>NC_136266.1:152480522-152938022 GCF_964187855.1 Myxine glutinosa
AAAAGTGTTTTTTCCACACTAATAAAAATGCAAAAGTGGTTTCCTGCACCAACACAAGTGCGAAAAGTGGTTTTTCAACACTAACACAAGTGCGAAAAGTGGTTTTTCAACACTAACACAAGTGCGAAAAGTGGTTTTTCAACACTATCACAAGTGCAAAAAGTGTTTTTTCCACACTAATACAAGTGCAAAAGTGGTTTCCTGCACCAACACAAGTGCGAAAAGTGGTTTTTCAACACTAACACACGTGCGAAAAGTGGTTTTTCAACACTATCTCAAGTGCAAAAAGTGTTTTTTCCACACTAATACAAGTTCAAAAGTGGTTTCCTGCACCAACACAAGTGCGAAAAGTGGTTTTTCAACACTATCACAAGTGTGAAAAGTGGTTTTTCAACACTAACACAAGTGCAAAAAGTGGTTTTTCAACACTAACACAAGTGCGAAAAGTGGTTTTTCAACACTATCACAAGTGCAAAAAGTGGTTTTTCCAGACTAATACAAGTGCAAAAGTGGTTTCCTGCACCAACACAAGTGCGAAAAGTGGTTTTTCAACACTAACACAAGGGCGAAAAGTGGTTTTTCCACACTAATACAAGTGCAAAAGTGGTTTCCTGCACCAACACAAGTGCGAAAAGTGGTTTTTCAACACTAACAAAAGTGCGAAAAGTGGTTTTTCAACACTATCACAAGTGCAAAAAGTGTTTTTCCCACACGAATACAAGTGCAAAAGTGGTTTCCTGCACCAACACAAGTGCGAAAAGTGGTTTTTCAACACTAACACAAGTGCGAAAAGTGGTTTTTCAACACTAACACAAGTGCGAAAAGTGGTTTTTCAACACTAACACAAGTGCGAAAAGTGTTTTTTCAACACTATCACAAGTGCAAAAAGTGTTTTTCCCACACGAATACAAGTGCAAAAGTGGTTTCCTGCACCAACACAAGTGCGAAAAGTGGTTTTTCAACACTAACACAAGTGCGAAAAGTGGTTTTTCAACAATAACACAAGTGCGAAAAGTGGTTTTTCAACACTAACACAAGTGCAAAAGTGTTTTTTTCCACACTAATACAGGTGCAAAAGTGGTTTCCTGCACCAACACAAGTGCGAAAAGTGGTTTTTCAACACCAGCACAAGTGCGAAAAGGGTTTTTTCAACACTAACACAAGTGCGAAAGTGGTTTTTCCACACTAATACAAGTGCAAAAGTGGTTTCCTGCACCAACACAAGTGCGAAAAGTGGTTTTTCAACACTAACACAAGTGCGAAAAGTGTTTTTTCAACACTATCACAAGTGCAAAAAGTGTTTTTTCCACACTAATACAAGTGCAAAAGTGGTTTCCTGCACCAACACAAGTGCGAAAAGTGGTTTTTCAACACTAACACAAGTGCGAAAAGTGTTTTTTCCACACTAATACAAATGCAAAAGTGGTTTCCTGCACCAACACAAGTGCGAAAAGTGGTTTTTCAACACTAACACAAGTGCGAAAAGTGGTTTTTCAACACTAACACAAGTGCGAAAAGTGGTTTTTCAACACTATCACAAGTGCAAAAAGTGTTTTTTCCACACTAATACAAGTGCAAAAGTGGTTTCCTGCACCAACACAAGTGCGAAAAGTGGTTTTTCAACACTAACACACGTGCGAAAAGTGGTTTTTCAACACTATCACAAGTGCAAAAAGTGTTTTTTCCACACTAATACAAGTGCAAAAGTGGTTTCCTGCACCAACACAAGTGCGAAAAGTGGTTTTTCAACACTAACACAAGTGCGAAAAGTGTTTTTTCCACACTAATACAAGTGCGAAAAGTGGTTTTTCAACACTAACACAAGTGCGAAAAGTGGTTTTTCAACACTATCACAAGTGCGAAAAGTGGTTTTTCCACACTAATACAAGTGCAAAAGTGGTTTCCTGCACCAACACAAGTGCGAAAAGTGGTTTTTCAACACTAACACAAGTGCGAAAAGTGGTTTTTCAACACTATCACAAGTGCAAAAAGTGTTTTTCCCACACGAATACAAGTGCAAAAGTGGTTTCCTGCACCAACACAAGTGCGAAAAGTGGTTTTTCAACACTAACACAAGTGCGAAAAGTGGTTTTTCAACACTATCACAAGTGCGAAAAGTGGTTTTTCCACACTAATACAAGTGCAAAAGTGGTTTCCTGCACCAACACAAGTGCGAAAAGTGGTTTTTCAACACTAACACAAGTGCGAAAAGTGGTTTTTCAACACTATCACAAGTGCAAAAAGTGTTTTTCCCACACGAATACAAGTGCAAAAGTGGTTTCCTGCACCAACACAAGTGCGAAAAGTGGTTTTTCAACACTAACACAAGTGCGAAAAGTGGTTTTTCAACACTAACACAAGTGCAAAAAGTGGTTTTTCAACACTAACACAAGTGCGAAAAGTGTTTTTTCCACACTAATACAAGTGCAAAAGTGGTTTCCTGCACCAACACAAGTGCGAAAAGTGGTTTTTCAACACCAGCACAAGTGCGAAAAGTGTTTTTTCAACACTAACACAAGTGCGAAAGTGGTTTTTCCACACTAATACAAGTGCAAAAGTGGTTTCCTGCACCAACACAAGTGCGAAAAGTGGTTTTTCAACACTAACACAAGTGCGAAAAGTGTTTTTTCAACACTATCACAAGTGCAAAAAGTGTTTTTTCCACACTAATACAAGTGCAAAAGTGGTTTCCTGCACCAACACAAGTGCGAAAAGTGGTTTTTCAACACTAACACAAGTGCGAAAAGTGTTTTTTCCACACTAATAAAAATGCAAAAGTGGTTTCCTGCACCAACACAAGTGCGAAAAGTGGTTTTTCAACACTAACACAAGTGCGAAAAGTGGTTTTTCAACACCTAACACAAGTGCGAAAAGTGGTTTTTCAACACTATCACAAGTGCAAAAAGTGTTTTTTCCACACTAATACAAGTGCAAAAGTGGTTTCCTGCACCAACACAAGTGCGAAAAGTGGTTTTTCAACACTAACACACGTGCGAAAAGTGGTTTTTCAACACTATCTCAAGTGCAAAAAGTGTTTTTTCCACACTAATACAAGTTCAAAAGTGGTTTCCTGCACCAACACAAGTGCGAAAAGTGGTTTTTCAACACTATCACAAGTGTGAAAAGTGGTTTTTCAACACTAACACAAGTGCAAAAAGTGGTTTTTCAACACTAACACAAGTGCGAAAAGTGGTTTTTCAACACTATCACAAGTGCAAAAAGTGGTTTTTCCAGACTAATACAAGTGCAAAAGTGGTTTCCTGCACCAACACAAGTGCGAAAAGTGGTTTTTCAACACTAACACAAGGGCGAAAAGTGGTTTTCCACACTAATACAAGTGCAAAAGTGGTTTCCTGCACCAACACAAGTGCGAAAAGTGGTTTTTCAACACTAACAAAAGTGCGAAAAGTGGTTTTTCAACACTATCACAAGTGCAAAAAGTGTTTTTCCCACACGAATACAAGTGCAAAAGTGGTTTCCTGCACCAACACAAGTGCGAAAAGTGGTTTTTCAACACTAACACAAGTGCGAAAAGTGGTTTTTCAACACTAACACAAGTGCGAAAAGTGGTTTTTCAACACTAACACAAGTGCGAAAAGTGTTTTTTCAACACTATCACAAGTGCAAAAAGTGTTTTTCCCACACGAATACAAGTGCAAAAGTGGTTTCCTGCACCAACACAAGTGCGAAAAGTGGTTTTTCAACACTAACACAAGTGCGAAAAGTGGTTTTTCAACAATAACACAAGTGCGAAAAGTGGTTTTTCAACACTAACACAAGTGCAAAAGTGTTTTTTCCACACTAATACAGGTGCAAAAGTGGTTTCCTGCACCAACACAAGTGCGAAAAGTGGTTTTTCAACACCAGCACAAGTGCGAAAAGGGTTTTTTCAACACTAACACAAGTGCGAAAGTGGTTTTTCCACACTAATACAAGTGCAAAAGTGGTTTCCTGCACCAACACAAGTGCGAAAAGTGGTTTTTCAACACTAACACAAGTGCGAAAAGTGTTTTTTCAACACTATCACAAGTGCAAAAAGTGTTTTTTCCACACTAATACAAGTGCAAAAGTGGTTTCCTGCACCAACACAAGTGCGAAAAGTGGTTTTTCAACACTAACACAAGTGTGAAAAGTGTTTTTTCCACACTAATACAAATGCAAAAGTGGTTTCCTGCACCAACACAAGTGCGAAAAGTGGTTTTTCAACACTAACACAAGTGCGAAAAGTGGTTTTTCAACACTAACACAAGTGCGAAAAGTGGTTTTTCAACACTATCACAAGTGCAAAAAGTGTTTTTTTCCACACTAATACAAGTGCAAAAGTGGTTTCCTGCACCAACACAAGTGCGAAAAGTGGTTTTTCAACACTAACACACGTGCGAAAAGTGGTTTTTCAACACTATCACAAGTGCAAAAAGTGTTTTTTCCACACTAATACAAGTGCAAAAGTGGTTTCCTGCACCAACACAAGTGCGAAAAGTGGTTTTTCAACACTAACACAAGTGCGAAAAGTGTTTTTTCCACACTAATACAAGTGCGAAAAGTGGTTTTTCAACACTAACACAAGTGCGAAAAGTGTTTTTTTCACACTAATACAAATGCAAAAGTGGTTTCCTGCACCAACACAAGTGCGAAAAGTGGTTTTCAACACTAACACAAGTGCGAAAAGTGGTTTTTCAACACTAACACAAGTGCGAAAAGTGGTTTTTCAACACTAACACAAGTGCGAAAGTGTTTTTTCAACACTAACACAAGTGCGAAAAGTGTTTTTTCCACACTAATACAAGTGCAAAAGTGGTTTCCTGCACCAACATAAGTGCGAAAAGTGTTTTTTCAACACTAACACAAGTGCGAAAAGTGGTTTTTCAACACTAATACAAGTGCGAAAAGTGGTTTTTCCACACTAATACAAGTGCAAAAGTGGTTTCCTGCACCAACACAAGTGCGAAAAGTGGTTTTTCAACAATAACACAAGTGCGAAAAGTGGTTTTTCAACACTATCACAAGTGCAAAAAGTGTTTTTTTCCACACTAATACAAGTGCAAAAGTGGTTTCCTGCACCAACACAAGTGCGAAAAGTGGTTTTTCAACACTAACACAAGTGCGAAAAGTGGTTTTTCAACACACACAAGTGCGAAAAGTGTTTTTTCCACACTAATACAAATGCGAAAAGTGGTTTCCTGCACCAACACAAGTGCGAAAAGTGGTTTTTCAACACTAACACAAGTGCGAAAAGTGGTTTTTCAACACTATCACACGTGCAAAAAGTGGTTTTTCCAGACTAATACAAGTGCAAAAGTGGTTTCCTGCACCAACACAAGTGCGAAAAGTGGTTTTTCAACACTAACACAAGTGCGAAAAGTGGTTTTTCCACACTAATACAAGTGCAAAAGTGGTTTCCTGCACCAACACAAGTGCGAAAAGTGGTTTTTCAACACTAACACAAGTGCGAAAAGTGGTTTTTCAACACTATCACAAGTGCAAAAAGTGTTTTTCCCACACGAATACAAGTGCAAAAGTGGTTTCCTGCACCAACACAAGTGCGAAAAGTGGTTTTTCAACACTAACACAAGTGCGAAAAGTGGTTTTTCAACACTAACACAAGTGCAAAAAGTGGTTTTTCAACACTAACACAAGTGCGAAAAGTGTTTTTTCCACACTAATACAAGTGCAAAAGTGGTTTCCTGCACCAACACAAGTGCGAAAAGTGGTTTTTCAACACCAGCACAAGTGCGAAAAGTGTTTTTTCAACACTAACACAAGTGCGAAAGTGGTTTTTCCACACTAATACAAGTGCAAAAGTGGTTTCCTGCACCAACACAAGTGCGAAAAGTGGTTTTTCAACACTAACACACGTGCGAAAAGTGTTTTTTCAACACTATCACAAGTGCAAAAAGTGTTTTTTCCACACTAATACAAGTGCAAAAGTGGTTTCCTGCACCAACACAAGTGCGAAAAGTGGTTTTTCAACACTAACACAAGTGCGAAAAGTGTTTTTTCCACACTAATAAAAATGCAAAAGTGGTTTCCTGCACCAACACAAGTGCGAAAAGTGGTTTTTCAACACTAACACAAGTGCGAAAAGTGGTTTTTCAACACTAACACAAGTGCGAAAAGTGGTTTTTCAACACTATCACAAGTGCAAAAAGTGTTTTTTCCACACTAATACAAGTGCAAAAGTGGTTTCCTGCACCAACACAAGTGCGAAAAGTGGTTTTTCAACACTAACACACGTGCGAAAAGTGGTTTTTCAACACTATCTCAAGTGCAAAAAGTGTTTTTTCCACACTAATACAAGTTCAAAAGTGGTTTCCTGCACCAACACAAGTGCGAAAAGTGGTTTTTCAACACTATCACAAGTGTGAAAAGTGGTTTTTCAACACTAACACAAGTGCAAAAAGTGGTTTTTCAACACTAACACAAGTGCGAAAAGTGGTTTTTCAACACTATCACAAGTGCAAAAAGTGGTTTTTCCAGACTAATACAAGTGCAAAAGTGGTTTCCTGCACCAACACAAGTGCGAAAAGTGGTTTTTCAACACTAACACAAGGGCGAAAAGTGGTTTTCCACACTAATACAAGTGCAAAAGTGGTTTCCTGCACCAACACAAGTGCGAAAAGTGGTTTTTCAACACTAACAAAAGTGCGAAAAGTGGTTTTTCAACACTATCACAAGTGCAAAAAGTGTTTTTCCCACACGAATACAAGTGCAAAAGTGGTTTCCTGCACCAACACAAGTGCGAAAAGTGGTTTTTCAACACTAACACAAGTGCGAAAAGTGGTTTTTCAACACTAACACAAGTGCGAAAAGTGGTTTTTCAACACTAACACAAGTGCGAAAAGTGTTTTTTCAACACTATCACAAGTGCAAAAAGTGTTTTTCCCACACGAATACAAGTGCAAAAGTGGTTTCCTGCACCAACACAAGTGCGAAAAGTGGTTTTTCAACACTAACACAAGTGCGAAAAGTGGTTTTTCAACAATAACACAAGTGCGAAAAGTGGTTTTTCAACACTAACACAAGTGCAAAAGTGTTTTTTCCACACTAATACAGGTGCAAAAGTGGTTTCCTGCACCAACACAAGTGCGAAAAGTGGTTTTTCAACACCAGCACAAGTGCGAAAAGTCTTTTTTCAACACTAACACAAGTGCGAAAGTGGTTTTTCCACACTAATACAAGTGCAAAAGTGGTTTCCTGCACCAACACAAGTGCGAAAAGTGGTTTTTCAACACTAACACAAGTGCGAAAAGTGTTTTTTCAACACTATCACAAGTGCAAAAAGTGTTTTTTCCACACTAATACAAGTGCAAAAGTGGTTTCCTGCACCAACACAAGTGCGAAAAGTGGTTTTTCAACACTAACACAAGTGCGAAAAGTGTTTTTTCCACACTAATACAAATGCAAAAGTGGTTTCCTGCACCAACACAAGTGCGAAAAGTGGTTTTTCAACACTAACACAAGTGCGAAAAGTGGTTTTTCAACACTAACACAAGTGCGAAAAGTGGTTTTTCAACACTATCACAAGTGCAAAAAGTGTTTTTTCCACACTAATACAAGTGCAAAAGTGGTTTCCTGCACCAACACAAGTGCGAAAAGTGGTTTTTCAACACTAACACACATGCGAAAAGTGGTTTTTCAACACTATCACAAGTGCAAAAAGTGTTTTTTCCACACTAATACAAGTGCAAAAGTGGTTTCCTGCACCAACACAAGTGCGAAAAGTGGTTTTTCAACACTAACACAAGTGCGAAAAGTGTTTTTTCCACACTAATAAAAATGCAAAAGTGGTTTCCTGCACCAACACAATTGCGAAAAGTGGTTTTTCAACACTAACACAAGTGCGAAAAGTGTTTTTTCAACACTATCACAAGTGCAAAAAGTGTTTTTTCCACACTAATACAAGTGCAAAAGTGGTTTCCTGCACCAACACAAGTGCGAAAAGTGGTTTTTCAACACTAACACAAGTGCGAAAAGTGGTTTTTCAACACTAACACAAGTGCGAAAAGTGGTTTTTCAACACTATCACAAGTGCAAAAAGTGTTTTTTCCACACTAATACAAGTGCAAAAGTGGTTTCCTGCACCAACACAAGTGCGAAAAGTGGTTTTTCAACACTAACACACGTGCGAAAAGTGGTTTTTCAACACTATCTCAAGTGAAAAAAGTGTTTTTTCCACACTTATACAAGTTCAAAAGTGGTTTCCTGCACCAACACAAGTGCGAAAAGTGGTTTTTCAACACTATCACAAGTGTGAAAAGTGGTTTTTCAACACTAACACAAGTGCAAAAAGTGGTTTTTCAACACTAACACAAGTGCGAAAAGTGGTTTTTCAACACTATCACAAGTGCAAAAATTGGTTTTTCCAGACTAATACAAGTGCAAAAGTGGTTTCCTGCACCAACACAAGTGCGAAAAGTGGTTTTTCAACACTAACACAAGTGCGAAAAGTGGTTTTTCCACACTAATACGAGTGCAAAAGTGGTTTCCTGCACCAACACAAGTGCGAAAAGTGGTTTTTCAACACTAATACAAGTGCGAAAAGTGGTTTTTCAACACTAACATAAGTGCGAAAAGTGTTTTTTCCACACTAATACAGGTGCAAAAGTGGTTTCCTGCACCAACACAAGTGCGAAAAGTGGTTTTTCAACACCAGCACAAGTGCGAAAAGTGTTTTTTCAACACTAACACAAGTGTGAAAGTGGTTTTTCCACACTAATACAAGTGCAAAAGTGGTTTCCTGCACCAACACAAGTGCGAAAAGTGGTTTTTCAACACTAACACAAGTGCGAAATGTGTTTTTTCAACACTATCACAAGTGCAAAAAGTGTTTTTTCCACACAAATACAAGTGCAAAAGTGGTTTCCTGCACCAACACAAGTGCGAAAAGTGGTTTTTCAACACTAACACAAGTGCGAAAAGTGGTTTTTCAACACTAACACAAGTGCGAAAAGTGGTTTTTCAACACTATCACAAGTGCAAAAAGTGTTTTTTCCACACTAATACAAGTGCAAAAGTGGTTTCCTGCACCAACACAAGTGCGAAAAGTGGTTTTTCAACACTAACACACGTGCGAAAAGTGGTTTTTCAACACTATCACAAGTGCAAAAAGTGTTTTTTCCACACTAATTCAAGTTCAAAAGTGGTTTCCTGCACCAACACAAGTGCGAAAAGTGGTTTTTCAACACTAACACAAGTGCGAAAAGTGTTTTTTCCACACTAATACAAGTGCGAAAAGTGGTTTTCAACACTAACACAAGTGCGAAAAGTGTTTTTTTCACACTAATACAAATGCAAAAGTGGTTTCCTGCACCAACACAAGTGCGAAAAGTGGTTTTCAACACTAACACAAGTGCGAAAGTGTTTTTCAACACTAACACAAGTGCGAAAAGTGGTTTTTCAACACTAACCACAAGTGCGAAAGTGTTTTTTCAACACTAACACAAGTGCGAAAAGTGTTTTTTCCACACTAATACAAGTGCAATAAGTGGTTTCCTGCACCAACATAAGTGCGAAAAGTGTTTTTTCAACACTAACACAAGTGCGAAAAGTGGTTTTTCAACACTAATACAAGTGCGAAAAGTGGTTTTCCACACTAATACAAGTGCAAAAGTGGTTTCCTGCACCAACACAAGTGCGAAAAGTGGTTTTTCAACACTAACACAAGTGCGAAAAGTGGTTTTTCAACACTATCACAAGTGCAAAAAGTGTTTTTTCCACACTAATACAAGTGCAAAAGTGGTTTCCTGCACCAACACAAGTGCGAAAAGTGGTTTTCAACACTAACACAAGTGCGAAAAGTGGTTTTTCAACACACACAAGTGCGAAAAGTGTTTTTTCCACACTAATACAAATGCGAAAAGTGGTTTCCTGCACCAACACAAGTGCGAAAAGTGGTTTTTCAACACTAACACAAGTGCCGAAAAGTGGTTTTTCAACACTATCACAAGTGCAAAAAGTGGTTTTTCAACACTAACACAAGTGCGAAAAGTGTTTTTTCCACACTAATACAAGTGCAAAAGTGGTTTCCTGCACCAACACAAGTGCGAAAAGTGTTTTTCAACACCAGCACAAGTGCGAAAAGTGTTTTTTCAACACTAACACAAGTGCGAAAGTGGTTTTTCCACACTAATACAAGTGCAAAAGTGGTTTCCTGCACCAACACAAGTGCGAAAAGTGGTTTTTCAACACTAACACAAGTGCGAAAAGTGTTTTTTCAACACTATCACAAGTGCAAAAAGTGTTTTTTCCACACTAATACAAGTGCAAAAGTGGTCTCCTGCACCAACACAAGTGCGAAAAGTGGTTTTTCAACACTAACACAAGTGCGAAAAGTGTTTTTTCCACACTAATAAAAATGCAAAAGTGGTTTCCTGCACCAACACAAGTGCGAAAAGTGGTTTTTCAACACTAACACAAGTGCGAAAAGTGGTTTTTCAACACTAACACAAGTGCGAAAAGTGGTTTTTCAACACTATCACAAGTGCAAAAAGTGTTTTTTCCACACTAATACAAGTGCAAAAGTGGTTTCCTGCACCAACACAAGTGCGAAAAATGGTTTTTCAACACTAACACACGTGCGAAAAGTGGTTTTTCAACACTATCTCAAGTGCAAAAAGTGTTTTTTCCACACTAATACAAGTGCAAAAGTGGTTTCCTGCACCAACACAAGTGCGAAAAGTGGTTTTCAACACTAACACAAGTGCGAAAAGTGGTTTTTCAACACTAACACAAGTGCGAAAAGTGGTTTTTCAACACTAACACAAGTGCAAAAGTGGTTTTTCAACACTATCTCAAGTGCGAAAAGTGTTTTTTTTCACACTAATACAAATGCAAAAGTGGTTTCCTGCACCAACACAAGTGCGAAAAGTGGTTTTCAACACTAACACAAGTGCGAAAAGTGGTTTTCACACTAACACAAGTGCGAAAGTGTTTTTTCAACACTAACACAAGTGCGAAAAGTGTTTTTTCCACACTAATACAAGTGCAAAAGTGGTTTCCTGCACCAACATAAGTGCGAAAAGTGTTTTTTCAACACTAACACAAGTGCGAAAAGTGGTTTTTCAACACTAACACAAGTGCGAAAAGTGGTTTTTCAACACTATCTCAAGTGCGAAAAGTGTTTTTTTTCACACTAATACAAATGCAAAAGTGGTTTCCCTGCACCAACACAAGTGCGAAAAGTGGTTTTCAACACTAACACAAGTGCGAAAAGTGATTTTTCAACACTAACACAAGTGCGAAAAGTGGTTTTTCAACACTAACACAAGTGCGAAAGTGTTTTTTCAACACTAACACAAGTGCGAAAAGTGTTTTTTCCACACTAATACAAGTGCAAAAGTGGTTTCCTGCACCAACATAAGTGCGAAAAGTGTTTTTTCAACACTAACACAAGTGCGAAAAGTGGTTTTTCAACACTAATACAAGTGCGAAAAGTGGTTTTTCCACACTAATACAAGTGCAAAAGTGGTTTCCTGCACCAACACAAGTGCGAAAAGTGGTTTTTCAACACTAACACAAGTGCGAAAAGTGGTTTTTCAACACTATCACAAGTGCAAAAAGTGTTTTTTCCACACTAATACAAGTGCAAAAGTGGTTTCCTGCACCAACACAAGTGCGAAAAAGTGGTTTTTCAACACTAACACAAGTGCGAAAAGTGGTTTTTCAACACACACAAGTGCGAAAAGTGTTTTTTCCACACTAATACAAATGCGAAAAGTGGTTTCCTGCACCAACACAAGTGCGAAAAGTGGTTTTTCAACACTAACACAAGTGCGAAAAGTGGTTTTTCAACACTATCACACGTGCAAAAAGTGGTTTTTCCATACTAATACAAGTGCAAAAGTGGTTTCCTGCACCAACACAAGTGCGAAAAGTGGTTTTTCAACACTAACACAAGTGCGAAAAGTGGTTTTTCCACACTAATACAAGTGCAAAAGTGGTTTCCTGCACCAACACAAGTGCGAAAAGTGGTTTTTCAACACTAACACAAGTGCGAAAAGTGGTTTTTCAACACTATCACAAGTGCAAAAAGTGTTTTTCCCACACGAATACAAGTGCAAAAGTGGTTTCCTGCACCAACACAAGTGCGAAAAGTGGTTTTTCAACACTAACACAAGTGCGAAAAGTGGTTTTTCAACACTAACACAAGTGCGAAAAGTGGTTTTCAACACTATCACAAGTGCAAAAAGTGTTTTTTCCACACTAATACAAGTGGCAAAAGTGGTTTCCTGCACCAACACAAGTGCGAAAAGTGGTTTTTCAACACTAACACAAGTGCGAAAAGTGGTTTTTCAACACACACAAGTGCGAAAAGTGTTTTTTCCACACTAATATAAATGCGAAAAGTGGTTTCCTGCACCAACACAAGTGCGAAAAGTGGTTTTTCAACACTAACACAAGTGCGAAAAGTGGTTTTTCAACACTATCACACGTGCAAAAAGTGGTTTTTCCAGACTAATACAAGTGCAAAAGTGGTTTCCTGCACAAACACAAGTGCGAAAAGTGGTTTTTCAACACTAACACAAGTGCGAAAAGTGGTTTTTCCACACTAATACAAGTGCAAAAGTGGTTTCCTGCACCAACACAAGTGCGAAAAGTGGTTTTTCAACACTAACACAAGTGCGAAAGTGGTTTTTCAACACTATCACAAGTGCAAAAAGTGGTTTTTCAACACTAACACAAGTGCGAAAAGTGTTTTTTCCACACTAATACAAGTGCAAAAGTGGTTTCCTGCACCAACACAAGTGCGAAAAGTGGTTTTTCAACACCAGCACAAGTGCGAAAAGTGTTTTTTCAACACTAACACAAGTGCGAAAGTGGTTTTTCCACACTAATACAAGTGCAAAAGTGGTTTCTAACACAAGTGCGAAAAGTGGTTTTTCAACACTAACACAAGTGCGAAAAGTGTTTTTTCAACACTATCACAAGTGCAAAAAGTGTTTTTTCCACACTAATACAAGTGCAAAAGTGGTTTCCTGCACCAACACAAGTGCGAAAAGTGGTTTTTCAACACTAACACAAGTGCGAAAAGTGTTTTTTCCACACTAATAAAAATGCAAAAGTGGTTTCCTGCACCAACACAAGTGCGAAAAGTGGTTTTTCAACACTAACACAAGTGCGAAAAGTGGTTTTTCAACACTAACACAAGTGCGAAAAGTGGTTTTTCAACACTATCACAAGTGCAAAAAGTGTTTTTTCCACACTAATACAAGTGCAAAAGTGGTTTCCTGCACCAACACAAGTGCGAAAAGTGGTTTTTCAACACTAACACACGTGCGAAAAGTGGTTTTTCAACACTATCTCAAGTGCAAAAAGTGTTTTTTGCACACTAATACAAGTGCAAAAGTGGTTTCCTGCACCAACACAAGTGCGAAAAGTGGTTTTCAACACTAACACAAGTGCGAAAAGTGGTTTTTCAACACTAACACAAGTGCGAAAAGTGGTTTTTCAACACTAACACAAGTGCAAAAGTGGTTTTTCAACACTATCTCAAGTGCGAAAAGTGTTTTTTTCACACTAATACAAATGCAAAAGTGGTTTCCTGCACCAACACAAGTGCGAAAAGTGGTTTTCAACACTAACACAAGTGCGAAAAGTGGTTTTTCAACACTAACACAAGTGCGAAAGTGTTTTTTCAACACTAACACAAGTGCGAAAAGTGTTTTTTCCACACTAATACAAGTGCAAAAGTGGTTTCCTGCACCAACATAAGTGCGAAAAGTGTTTTTTCAACACTAACACAAGTGCGAAAAGTGGTTTTTCAACACTAACACAAGTGCGAAAAGTGGTTTTTCAACACTATCTCAAGTGCGAAAAGTGTTTTTTTCACACTAATACAAATGCAAAAGTGGTTTCCTGCACCAACACAAGTGCGAAAAGTGGTTTTTCAACACTAACACAAGTGCGAAAAGTGGTTTTTCAACACTAACACAAGTGCGAAAAGTGGTTTTTCAACACTAACACAAGTGCGAAAGTGTTTTTTCAACACTAACACAAGTGCGAAAAGTGTTTTTTCCACACTAATACAAGTGCAAAAGTGGTTTCCTGCACCAACATAAGTGCGAAAAGTGTTTTTTCAACACTAACACAAGTGCGAAAAGTGGTTTTTCAACACTAATACAAGTGCGAAAAGTGGTTTTTCCACACTAATACAAGTGCAAAAGTGGTTTCCTGCACCAACACAAGTGCGAAAAGTGGTTTTTCAACACTAACACAAGTGCGAAAAGTGGTTTTTCAACACTATCACAAGTGCAAAAAGTGTTTTTTCCACACTAATACAAGTGCAAAAGTGGTTTCCTGCACCAACACAAGTGCGAAAAGTGGTTTTTCAACACTAACACAAGTGCGAAAAGTGGTTTTTCAACACACACAAGTGCGAAAAGTGTTTTTTCCACACTAATACAAATGCGAAAAGTGGTTTCCTGCACCAACACAAGTGCGAAAAGTGGTTTTTCAACACTAACACAAGTGCGAAAAGTGGTTTTTCAACACTATCACACGTGCAAAAAGTGGTTTTTCCATACTAATACAAGTGCAAAAGTGGTTTCCTGCACCAACACAAGTGCGAAAAGTGGTTTTTCAACACTAACACAAGTGCGAAAAGTGGTTTTTCCACACTAATACAAGTGCAAAAGTGGTTTCCTGCACCAACACAAGTGCGAAAAGTGGTTTTTCAACACTAACACAAGTGCGAAAAGTGGTTTTTCAACACTATCACAAGTGCAAAAAGTGTTTTTCCCACACGAATACAAGTGCAAAAGTGGTTTCCTGCACCAACACAAGTGCGAAAAGTGGTTTTTCAACACTAACACAAGTGCGAAAAGTGGTTTTTCAACACTAACACAAGTGCGAAAAGTGGTTTTTCAACACTAACACAAGTGGGAAAAGTGTTTTTTCCACACTAATACAAGTGCAAAAGTGGTTTCCTGCACCAACACAAGTGCGAAAAGTGGTTTTTCAACACCAGCACAAGTGCGAAAAGTGTTTTTTCAACACTAACACAAGTGCGAAAGTGGTTTTTCCACACTAATACAAGTGCAAAAGTGGTTTCCTGCACCAACACAAGTGCGAAAAGTGGTTTTTCAACACTAACACAAGTGCGAAAAGTGTTTTTTCAACACTATCACAAGTGCAAAAAGTGTTTTTTCCACACTAATACAAGTGCAAAAGTGGTTTCCTGCACCAACACAAGTGCGAAAAGTGGTTTTTCAACACTAACACAAGTGCGAAAAGTGTTTTTTCCACACTAATAAAAATGCAAAAGTGGTTTCCTGCACCAACACAAGTGCGAAAAGTGGTTTTTCAACACTAACACAAGTGCGAAAAGTGGTTTTTCAACACTAACACAAGTGCGAAAAGTGGTTTTTCAACACTATCACAAGTGCAAAAAGTGTTTTTTCCACACTAATACAAGTGCAAAAGTGATTTCCTGCACCAACACAAGTGCGAAAAGTGGTTTTTCAACACTAACACACGTGCGAAAAGTGGTTTTTCAACACTATCTCAAGTGCAAAAAGTGTTTTTTCCACACTAATACAAGTTCAAAAGTGGTTTCCTGCACCAACACAAGTGCGAAAAGTGGTTTTTCAACACTATCACAAGTGTGAAAAGTGGTTTTTCAACACTAACACAAGTGCAAAAAGTGGTTTTTCAACACTAACACAAGTGCGAAAAGTGGTTTTTCAACACTATCACAAGTGCAAAAAGTGTTTTTTCCAGACTAATACAAGTGCAAAAGTGGTTTCCTGCACCAACACAAGTGCGAAAAGTGGTTTTTCAACACTAACACAAGTGCGAAAAGTGGTTTTCCACACTAATACAAGTGCAAAAGTGGTTTCCTGCACCAACACAAGTGCGAAAAGTGGTTTTTCAACACTAACAAAAGTGCGAAAAGTGGTTTTTCAACACTATCACAAGTGCAAAAAGTGTTTTTCCCACACGAATACAAGTGCAAAAGTGGTTTCCTGCACCAACACAAGTGCGAAAAGTGGTTTTTCAACACTAACACAAGTGCGAAAAGTGGTTTTTCAACACTAACACAAGTGCGAAAAGTGGTTTTTCAACACTAACACAAGTGCGAAAAGTGTTTTTTCCACACTAATACAAGTGCAAAAGTGGTTTCCTGCACCAATACAAGTGCAAAAGTGGTTTCCTGCACCAACACAAGTGCGAAAAGTGGTTTTTCAACACCAGCACAAGTGCGAAAAGTGTTTTTTCAACACTAACACAAGTGCGAAAGTGGTTTTTCCACACTAATACAAGTGCAAAAGTGGTTTCCTGCACCAACACAAGTGCGAAAAGTGGTTTTTCAACACTAACACAAGTGCGAAAAGTGTTTTTTCAACACTATCACAAGTGCAAAAAGTGTTTTTTCCACACTAATACAAGTGCAAAAGTGGTTTCCTGCACCAACACAAGTGCGAAAAGTGGTTTTTCAACACGAACACAAGTGCGAAAAGTGTTTTTTCCACACTAATACAAATGCAAAAGTGGTTTCCTGCACCAACACAAGTGCGAAAAGTGGTTTTTCAACACTAACACAAGTGCGAAAAGTGGTTTTTCAACACTAACACAAGTGCGAAAAGTGGTTTTTCAACACTATCACAAGTGCAAAAAGTGTTTTTTCCACACTAATACAAGTGCAAAAGTGGTTTCCTGCACCAACACAAGTGCGAAAAGTGGTTTTTCAACACTAACACAAGTGCGAAAAGTGTTTTTTCAACACTATCACAAGTGCAAAAAGTGTTTTTTCCACACTAATACAAGTGCAAAAGTGGTTTCCTGCACCAACACAAGTGCGAAAAGTGGTTTTTCAACACGAACACAAGTGCGAAAAGTGTTTTTTCCACACTAATACAAATGCAAAAGTGGTTTCCTGCACCAACACAAGTGCGAAAAGTGGTTTTTCAACAAAAACACAAGTGCGAAAAGTGGTTTTTCAACACTAACACAAGTGCGAAAAGTGGTTTTTCAACACTATCACAAGTGCAAAAAGTGTTTTTTCCACACTAATACAAGTGCAAAAGTGGTTTCCTGCACCAACACAAGTGCGAAAAGTGGTTTTTCAACACTAACACAAGTGCGAAAAGTGGTTTTTCAACACTATCACACGTGCAAAAAGTGGTTTTTCCAGACTAATACAAGTGCAAAAGTGGTTTCCTGCACCAACACAAGTGCGAAAAGTGGTTTTTCAACAAAAACACAAGTGCGAAAAGTGGTTTTTCAACACTAACACAAGTGCGAAAAGTGGTTTTTCAACACTATCACAAGTGCAAAAAGTGTTTTTTCCACACTAATACAAGTGCGAAAGTGGTTTCCTGCACCAACACAAGTGCGAAAAGTGGTTTTTCAACACTAACACACGTGCGAAAAGTGGTTTTTCAACACTATCACAAGTGCAAAAAGTGTTTTTTCCACACTAATACAAGTTCAAAAGTGGTTTCCTGCACCAACACAAGTGCGAAAAGTGGTTTTTCAACACTATCACAAGTGCAAAAAGTGGTTTTTCCAGACTAATACAAGTGCAAAAGTGGTTTCCTGCACCAACACAAGTGCGAAAAGTGGTTTTTCAACACTAACACAAGTGCGAAAAGTGTTTTTTCCACACTAATACAAGTGCGAAAAGTGGTTTTTCAACACTAACACAAGTGCGAAAAGTGTTTTTTTCACACTAATACAAATGCAAAAGTGGTTTCCTGCACCAACACAAGTGCGAAAAGTGGTTTTCAACACTAACACAAGTGCGAAAAGTGGTTTTTCAACACTAACACAAGTGCGAAAAGTGGTTTTTCCAGACTAATACAAGTGCAAAAGTGGTTTCCTGCACCAACACAAGTGCGAAAAGTGGTTTTTCAACACTAACACAAGTGCGAAAAGTGGTTTTTCCACACTAATACAAGTGCAAAAGTGGTTTCCTGCACCAACACAAGTGCGAAAAGTGGTTTTTCAACACTAACACAAGTGCGAAAAGTGGTTTTTCAACACTATCACAAGTGCAAAAAGTGGTTTTTCAACACTAACACAAGTGCGAAAAGTGTTTTTTCCACACTAATACAAGTGCAAAAGTGGTTTCCTGCACCAACACAAGTGCGAAAAGTGGTTTTTCAACACCAGCACAAGTGCGAAAAGTGTTTTTTCAACACTAACACAAGTGCGAAAGTGGTTTTTCCACACTAATACAAGTGCAAAAGTGGTTTCCTGCACCAACACAAGTGCGAAAAGTGGTTTTTCAACACTAACACAAGTGCGAAAAGTGTTTTTTCAACACTATCACAAGTGCAAAAAGTGTTTTTTCCACACTAATACAAGTGCAAAAGTGGTTTCCTGCACCAACACAAGTGCGAAAAGTGGTTTTTCAACACTAACACAAGTGCGAAAAGTGTTTTTTCCACACTAATAAAAATGCAAAAGTGGTTTCCTGCACCAACACAAGTGCGAAAAGTGGTTTTTCAACACTAACACAAGTGCGAAAAGTGGTTTTTCAACACTAACACAAGTGCGAAAAGTGGTTTTTCAACACTATCACAAGTGCAAAAAGTGTTTTTTCCACACTAATACAAGTGCAAAAGTGGTTTCCTGCACCAACACAAGTGCGAAAAGTGGTTTTTCAACACTAACACACGTGCGAAAAGTGGTTTTTCAACACTATCTCAAGTGCAAAAAGTGTTTTTTCCACACTAATACAAGTGCAAAGGTGGTTTCCTGCACCAACACAAGTGCGAAAAGTGGTTTTCAACACTAACACAAGTGCGAAAAGTGGTTTTTCAACACTAACACAAGTGCGAAAAGTGGTTTTTCAACACTAACACAAGTGCAAAAGTGGTTTTTCAACACTATCTCAAGTGCGAAAAGTGTTTTTTTCACACTAATACAAATGCAAAAGTGGTTTCCTGCACCAACACAAGTGCGAAAAGTGGTTTTCAACACTAACATAAGTGCGAAAAGTGGTTTTTCAACACTAACACAAGTGCGAAAGTGTTTTTTCAACACTAACACAAGTGCGAAAAGTGTTTTTTCCACACTAATACAAGTGCAAAAGTGGTTTCCTGCACCAACATAAGTGCGAAAAGTGTTTTTTCAACACTAACACAAGTGCGAAAAGTGGTTTTTCAACACTAACACAAGTGCGAAAAGTGGTTTTTCAACACTATCTCAAGTGCGAAAAGTGTTTTTTTCACACTAATACAAATGCAAAAGTGGTTTCCTGCACCAACACAAGTGCGAAAAGTGGTTTTCAACACTAACACAAGTGCGAAAAGTGGTTTTTCAACACTAACACAAGTGCGAAAAGTGGTTTTTCAACACTAACACAAGTGCGAAAGTGTTTTTTCAACACTAACACAAGTGCGAAAAGTGTTTTTTCCACACTAATACAAGTGCAAAAGTGGTTTCCTGCACCAACATAAGTGCGAAAAGTGTTTTTTCAACACTAACACAAGTGCGAAAAGTGGTTTTTCAACACTAATACAAGTGCGAAAAGTGGTTTTTCCACACTAATACAAGTGCAAAAGTGGTTTCCTGCACCAACACAAGTGCGAAAAGTGGTTTTTCAACACTAACACAAGTGCGAAAAGTGGTTTTTCAACACTATCACAAGTGCAAAAAGTGTTTTTTCCACACTAATACAAGTGCAAAAGTGGTTTCCTGCACCAACACAAGTGCGAAAAGTGGTTTTTCAACACTAACACAAGTGCGAAAAGTGGTTTTTCAACACACACAAGTGCGAAAAGTGTTTTTTCCACACTAATACAAATGCGAAAAGTGGTTTCCTGCACCAACACAAGTGCGAAAAGTGGTTTTTCAACACTAACACAAGTGCGAAAAGTGGTTTTTCAACACTATCACACGTGCAAAAAGTGGTTTTTCCATACTAATACAAGTGCAAAAGTGGTTTCCTGCACCAACACAAGTGCGAAAAGTGGTTTTTCAACACTAACACAAGTGCGAAAAGTGGTTTTTCCACACTAATACAAGTGCAAAAGTGGTTTCCTGCACCAACACAAGTGCGAAAAGTGGTTTTTCAACACTAACACAAGTGCGAAAAGTGGTTTTTCAACACTATCACAAGTGCAAAAAGTGTTTTTCCCACACGAATACAAGTGCAAAAGTGGTTTCCTGCACCAACACAAGTGCGAAAAGTGGTTTTTCAACACTAACACAAGTGCGAAAAGTGGTTTTTCAACACTAACACAAGTGCGAAAAGTGGTTTTTCAACACTAACACAAGTGCGAAAAGTGTTTTTTCCACACTAATACAAGTGCAAAAGTGGTTTCCTGCACCAACACAAGTGCGAAAAGTGGTTTTTCAACACCAGCACAAGTGCGAAAAGTGTTTTTTCAACACTAACACAAGTGCGAAAGTGGTTTTTCCACACTAATACAAGTGCAAAAGTGGTTTCCTGCACCAACACAAGTGCGAAAAGTGGTTTTTCAACACTAACACAAGTGCGAAAAGTGTTTTTTCAACACTATCACAAGTGCAAAAAGTGTTTTTTCCACACTAATACAAGTGCAAAAGTGGTTTCCTGCACCAACACAAGTGCGAAAAGTGGTTTTTCAACACTAACACAAGTGCGAAAAGTGTTTTTTCCACACTAATAAAAATGCAAAAGTGGTTTCCTGCACCAACACAAGTGCGAAAAGTGGTTTTTCAACACTAACACAAGTGCGAAAAGTGGTTTTTCAACACTAACACAAGTGCGAAAAGTGGTTTTTCAACACTATCACAAGTGCAAAAAGTGTTTTTTCCACACTAATACAAGTGCAAAAGTGATTTCCTGCACCAACACAAGTGCGAAAAGTGGTTTTTCAACACTAACACACGTGCGAAAAGTGGTTTTTCAACAATATCTCAAGTGCAAAAAGTGTTTTTTCCACACTAATACAAGTTCAAAAGTGGTTTCCTGCACCAACACAAGTGCGAAAAGTGGTTTTTCAACACTATCACAAGTGTGAAAAGTGGTTTTTCAACACTAACACAAGTGCAAAAAGTGGTTTTTCAACACTAACACAAGTGCGAAAAGTGGTTTTTCAACACTATCACAAGTGCAAAAAGTGTTTTTTCCAGACTAATACAAGTGCAAAAGTGGTTTCCTGCACCAACACAAGTGCGAAAAGTGGTTTTTCAACACTAACACAAGTGCGAAAAGTGGTTTTCCACACTAATACAAGTGCAAAAGTGGTTTCCTGCACCAACACAAGTGCGAAAAGTGGTTTTTCAACACTAACAAAAGTGCGAAAAGTGGTTTTTCAACACTATCACAAGTGCAAAAAGTGTTTTTCCCACACGAATACAAGTGCAAAAGTGGTTTCCTGCACCAACACAAGTGCGAAAAGTGGTTTTTCAACACGAACACAAGTGCGAAAAGTGTTTTTTCCACACTAATACAAATGCAAAAGTGGTTTCCTGCACCAACACAAGTGCGAAAAGTGGTTTTTCAACACTAACACAAGTGCGAAAAGTGGTTTTTCAACACTAACACAAGTGCGAAAAGTGGTTTTTCAACACTATCACAAGTGCAAAAAGTGTTTTTTCCACACTAATACAAGTGCAAAAGTGGTTTCCTGCACCAACACAAGTGCGAAAAGTGGTTTTTCAACACTAACACAATTGCGAAAAGTGTTTTTTCAACACTATCACAAGTGCAAAAAGTGTTTTTTCCACACTAATACAAGTGCAAAAGTGGTTTCCTGCACCAACACAAGTGCGAAAAGTGGTTTTTCAACACGAACACAAGTGCGAAAAGTGTTTTTTCCACACTAATACAAATGCAAAAGTGGTTTCCTGCACCAACACAAGTGCGAAAAGTGGTTTTTCAACAAAAACACAAGTGCGAAAAGTGGTTTTTCAACACTAACACAAGTGCGAAAAGTGGTTTTTCAACACTATCACAAGTGCAAAAAGTGTTTTTTCCACACTAATACAAGTGCAAAAGTGGTTTCCTGCACCAACACAAGTGCGAAAAGTGGTTTTTCAACACTAACACAAGTGCGAAAAGTGGTTTTTCAACACTATCACACGTGCAAAAAGTGGTTTTTCCAGACTAATACAAGTGCAAAAGTGGTTTCCTGCACCAACACAAGTGCGAAAAGTGGTTTTTCAACACTAACACAAGTGCGAAAAGTGGTTTTTCAACACGATCACAAGTGCGAAAGTGGTTTGCTGCACCAACACAAGTGCGAAAAGTGGTTTTTCAACACTAACACACGTGCGAAAAGTGGTTTTTCAACACTATCACAAGTGCAAAAAGTGTTTTTTCCACACTAATACAAGTTCAAAAGTGGTTTCCTGCACCAACACAAGTGCGAAAAGTGGTTTTTCAACACTATCACAAGTGCAAAAAGTGGTTTTTCCAGACTAATACAAGTGCAAAAGTGGTTTCCTGCACCAACACAAGTGCGAAAAGTGGTTTTTCAACACTAACACAAGTGCGAAAAGTGTTTTTTCCACACTAATACAAGTGCGAAAAGTGGTTTTTCAACACTAACACAAGTGCGAAAAGTGTTTTTTTCACACTAATACAAATGCAAAAGTGGTTTCCTGCACCAACACAAGTGCGAAAAGTGGTTTTCAACACTAACACAAGTGCGAAAAGTGGTTTTTCAACACTAACACAAGTGCGAAAAGTGGTTTTTCAACACTAACACAAGTGCGAAAGTGTTTTTTCAACACTAACACAAGTGCGAAAAGTGTTTTTTCCACACTAATACAAGTGCAAAAGTGGTTTCCTGCACCAACATAAGTGCGAAAAGTGTTTTTTCAACACTAACACAAGTGCGAAAAGTGGTTTTTCAACACTAATACAAGTGCGAAAAGTGGTTTTTCCACACTAATACAAGTGCAAAAGTGGTTTCCTGCACCAACACAAGTGCGAAAAGTGGTTTTTCAACACTAACACAAGTGCGAAAAGTGGTTTTTCAACACTATCACAAGTGCAAAAAGTGTTTTTTCCACACTAATACAAGTGCAAAATTGGTTTCCTGCACCAACACAAGTGCGAAAAGTGGTTTTTCAACACTAACACAAGTGCGAAAAGTGGTTTTTCAACACACACAAGTGCGAAAAGTGTTTTTTCCACACTAATACAAATGCGAAAAGTGGTTTCCTGCACCAACACAAGTGCGAAAAGTGGTTTTTCAACACTAACACAAGTGCGAAAAGTGGTTTTTCAACACTATCACACGTGCAAAAAGTGGTTTTTCCAGACTAATACAAGTGCAAAAGTGGTTTCCTGCACCAACACAAGTGCGAAAAGTGGTTTTTCAACACTAACACAAGTGCGAAAAGTGGTTTTTCCACACTAATACAAGTGCAAAAGTGGTTTCCTGCACCAACACAAGTGCGAAAAGTGGTTTTTCAACACTAACACAAGTGCGAAAAGTGGTTTTTCAACACTATCACAAGTGCAAAAAGTGGTTTTTCAACACTAACACAAGTGCGAAAAGTGTTTTTTCCACACTAATACAAGTGCAAAAGTGGTTTCCTGCACCAACACAAGTGCGAAAAGTGGTTTTTCAACACCAGCACAAGTGCGAAAAGTGTTTTTTCAACACTAACACAAGTGCGAAAGTGGTTTTTCCACACTAATACAAGTGCAAAAGTGGTTTCCTGCACCAACACAAGTGCGAAAAGTGGTTTTTCAACACTAACACAAGTGCGAAAAGTGTTTTTTCAACACTATCACAAGTGCAAAAAGTGTTTTTTCCACACTAATACAAGTGCAAAAGTGGTTTCCTGCACCAACACAAGTGCGAAAAGTGGTTTTTCAACACTAACACAAGTGCGAAAAGTGTTTTTTCCACACTAATAAAAATGCAAAAGTGGTTTCCTGCACCAACACAAGTGCGAAAAGTGGTTTTTCAACACTAACACAAGTGCGAAAAGTGGTTTTTCAACACTAACACAAGTGCGAAAAGTGGTTTTTCAACACTATCACAAGTGCGAAAAGTGGTTTTTCAACACTAACACAAGTGCGAAAAGTGTTTTTTCCACACTAATACAAGTGCAAAAGTGGTTTCCTGCACCAATACAAGTGCAAAAGTGGTTTCCTGCACCAACACAAGTGCGAAAAGTGGTTTTTCAACACTAACACAAGTGCGAAAAGTGTTTTTTCAACACTATCACAAGTGCAAAAAGTGTTTTTTCCACACTAATACAAGTGCAAAAGTGGTTTCCTGCACCAACACAAGTGCGAAAAGTGGTTTTTCAACACTAACACAAGTGCGAAAAGTGTTTTTTCCACACTAATAAAAATGCAAAAGTGGTTTCCTGCACCAACACAAGTGCGAAAAGTGGTTTTTCAACACTAACACAAGTGCGAAAAGTGGTTTTTCAACACTAACACAAGTGCGAAAAGTGGTTTTTCAACACTATCACAAGTGCAAAAAGTGTTTTTTCCACACTAATACAAGTGCAAAAGTGGTTTCCTGCACCAACACAAGTGCGAAAAGTGGTTTTTCAACACTAACACACGTGCGAAAAGTGGTTTTTCAACACTATCTCAAGTGCAAAAAGTGTTTTTTCCACACTAATACAAGTGCAAAAGTGGTTTCCTGCACCAACACAAGTGCGAAAAGTGGTTTTCAACACTAACACAAGTGCGAAAAGTGGTTTTTCAACACTAACACAAGTGCGAAAAGTGGTTTTTCAACACTAACACAAGTGCAAAAGTGGTTTTTCAACACTATCTCAAGTGCGAAAAGTGTTTTTTTCACACTAATACAAATGCAAAAGTGGTTTCCTGCACCAACACAAGTGCGAAAAGTGGTTTTCAACACTAACATAAGTGCGAAAAGTGGTTTTTCAACACTAACACAAGTGCGAAAGTGTTTTTTCAACACTAACACAAGTGCGAAAAGTGTTTTTTCCACACTAATACAAGTGCAAAAGTGGTTTCCTGCACCAACATAAGTGCGAAAAGTGTTTTTTCAACACTAACACAAGTGCGAAAAGTGGTTTTTCAACACTAACACAAGTGCGAAAAGTGGTTTTTCAACACTATCTCAAGTGCGAAAAGTGTTTTTTTCACACTAATACAAATGCAAAAGTGGTTTCCTGCACCAACACAAGTGCGAAAAGTGGTTTTCAACACTAACACAAGTGCGAAAAGTGGTTTTTCAACACTAACACAAGTGCGAAAAGTGGTTTTTCAACACTAACACAAGTGCGAAAGTGTTTTTTCAACACTAACACAAGTGCGAAAAGTGTTTTTTCCACACTAATACAAGTGCAAAAGTGGTTTCCTGCACCAACATAAGTGCGAAAAGTGTTTTTTCAACACTAACACAAGTGCGAAAAGTGGTTTTTCAACACTAATACAAGTGCGAAAAGTGGTTTTTCCACACTAATACAAGTGCAAAAGTGGTTTCCTGCACCAACACAAGTGCGAAAAGTGGTTTTTCAACACTAACACAAGTGCGAAAAGTGGTTTTTCAACACTATCACAAGTGCAAAAAGTGTTTTTTCCACACTAATACAAGTGCAAAAGTGGTTTCCTGCACCAACACAAGTGCGAAAAGTGGTTTTTCAACACTAACACAAGTGCGAAAAGTGGTTTTTCAACACACACAAGTGCGAAAAGTGTTTTTTCCACACTAATACAAATGCGAAAAGTGGTTTCCTGCACCAACACAAGTGCGAAAAGTGGTTTTTCAACACTAACACAAGTGCGAAAAGTGGTTTTTCAACACTATCACACGTGCAAAAAGTGGTTTTTCCATACTAATACAAGTGCAAAAGTGGTTTCCTGCACCAACACAAGTGCGAAAAGTGGTTTTTCAACACTAACACAAGTGCGAAAAGTGGTTTTTCCACACTAATACAAGTGCAAAAGTGGTTTCCTGCACCAACACAAGTGCGAAAAGTGGTTTTTCAACACTAACACAAGTGCGAAAAGTGGTTTTTCAACACTATCACAAGTGCAAAAAGTGTTTTTCCCACACGAATACAAGTGCAAAAGTGGTTTCCTGCACCAACACAAGTGCGAAAAGTGGTTTTTCAACACTAACACAAGTGCGAAAAGTGGTTTTTCAACACTAACACAAGTGCGAAAAGTGGTTTTTCAACACTAACACAAGTGCGAAAAGTGTTTTTTCCACACTAATACAAGTGCAAAAGTGGTTTCCTGCACCAACACAAGTGCGAAAAGTGGTTTTTCAACACCAGCACAAGTGCGAAAAGTGTTTTTTCAACACTAACACAAGTGCGAAAGTGGTTTTTCCACACTAATACAAGTGCAAAAGTGGTTTCCTGCACCAACACAAGTGCGAAAAGTGGTTTTTCAACACTAACACAAGTGCGAAAAGTGTTTTTTCAACACTATCACAAGTGCAAAAAGTGTTTTTTCCACACTAATACAAGTGCAAAAGTGGTTTCCTGCACCAACACAAGTGCGAAAAGTGGTTTTTCAACACTAACACAAGTGCGAAAAGTGTTTTTTCCACACTAATAAAAATGCAAAAGTGGTTTCCTGCACCAACACAAGTGCGAAAAGTGGTTTTTCAACACTAACACAAGTGCGAAAAGTGGTTTTTCAACACTAACACAAGTGCGAAAAGTGGTTTTTCAACACTATCACAAGTGCAAAAAGTGTTTTTTTCCACACTAATACAAGTGCAAAAGTGATTTCCTGCACCAACACAAGTGCGAAAAGTGGTTTTTCAACACTAACACACGTGCGAAAAGTGGTTTTTCAACAATATCTCAAGTGCAAAAAGTGTTTTTTTCCACACTAATACAAGTTCAAAAGTGGTTTCCTGCACCAACACAAGTGCGAAAAGTGGTTTTTCAACACTATCACAAGTGTGAAAAGTGGTTTTCAACACTAACACAAGTGCAAAAAGTGGTTTTTCAACACTAACACAAGTGCGAAAAGTGGTTTTTCAACACTATCACAAGTGCAAAAAGTGTTTTTTCCAGACTAATACAAGTGCAAAAGTGGTTTCCTGCACCAACACAAGTGCGAAAAGTGGTTTTTCAACACTAACACAAGTGCGAAAAGTGGTTTTCCACACTAATACAAGTGCAAAAGTGGTTTCCTGCACCAACACAAGTGCGAAAAGTGGTTTTTCAACACTAACAAAAGTGCGAAAAGTGGTTTTTCAACACTATCACAAGTGCAAAAAGTGTTTTTCCCACACGAATACAAGTGCAAAAGTGGTTTCCTGCACCAACACAAGTGCGAAAAGTGGTTTTTCAACACGAACACAAGTGCGAAAAGTGTTTTTTCCACACTAATACAAATGCAAAAGTGGTTTCCTGCACCAACACAAGTGCGAAAAGTGGTTTTTCAACACTAACACAAGTGCGAAAAGTGGTTTTTCAACACTAACACAAGTGCGAAAAGTGGTTTTTCAACACTATCACAAGTGCAAAAAGTGTTTTTTCCACACTAATACAAGTGCAAAAGTGGTTTCCTGCACCAACACAAGTGCGAAAAGTGGTTTTTCAACACTAACACAATTGCGAAAAGTGTTTTTTCAACACTATCACAAGTGCAAAAAGTGTTTTTTCCACACTAATACAAGTGCAAAAGTGGTTTCCTGCACCAACACAAGTGCGAAAAGTGGTTTTTCAACACGAACACAAGTGCGAAAAGTGTTTTTTCCACACTAATACAAATGCAAAGTGGTTTCCTGCACCAACACAAGTGCGAAAAGTGGTTTTTCAACAAAAACACAAGTGCGAAAAGTGGTTTTTCAACACTAACACAAGTGCGAAAAGTGGTTTTTCAACACTATCACAAGTGCAAAAAGTGTTTTTTCCACACTAATACAAGTGCAAAAGTGGTTTCCTGCACCAACACAAGTGCGAAAAGTGGTTTTTCAACACTAACACAAGTGCGAAAAGTGGTTTTTCAACACTATCACACGTGCAAAAAGTGGTTTTTCCAGACTAATACAAGTGCAAAAGTGGTTTCCTGCACCAACACAAGTGCGAAAAGTGGTTTTTCAACACTAACACAAGTGCGAAAAGTGGTTTTTCAACACGATCACAAGTGCGAAAGTGGTTTGCTGCACCAACACAAGTGCGAAAAGTGGTTTTTCAACACTAACACACGTGCGAAAAGTGGTTTTTCAACACTATCACAAGTGCAAAAAGTGTTTTTTCCACACTAATACAAGTTCAAAAGTGGTTTCCTGCACCAACACAAGTGCGAAAAGTGGTTTTTCAACACTATCACAAGTGCAAAAAGTGGTTTTTCCAGACTAATACAAGTGCAAAAGTGGTTTCCTGCACCAACACAAGTGCGAAAAGTGGTTTTTCAACACTAACACAAGTGCGAAAAGTGTTTTTTCCACACTAATACAAGTGCGAAAAGTGGTTTTTCAACACTAACACAAGTGCGAAAAGTGTTTTTTTCACACTAATACAAATGCAAAAGTGGTTTCCTGCACCAACACAAGTGCGAAAAGTGGTTTTCAACACTAACACAAGTGCGAAAAGTGGTTTTTCAACACTAACACAAGTGCGAAAAGTGGTTTTTCAACACTAACACAAGTGCGAAAGTGTTTTTTCAACACTAACACAAGTGCGAAAAGTGTTTTTTCCACACTAATACAAGTGCAAAAGTGGTTTCCTGCACCAACATAAGTGCGAAAAGTGTTTTTTCAACACTAACACAAGTGCGAAAAGTGGTTTTTCAACACTAATACAAGTGCGAAAAGTGGTTTTTCCACACTAATACAAGTGCAAAAGTGGTTTCCTGCACCAACACAAGTGCGAAAAGTGGTTTTTCAACACTAACACAAGTGCGAAAAGTGGTTTTTCAACACTATCACAAGTGCAAAAAGTGTTTTTTCCACACTAATACAAGTGCAAAATTGGTTTCCTGCACCAACACAAGTGCGAAAAGTGGTTTTTCAACACTAACACAAGTGCGAAAAGTGGTTTTTCAACACACACAAGTGCGAAAAGTGTTTTTTCCACACTAATACAAATGCGAAAAGTGGTTTCCTGCACCAACACAAGTGCGAAAAGTGGTTTTTCAACACTAACACAAGTGCGAAAAGTGGTTTTTCAACACTATCACACGTGCAAAAAGTGGTTTTTCCAGACTAATACAAGTGCAAAAGTGGTTTCCTGCACCAACACAAGTGCGAAAAGTGGTTTTTCAACACTAACACAAGTGCGAAAAGTGGTTTTTCCACACTAATACAAGTGCAAAAGTGGTTTCCTGCACCAACACAAGTGCGAAAAGTGGTTTTTCAACACTAACACAAGTGCGAAAAGTGGTTTTTCAACACTATCACAAGTGCAAAAAGTGGTTTTTCAACACTAACACAAGTGCGAAAAGTGTTTTTTCCACACTAATACAAGTGCAAAAGTGGTTTCCTGCACCAACACAAGTGCGAAAAGTGGTTTTTCAACACCAGCACAAGTGCGAAAAGTGTTTTTTCAACACTAACACAAGTGCGAAAGTGGTTTTTCCACACTAATACAAGTGCAAAAGTGGTTTCCTGCACCAACACAAGTGCGAAAAGTGGTTTTTCAACACTAACACAAGTGCGAAAAGTGTTTTTTCAACACTATCACAAGTGCAAAAAGTGTTTTTTCCACACTAATACAAGTGCAAAAGTGGTTTCCTGCACCAACACAAGTGCGAAAAGTGGTTTTTCAACACTAACACAAGTGCGAAAAGTGTTTTTTCCACACTAATAAAAATGCAAAAGTGGTTTCCTGCACCAACACAAGTGCGAAAAGTGGTTTTTCAACACTAACACAAGTGCGAAAAGTGGTTTTTCAACACTAACACAAGTGCGAAAAGTGGTTTTTCAACACTATCACAAGTGCAAAAAGTGTTTTTTCCACACTAATACAAGTGCAAAAGTGGTTTCCTGCACCAACACAAGTGCGAAAAGTGGTTTTTCAACACTAACACACGTGCGAAAAGTGGTTTTTCAACACTATCTCAAGTGCAAAAAGTGTTTTTTCCACACTAATACAAGTGCAAAAGTGGTTTCCTGCACCAACACAAGTGCGAAAAGTGGTTTTCAACACTAACACAAGTGCGAAAAGTGGTTTTTCAACACTAACACAAGTGCGAAAAGTGGTTTTTCAACACTAACACAAGTGCAAAAGTGGTTTTTCAACACTATCTCAAGTGCGAAAAGTGTTTTTTTCACACTAATACAAATGCAAAAGTGGTTTCCTGCACCAACACAAGTGCGAAAAGTGGTTTTCAACACTAACACAAGTGCGAAAAGTGGTTTTTCAACACTAACACAAGTGCGAAAGTGTTTTTTCAACACTAACACAAGTGCGAAAAGTGTTTTTTCCACACTAATACAAGTGCAAAAGTGGTTTCCTGCACCAACATAAGTGCGAAAAGTGTTTTTTCAACACTAACACAAGTGCGAAAAGTGGTTTTTCAACACTAACACAAGTGCGAAAAGTGGTTTTTCAACACTATCTCAAGTGCGAAAAGTGTTTTTTTCACACTAATACAAATGCAAAAGTGGTTTCCTGCACCAACACAAGTGCGAAAAGTGGTTTTCAACACTAACACAAGTGCGAAAAGTGGTTTTTCAACACTAACACAAGTGCGAAAAGTGGTTTTTCAACACTAACACAAGTGCGAAAGTGTTTTTTCAACACTAACACAAGTGCGAAAAGTGTTTTTTCCACACTAATACAAGTGCAAAAGTGGTTTCCTGCACCAACATAAGTGCGAAAAGTGTTTTTTCAACACTAACACAGGTGCGAAAAGTGGTTTTTCAACACTAATACAAGTGCGAAAAGTGGTTTTTCCACACTAATACAAGTGCAAAAGTGGTTTCCTGCACCAACACAAGTGCGAAAAGTGGTTTTTCAACACTAACACAAGTGCGAAAAGTGGTTTTTCAACACAATCACAAGTGCAAAAAGTGTTTTTTCCACACTAATACAAGTGCAAAAGTGGTTTCCTGCACCAACACAAGTGCGAAAAGTGGTTTTTCAACACTAACACAAGTGCGAAAAGTGGTTTTTCAACACACACAAGTGCGAAAAGTGTTTTTTCCACACTAATACAAATGCGAAAAGTGGTTTCCTGCACCAACACAAGTGCGAAAAGTGGTTTTTCAACACTAACACAAGTGCGAAAAGTGGTTTTTCAACACTATCACACGTGCAAAAAGTGGTTTTTCCATACTAATACAAGTGCAAAAGTGGTTTCCTGCACCAACACAAGTGCGAAAAGTGGTTTTTCAACACTAACACAAGTGCGAAAAGTGGTTTTTCCACACTAATACAAGTGCAAAAGTGGTTTCCTGCACCAACACAAGTGCGAAAAGTGGTTTTTCAACACTAACACAAGTGCGAAAAGTGGTTTTTCAACACTATCACAAGTGCAAAAAGTGTTTTTCCCACACGAATACAAGTGCAAAAGTGGTTTCCTGCACCAACACAAGTGCGAAAAGTGGTTTTTCAACACTAACACAAGTGCGAAAAGTGGTTTTTCAACACTAACACAAGTGCGAAAAGTGGTTTTTCAACACTAACACAAGTGCGAAAAGTGTTTTTTCCACACTAATACAAGTGCAAAAGTGGTTTCCTGCACCAACACAAGTGCGAAAAGTGGTTTTTCAACACCAGCACAAGTGCGAAAAGTGTTTTTTCAACACTAACACAAGTGCGAAAGTGGTTTTTCCACACTAATACAAGTGCAAAAGTGGTTTCCTGCACCAACACAAGTGCGAAAAGTGGTTTTTCAACACTAACACAAGTGCGAAAAGTGTTTTTTCAACACTATCACAAGTGCAAAAAGTGTTTTTTCCACACTAATACAAGTGCAAAAGTGGTTTCCTGCACCAACACAAGTGCGAAAAGTGGTTTTTCAACACTAACACAAGTGCGAAAAGTGTTTTTTCCACACTAATAAAAATGCAAAAGTGGTTTCCTGCACCAACACAAGTGCGAAAAGTGGTTTTTCAACACTAACACAAGTGCGAAAAGTGGTTTTTCAACACTAACACAAGTGCGAAAAGTGGTTTTTCAACACTATCACAAGTGCAAAAAGTGTTTTTTCCACACTAATACAAGTGCAAAAGTGATTTCCTGCACCAACACAAGTGCGAAAAGTGGTTTTTCAACACTAACACACGTGCGAAAAGTGGTTTTTCAACACTATCTCAAGTGCAAAAAGTGTTTTTTCCACACTAATACAAGTTCAAAAGTGGTTTCCTGCACCAACACAAGTGCGAAAAGTGGTTTTTCAACACTATCACAAGTGTGAAAAGTGGTTTTTCAACACTAACACAAGTGCAAAAAGTGGTTTTTCAACACTAACACAAGTGCGAAAAGTGGTTTTTCAACACTATCACAAGTGCAAAAAGTGTTTTTTCCAGACTAATACAAGTGCAAAAGTGGTTTCCTGCACCAACACAAGTGCGAAAAGTGGTTTTTCAACACTAACACAAGTGCGAAAAGTGGTTTTCCACACTAATACAAGTGCAAAAGTGGTTTCCTGCACCAACACAAGTGCGAAAAGTGGTTTTTCAACACTAACAAAAGTGCGAAAAGTGGTTTTTCAACACTATCACAAGTGCAAAAAGTGTTTTTCCCACACGAATACAAGTGCAAAAGTGGTTTCCTGCACCAACACAAGTGCGAAAAGTGGTTTTTCAACACTAACACAAGTGCGAAAAGTGGTTTTTCAACACTAACACAAGTGCGAAAAGTGTTTTTTCCACACTAATACAAGTGCAAAAGTGGTTTCCTGCACCAATACAAGTGCAAAAGTGGTTTCCTGCACCAACACAAGTGCGAAAAGTGGTTTTTCAACACCAGCACAAGTGCGAAAAGTGTTTTTTCAACACTAACACAAGTGCGAAAGTGGTTTTTCCACACTAATACAAGTGCAAAAGTGGTTTCCTGCACCAACACAAGTGCGAAAAGTGGTTTTTCAACACTAACACAAGTGCGAAAAGTGTTTTTTCAACACTATCACAGGTGCAAAAAGTGTTTTTTCCACACTAATACAAATGCAAAAGTGGTTTCCTGCACCAACACAAGTGCGAAAAGTGGTTTTTCAACACGAACACAAGTGCGAAAAGTGTTTTTTCCACACTAATACAAATGCAAAAGTGGTTTCCTGCACCAACACAAGTGCGAAAAGTGGTTTTTCAACACTAACACAAGTGCGAAAAGTGGTTTTTCAACACTAACACAAGTGCAAAAAGTGGTTTTTCAACACTATCACAAGTGCAAAAAGTGTTTTTTCCACACTAATACAAGTGCAAAAGTGGTTTCCTGCACCAACACAAGTGCGAAAAGTGGTTTTTCAACACTAACACAAGTGCGAAAAGTGGTTTTTCAACACTAACACAAGTGCGAAAAGTGGTTTTTCAACACTAACACAAGTGCGAAAAGTGGTTTTTCAACACTATCACAAGTGCAAAAAGTGTTTTTTCCACACTAATACAAGTGCAAAAGTGGTTTCCTGCACCAACACAAGTGCGAAAAGTGGTTTTTCAACACTAACACACGTGCGAAAAGTGGTTTTTCAACACTATCTCAAGTGCAAAAAGTGTTTTTTCCACACTAATACAAGTGCAAAAGTGGTTTCCTGCACCAACACAAGTGCGAAAAGTGGTTTTCAACACTAACACAAGTGCGAAAAGTGGTTTTTCAACACTAACACAAGTGCGAAAAGTGGTTTTTCAACACTAACACAAGTGCAAAAGTGGTTTTTCAACACTATCTCAAGTGCGAAAAGTGTTTTTTTCACACTAATACAAATGCAAAAGTGGTTTCCTGCACCAACACAAGTGCGAAAAGTGGTTTTCAACACTAACACAAGTGCGAAAAGTGGTTTTTCAACACTAACACAAGTGCGAAAGTGTTTTTTCAACACTAACACAAGTGCGAAAAGTGTTTTTTCCACACTAATACAAGTGCAAAAGTGGTTTCCTGCACCAACATAAGTGCGAAAAGTGTTTTTTCAACACTAACACAAGTGCGAAAAGTGGTTTTTCAACACTAACACAAGTGCGAAAAGTGGTTTTTCAACACTATCTCAAGTGCGAAAAGTGTTTTTTTCACACTAATACAAATGCAAAAGTGGTTTCCTGCACCAACACAAGTGCGAAAAGTGGTTTTCAACACTAACACAAGTGCGAAAAGTGGTTTTTCAACACTAACACAAGTGCGAAAAGTGGTTTTTCAACACTAACACAAGTGCGAAAGTGTTTTTTCAACACTAACACAAGTGCGAAAAGTGTTTTTTCCACACTAATACAAGTGCAAAAGTGGTTTCCTGCACCAACATAAGTGCGAAAAGTGTTTTTTCAACACTAACACAAGTGCGAAAAGTGGTTTTTCAACACTAATACAAGTGCGAAAAGTGGTTTTTCCACACTAATACAAGTGCAAAAGTGGTTTCCTGCACCAACACAAGTGCGAAAAGTGGTTTTTCAACACTAACACAAGTGCGAAAAGTGGTTTTTCAACACTATCACAAGTGCAAAAAGTGTTTTTTCCACACTAATACAAGTGCAAAAGTGGTTTCCTGCACCAACACAAGTGCGAAAAGTGGTTTTTCAACACTAACACAAGTGCGAAAAGTGGTTTTTCAACACACACAAGTGCGAAAAGTGTTTTTTCCACACTAATACAAATGCGAAAAGTGGTTTCCTGCACCAACACAAGTGCGAAAAGTGGTTTTTCAACACTAACACAAGTGCGAAAAGTGGTTTTTCAACACTATCACACGTGCAAAAAGTGGTTTTTCCATACTAATACAAGTGCAAAAGTGGTTTCCTGCACCAACACAAGTGCGAAAAGTGGTTTTTCAACACTAACACAAGTGCGAAAAGTGGTTTTTCCACACTAATACAAGTGCAAAAGTGGTTTCCTGCACCAACACAAGTGCGAAAAGTGGTTTTTCAACACTAACACAAGTGCGAAAAGTGGTTTTTCAACACTATCACAAGTGCAAAAAGTGCTTTCCCACACGAATACAAGTGCAAAAGTGGTTTCCTGCACCAACACAAGTGCGAAAAGTGGTTTTTCAACACTAACACAAGTGCGAAAAGTGGTTTTTCAACACTAACACAAGTGCGAAAAGTGGTTTTTCAACACTAACACAAGTGCAAAAAGTGTTTTTTCCACACTAATACAAGTGCAAAAGTGGTTTCCTGCACCAACACAAGTGCGAAAAGTGGTTTTTCAACACCAGCACAAGTGCGAAAAGTGTTTTTTCAACACTAACACAAGTGCGAAAGTGGTTTTTCCACACTAATACAAGTGCAAAAGTGGTTTCCTGCACCAACACAAGTGCGAAAAGTGGATTTTCAACACTAACACAAGTGCGAAAAGTGTTTTTTCAACACTATCACAAGTGCAAAAAGTGTTTTTTCCACACTAATACAAGTGCAAAAGTGGTTTCCTGCACCAACACAAGTGCGAAAAGTGGTTTTTCAACACTAACACAAGTGCGAAAAGTGTTTTTTCCACACTAATAAAAATGCAAAAGTGGTTTCCTGCACCAACACAAGTGCGAAAAGTGGTTTTTCAACACTAACACAAGTGCGAAAAGTGGTTTTTCAACACTAACACAAGTGCGAAAAGTGGTTTTTCAACACTATCACAAGTGCAAAAAGTGTTTTTTCCACACTAATACAAGTGCAAAAGTGATTTCCTGCACCAACACAAGTGCGAAAAGTGGTTTTTCAACACTAACACACGTGCGAAAAGTGGTTTTTCAACACTATCTCAAGTGCAAAAAGTGTTTTTTCCACACTAATACAAGTTCAAAAGTGGTTTCCTGCACCAACACAAGTGCGAAAAGTGGTTTTTCAACACTATCACAAGTGTGAAAAGTGGTTTTTCAACACTAACACAAGTGCAAAAAGTGGTTTTTCAACACTAACACAAGTGCGAAAAGTGGTTTTTCAACACTATCACAAGTGCAAAAAGTGTTTTTTCCAGACTAATACAAGTGCAAAAGTGGTTTCCTGCACCAACACAAGTGCGAAAAGTGGTTTTTCAACACTAACACAAGTGCGAAAAGTGGTTTTCCACACTAATACAAGTGCAAAAGTGGTTTCCTGCACCAACACAAGTGCGAAAAGTGGTTTTTCAACACTAACAAAAGTGCGAAAAGTGGTTTTTCAACACTATCACAAGTGCAAAAAGTGTTTTTCCCACACGAATACAAGTGCAAAAGTGGTTTCCTGCACCAACACAAGTGCGAAAAGTGGTTTTTCAACACTAACACAAGTGCGAAAAGTGGTTTTTCAACACTAACACAAGTGCGAAAAGTGTTTTTTCCACACTAATACAAGTGCAAAAGTGGTTTCCTGCACCAATACAAGTGCAAAAGTGGTTTCCTGCACCAACACAAGTGCGAAAAGTGGTTTTTCAACACCAGCACAAGTGCGAAAAGTGTTTTTTCAACACTAACACAAGTGCGAAAGTGGTTTTTCCACACTAATACAAGTGCAAAAGTGGTTTCCTGCACCAACACAAGTGCGAAAAGTGGTTTTTCAACACTAACACAAGTGCGAAAAGTGTTTTTTCAACACTATCACAAGTGCAAAAAGTGTTTTTTCCACACTAATACAAGTGCAAAAGTGGTTTCCTGCACCAACACAAGTGCGAAAAGTGGTTTTTCAACACGAACACAAGTGCGAAAAGTGTTTTTTCCACACTAATACAAATGCAAAAGTGGTTTCCTGCACCAACACAAGTGCGAAAAGTGGTTTTTCAACACTAACACAAGTGCGAAAAGTGGTTTTTCCACACTAATACAAGTGCAAAAGTGGTTTCCTGCACCAACACAAGTGCGAAAAGTGGTTTTTCAACACTAACACAAGTGCGAAAAGTGGTTTTTCAACACTATCACAAGTGCAAAAAGTGCTTTCCCACACGAATACAAGTGCAAAAGTGGTTTCCTGCACCAACACAAGTGCGAAAAGTGGTTTTCAACACTAACACAAGTGCGAAAAGTGGTTTTTCAACACTAACACAAGTGCGAAAAGTGGTTTTTCAACACTAACACAAGTGCGAAAAGTGTTTTTTCCACACTAATACAAGTGCAAAAGTGGTTTCCTGCACCAACACAAGTGCGAAAAGTGGTTTTTCAACACCAGCACAAGTGCGAAAAGTGTTTTTCAACACTAACACAAGTGCGAAAGTGGTTTTTCCACACTAATACAAGTGCAAAAGTGGTTTCCTGCACCAACACAAGTGCGAAAAGTGGTTTTTCAACACTAACACAAGTGCGAAAAGTGTTTTTTCAACACTATCACAAGTGCAAAAAGTGTTTTTTCCACACTAATACAAGTGCAAAAGTGGTTTCCTGCACCAACACAAGTGCGAAAAGTGGTTTTTCAACACTAACACAAGTGCGAAAAGTGTTTTTTCCACACTAATAAAAATGCAAAAGTGGTTTCCTGCACCAACACAAGTGCGAAAAGTGGTTTTTCAACACTAACACAAGTGCGAAAAGTGGTTTTTCAACACTAACACAAGTGCGAAAAGTGGTTTTTCAACACTATCACAAGTGCAAAAAGTGTTTTTTCCACACTAATACAAGTGCAAAAGTGATTTCCTGCACCAACACAAGTGCGAAAAGTGGTTTTTCAACACTAACACACGTGCGAAAAGTGGTTTTTCAACACTATCTCAAGTGCAAAAAGTGTTTTTTCCACACTAATACAAGTTCAAAAGTGGTTTCCTGCACCAACACAAGTGCGAAAAGTGGTTTTTCAACACTATCACAAGTGTGAAAAGTGGTTTTTCAACACTAACACAAGTGCAAAAAGTGGTTTTTCAACACTAACACAAGTGCGAAAAGTGGTTTTTCAACACTATCACAAGTGCAAAAAGTGTTTTTTCCAGACTAATACAAGTGCAAAAGTGGTTTCCTGCACCAACACAAGTGCGAAAAGTGGTTTTTCAACACTAACACAAGTGCGAAAAGTGGTTTTCCACACTAATACAAGTGCAAAAGTGGTTTCCTGCACCAACACAAGTGCGAAAAGTGGTTTTTCAACACTAACAAAAGTGCGAAAAGTGGTTTTTCAACACTATCACAAGTGCAAAAAGTGTTTTTCCCACACGAATACAAGTGCAAAAGTGGTTTCCTGCACCAACACAAGTGCGAAAAGTGGTTTTTCAACACTAACACAAGTGCGAAAAGTGGTTTTTCAACACTAACACAAGTGCGAAAAGTGTTTTTTCCACACTAATACAAGTGCAAAAGTGGTTTCCTGCACCAATACAAGTGCAAAAGTGGTTTCCTGCACCAACACAAGTGCGAAAAGTGGTTTTTCAACACCAGCACAAGTGCGAAAAGTGTTTTTTCAACACTAACACAAGTGCGAAAGTGGTTTTTCCACACTAATACAAGTGCAAAAGTGGTTTCCTGCACCAACACAAGTGCGAAAAGTGGTTTTTCAACACTAACACAAGTGCGAAAAGTGTTTTTTCAACACTATCACAAGTGCAAAAAGTGTTTTTTCCACACTAATACAAGTGCAAAAGTGGTTTCCTGCACCAACACAAGTGCGAAAAGTGGTTTTTCAACACGAACACAAGTGCGAAAAGTGTTTTTTCCACACTAATACAAATGCAAAAGTGGTTTCCTGCACCAACACAAGTGCGAAAAGTGGTTTTTCAACACTAACACAAGTGCGAAAAGTGGTTTTTCAACACTAACACAAGTGCGAAAAGTGGTTTTTCAACACTATCACAAGTGCAAAAAGTGTTTTTTCCACACTAATACAAGTGCAAAAGTGGTTTCCTGCACCAACACAAGTGCGAAAAGTGGTTTTTCAACACTAACACAAGTGCGAAAAGTGTTTTTTCAACACTATCACAAGTGCAAAAAGTGTTTTTTCCACACTAATACAAGTGCAAAAGTGGTTTCCTGCACCAACACAAGTGCGAAAAGTGGTTTTTCAACACGAACACAAGTGCGAAAAGTGTTTTTTCCACACTAATACAAATGCAAAAGTGGTTTCCTGCACCAACACAAGTGCGAAAAGTGGTTTTTCAACAAAAACACAAGTGCGAAAAGTGGTTTTTCAACACTAACACAAGTGCGAAAAGTGGTTTTTCAACACTATCACAAGTGCAAAAAGTGTTTTTTCCACACTAATACAAGTGCAAAAGTGGTTTCCTGCACCAACACAAGTGCGAAAAGTGGTTTTTCAACACTAACACAAGTGCGAAAAGTGGTTTTTCAACACTATCACACGTGCAAAAAGTGGTTTTTCCAGACTAATACAAGTGCAAAAGTGGTTTCCTGCACCAATACAAGTGCGAAAAGTGGTTTTTCAACACTAACACAAGTGCGAAAAGTGGTTTTTCAACACTATCACAAGTGCAAAAAGTGTTTTTCCCACACGAATACAAGTGCAAAAGTGGTTTCCTGCACCAACACAAGTGCGAAAAGTGGTTTTTCAACACTAACACAAGTGCGAAAAGTGGTTTTTCAACACTAACACAAGTGCGAAAAGTGGTTTTTCAACACTAACACAAGTGCAAAAAGTGTTTTTTCCACACTAATACAAGTGCAAAAGTGGTTTCCTGCACCAACACAAGTGCGAAAAGTGGTTTTTCAACACTAACACAAGTGCGAAAAGTGTTTTTTCCACACTAATAAAAATGCAAAAAGTGTTTTTTCCACACTAATACAAGTGCAAAAGTGGTTTCCTGCACCAACACAAGTGCGAAAAGTGGTTTTTCAACACTAACACAAGTGCGAAAAGTGTTTTTTCCACACTAATAAAAATGCAAAAGTGGTTTCCTGCACCAACACAAGTGCGAAAAGTGGTTTTTCAACACTAACACAAGTGCGAAAAGTGGTTTTTCAACACTAACACAAGTGCGAAAAGTGGTTTTTCAACACTAACACAAGTGCGAAAAGTGGTTTTTCAACACTAACACAAGTGCGAAAAGTGTTTTTTCCACACTAATACAAGTGCAAAAGTGGTTTCCTGCACCAATACAAGTGCAAAAGTGGTTTCCTGCACCAACACAAGTGCGAAAAGTGGTTTTTCAACACCAGCACAAGTGCGAAAAGTGTTTTTTCAACACTAACACAAGTGCGAAAGTGGTTTTTCCACACTAATACAAGTGCAAAAGTGGTTTCCTGCACCAACACAAGTGCGAAAAGTGGTTTTTCAACACTAACACAAGTGCGAAAAGTGTTTTTTCAACACTATCACAAGTGCAAAAAGTGTTTTTTCCACACTAATACAAGTGCAAAAGTGGTTTCCTGCACCAACACAAGTGCGAAAAGTGGTTTTTCAACACGAACACAAGTGCGAAAAGTGTTTTTTCCACACTAATACAAATGCAAAAGTGGTTTCCTGCACCAACACAAGTGCGAAAAGTGGTTTTTCAACACTAACACAAGTGCGAAAAGTGGTTTTTCAACACTAACACAAGTGCGAAAAGTGGTTTTTCAACACTATCACAAGTGCAAAAAGTGTTTTTTCCACACTAATACAAGTGCAAAAGTGGTTTCCTGCACCAACACAAGTGCGAAAAGTGGTTTTTCAACACTAACACAAGTGCGAAAAGTGTTTTTTCAACACTATCACAAGTGCAAAAAGTGTTTTTTCCACACTAATTCAAGTGCAAAAGTGGTTTCCTGCACCAACACAAGTGCGAAAAGTGGTTTTTCAACACGAACACAAGTGCGAAAAGTGTTTTTTCCACACTAATACAAATGCAAAAGTGGTTTCCTGCACCAACACAAGTGCGAAAAGTGGTTTTTCAACAAAAACACAAGTGCGAAAAGTGGTTTTTCAACACTAACACAAGTGCGAAAAGTGGTTTTTCAACACTATCACAAGTGCAAAAAGTGTTTTTTCCACACTAATACAAGTGCAAAAGTGGTTTCCTGCACCAACACAAGTGCAAAAAGTGGTTTTTCAACACTAACACAAGTGCGAAAAGTGGTTTTTCAACACTAACACAAGTGCGAAAAGTGGTTTTTCAACACCAGCACAAGTGCAAAAAGTGTTTTTTCCACACTAATACAAGTGCAAAAGTGGTTTCCTGCACCAACACAAGTGCGAAAAGTGGTTTTTCAACACTAACACACGTGCGAAAAGTGGTTTTTCAACACTATCTCAAGTGCAAAAAGTGTTTTTTCCACACTAATACAAGTGCAAAAGTGGTTTCCTGCACCAACACAAGTGCGAAAAGTGGTTTTCAACACTAACACAAGTGCGAAAAGTGGTTTTTCAACACTAACACAAGTGCGAAAAGTGGTTTTTCAACACTAACACAAGTGCAAAAGTGGTTTTTCAACACTATCTCAAGTGCGAAAAGTGTTTTTTTCACACTAATACAAATGCAAAAGTGGTTTCCTGCACCAACACAAGTGCGAAAAGTGGTTTTCAACACTAACACAAGTGCGAAAAGTGGTTTTTCAACACTAACACAAGTGCGAAAGTGCTTTTTCAACACTAACACAAGTGCGAAAAGTGTTTTTTCCACACTAATACAAGTGCAAAGTGGTTTCCTGCACCAACATAAGTGCGAAAAGTGTTTTTTCAACACTAACACAAGTGCGAAAAGTGGTTTTTCAACACTAACACAAGTGCGAAAAGTGGTTTTTCAACACTATCTCAAGTGCGAAAAGTGTTTTTTTCACACTAATACAAATGCAAAAGTGGTTTCCTGCACTAACACAAGTGCGAAAGTGGTTTTTCCACACTAATACAAGTGCAAAAGTGGTTTCCTGCACCAACACAAGTGCGAAAAGTGGTTTTTCAACACTAACACAAGTGCGAAAAGTGTTTTTTCAACACTATCACAAGTGCAAAAAGTGTTTTTTCCACACTAATACAAGTGCAAAAGTGGTTTCCTGCACCAACACAAGTGCGAAAAGTGGTTTTTCAACACGAACACAAGTGCGAAAAGTGTTTTTTCCACACTAATACAAATGCAAAAGTGGTTTCCTGCACCAACACAAGTGCGAAAAGTGGTTTTTCAACACTAACACAAGTGCGAAAAGTGGTTTTTCAACACTAACACAAGTGCGAAAAGTGGTTTTTCAACACTATCACAAGTGCAAAAAGTGTTTTTTCCACACTAATACAAGTGCAAAAGTGGTTTCCTGCACCAACACAAGTGCGAAAAGTGGTTTTTCAACACTAACACAAGTGCGAAAAGTGTTTTTTCAACACTATCACAAGTGCAAAAAGTGTTTTTTCCACACTAATTCAAGTGCAAAAGTGGTTTCCTGCACCAACACAAGTGCGAAAAGTGGTTTTTCAACACGAACACAAGTGCGAAAAGTGTTTTTTCCACACTAATACAAATGCAAAAGTGGTTTCCTGCACCAACACAAGTGCGAAAAGTGGTTTTTCAACAAAAACACAAGTGCGAAAAGTGGTTTTTCAACACTAACACAAGTGCGAAAAGTGGTTTTTCAACACTATCACAAGTGCAAAAAGTGTTTTTTCCACACTAATACAAGTGCAAAAGTGGTTTCCTGCACCAACACAAGTGCGAAAAGTGGTTTTTCAACACTAACACAAGTGCGAAAAGTGGTTTTTCAACACTAACACAAGTGCGAAAAGTGGTTTTTCAACACTAACACAAGTGCGAAAAGTGGTTTTTCAACACTATCACAAGTGCAAAAAGTGTTTTTTCCACACTAATACAAGTGCAATAGTGGTTTCCTGCACCAACACAAGTGCGAAAAGTGGTTTTTCAACACTAACACACGTGCGAAAAGTGGTTTTTCAACACTATCTCAAGTGCAAAAAGTGTTTTTTCCACACTAATACAAGTGCAAAAGTGGTTTCCTGCACCAACACAAGTGCGAAAAGTGGTTTTCAACACTAACACAAGTGCGAAAAGTGGTTTTTCAACACTAACACAAGTGCGAAAAGTGGTTTTTCAACACTAACACAAGTGCAAAAGTGGTTTTTCAACACTATCTCAAGTGCGAAAAGTGTTTTTTTCACACTAATACAAATGCAAAAGTGGTTTCCTGCACCAACACAAGTGCGAAAAGTGGTTTTCAACACTAACACAAGTGCGAAAAGTGGTTTTTCAACACTAACACAAGTGCGAAAGTGTTTTTTCAACACTAACACAAGTGCGAAAAGTGTTTTTTCCACACTAATACAAGTGCAAAAGTGGTTTCCTGCACCAACATAAGTGCGAAAAGTGTTTTTTCAACACTAACACAAGTGCGAAAAGTGGTTTTTCAACACTAACACAAGTGCGAAAAGTGGTTTTTCAACACTATCTCAAGTGCGAAAAGTGTTTTTTTCACACTAATACAAATGCAAAAGTGGTTTCCTGCACCAACACAAGTGCGAAAAGTGGTTTTCAACACTAACACAAGTGCGAAAAGTGGTTTTTCAACACTAACACAAGTGCGAAAAGTGGTTTTTCAACACTAACACAAGTGCGAAAGTGTTTTTTCAACACTAACACAAGTGCGAAAAGTGTTTTTTCCACACTAATACAAGTGCAAAAGTGGTTTCCTGCACCAACATAAGTGCGAAAAGTGTTTTTTCAACACTAACACAAGTGCGAAAAGTGGTTTTTCAACACTAATACAAGTGCGAAAAGTGGTTTTTCCACACTAATACAAGTGCAAAAGTGGTTTCCTGCACCAACACAAGTGCGAAAAGTGGTTTTTCAACACTAACACAAGTGCGAAAAGTGGTTTTTCAACACTATCACAAGTGCAAAAAGTGTTTTTTCCACACTAATACAAGTGCAAAAGTGGTTTCCTGCACCAACACAAGTGCGAAAAGTGGTTTTTCAACACTAACACAAGTGCGAAAAGTGGTTTTTCAACACACACAAGTGCGAAAAGTGTTTTTTCCACACTAATACAAATGCGAAAAGTGGTTTCCTGCACCAACACAAGTGCGAAAAGTGGTTTTTCAACACTAACACAAGTGCGAAAAGTGGTTTTTCAACACTATCACACGTGAAAAAGTGGTTTTTCCATACTAATACAAGTGCAAAAGTGGTTTCCTGCACCAACACAAGTGCGAAAAGTGGTTTTTCAACACTAACACAAGTGCGAAAAGTGGTTTTTCCACACTAATACAAGTGCAAAAGTGGTTTCCTGCACCAACACAAGTGCGAAAAGTGGTTTTTCAACACTAACACAAGTGCGAAAAGTGGTTTTTCAACACTATCACAAGTGCAAAAAGTGTTTTTCCCACACGAATACAAGTGCAAAAGTGGTTTCCTGCACCAACACAAGTGCGAAAAGTGGTTTTTCAACACTAACACAAGTGCGAAAAGTGGTTTTTCAACACTAACACAAGTGCGAAAAGTGGTTTTTCAACACTAACACAAGTGCGAAAAGTGTTTTTTCCACACTAATACAAGTGCAAAAGTGGTTTCCTGCACCAACACAAGTGCGAAAAGTGGTTTTTCAACACCAGCACAAGTGCGAAAAGTGTTTTTTCAACACTAACACAAGTGCGAAAGTGGTTTTTCCACACTAATACAAGTGCAAAAGTGGTTTCCTGCACCAACACAAGTGCGAAAAGTGGTTTTTCAACACTAACACAAGTGCGAAAAGTGTTTTTTCAACACTATCACAAGTGCAAAAAGTGTTTTTTCCACACTAATACAAGTGCAAAAGTGGTTTCCTGCACCAACACAAGTGCGAAAAGTGGTTTTTCAACACTAACACAAGTGCGAAAAGTGTTTTTTCCACACTAATAAAAATGCAAAAGTGGTTTCCTGCACCAACACAAGTGCGAAAAGTGGTTTTTCAACACTAACACAAGTGCGAAAAGTGGTTTTTCAACACTATCACAAGTGCAAAAAGTGTTTTTTCCACACTAATACAAGTGCAAAAGTGATTTACTGCACCAACACAAGTGCGAAAAGTGGTTTTTCAACACTAACACACGTGCGAAAAGTGGTTTTTCAACACTAACACAAGTGCGAAAAGTGGTTTTTCAACACTAACACAAGTGCGAAAAGTGGTTTTTCAACACTAACACAAGTGCAAAAAGTGTTTTTTCCACACTAATACAAGTGCAAAAGTGGTTTCCTGCACCAACACAAGTGCGAAAAGTGGTTTTTCAACACTAACACAAGTGCGAAAAGTGTTTTTTCCACACTAATAAAAATGCAAAAAGTGTTTTTTCCACACTAATACAAGTGCAAAAGTGGTTTCCTGCACCAACACAAGTGCGAAAAGTGGTTTTTCAACACTAACACAAGTGCGAAAAGTGTTTTTTCCACACTAATAAAAATGCAAAAGTGGTTTCCTGCACCAACACAAGGGCGAAAAGTGGTTTTTCAACACTAACACAAGTGCGAAAAGTGGTTTTTCAACACTAACACAAGTGCGAAAAGTGGTTTTTCAACACTAACACAAGTGCGAAAAGTGGTTTTTCAACACTAACACAAGTGCGAAAAGTGTTTTTTCCACACTAATACAAGTGCAAAAGTGGTTTCCTGCACCAATACAAGTGCAAAAGTGGTTTCCTGCACCAACACAAGTGCGAAAAGTGGTTTTTCAACACCAGCACAAGTGCGAAAAGTGTTTTTTCAACACTAACACAAGTGCGAAAGTGGTTTTTCCACACTAATACAAGTGCAAAAGTGGTTTCCTGCACCAACACAAGTGCGAAAAGTGGTTTTTCAACACTAACACAAGTGCGAAAAGTGTTTTTTCAACACTATCACAAGTGCAAAAAGTGTTTTTTCCACACTAATACAAGTGCAAAAGTGGTTTCCTGCACCAACACAAGTGCGAAAAGTCGTTTTTCAACACGAACACAAGTGCGAAAAGTGTTTTTTCCACACTAATACAAATGCAAAAGTGGTTTCCTGCACCAACACAAGTGCGAAAAGTGGTTTTTCAACACTAACACAAGTGCGAAAAGTGGTTTTTCAACACTAACACAAGTGCGAAAAGTGGTTTTTCAACACTATCACAAGTGCAAAAAGTGTTTTTTCCACACTAATACAAGTGCAAAAGTGGTTTCCTGCACCAACACAAGTGCGAAAAGTGGTTTTTCAACACTAACACAAGTGCGAAAAGTGTTTTTTCAACACTATCACAAGTGCAAAAAGTGTTTTTTCCACACTAATTCAAGTGCAAAAGTGGTTTCCTGCACCAACACAAGTGCGAAAAGTGGTTTTTCAACACGAACACAAGTGCGAAAAGTGTTTTTTCCACACTAATACAAATGCAAAAGTGGTTTCCTGCACCAACACAAGTGCGAAAAGTGGTTTTTCAACAAAAACACAAGTGCGAAAAGTGGTTTTTCAACACTAACACAAGTGCGAAAAGTGGTTTTTCAACACTATCACAAGTGCAAAAAGTGTTTTTTCCACACTAATACAAGTGCAAAAGTGGTTTCCTGCACCAACACAAGTGCGAAAAGTGGTTTTTCAACACTAACACAAGTGCGAAAAGTGGTTTTTCAACACTAACACAAGTGCAAAAAGTGGTTTTTCAACACTAACACAAGTGCGAAAAGTGGTTTTTCAACACTATCACAAGTGCAAAAAGTGTTTTTTCCACACTAATACAAGTGCAAAAGTGGTTTCCTGCACCAACACAAGTGCGAAAAGTGGTTTTTCAACACTAACACACGTGCGAAAAGTGGTTTTTCAACACTATCTCAAGTGCAAAAAGTGTTTTTTCCACACTAATACAAGTGCAAAAGTGGTTTCCTGCACCAACACAAGTGCGAAAAGTGGTTTTCAACACTAACACAAGTGCGAAAAGTGGTTTTTCAACACTAACACAAGTGCGAAAAGTGGTTTTTCAACACTAACACAAGTGCAAAAGTGGTTTTTCAACACTATCTCAAGTGCCAAAAGTGTTTTTTTCACACTAATACAAATGCAAAAGTGGTTTCCTGCACCAACACAAGTGCGAAAAGTGGTTTTCAACACTAACACAAGTGCGAAAAGTGGTTTTTCAACACTAACACAAGTGCGAAAGTGTTTTTTCAACACTAACACAAGTGCGAAAAGTGTTTTTTCCACACTAATACAAGTGCAAAAGTGGTTTCCTGCACCAACATAAGTGCGAAAAGTGTTTTTTCAACACTAACACAAGTGCGAAAAGTGGTTTTTCAACACTAACACAAGTGCGAAAAGTGGTTTTTCAACACTATCTCAAGTGCGAAAAGTGTTTTTTTCACACTAATACAAATGCAAAAGTGGTTTCCTGCACCAACACAAGTGCGAAAAGTGGTTTTCAACACTAACACAAGTGCGAAAAGTGGTTTTTCAACACTAACACAAGTGCGAAAAGTGGTTTTTCAACACTAACACAAGTGCGAAAGTGTTTTTTCAACACTAACACAAGTGCGAAAAGTGTTTTTTCCACACTAATACAAGTGCAAAAGTGGTTTCCTGCACCAACATAAGTGCGAAAAGTGTTTTTTCAACACTAACACAAGTGCGAAAAGTGGTTTTTCAACACTAATACAAGTGCGAAAAGTGGTTTTTCCACACTAATACAAGTGCAAAAGTGGTTTCCTGCACCAACACAAGTGCGAAAAGTGGTTTTTCAACACTAACACAAGTGCGAAAAGTGGTTTTTCAACACTATCACAAGTGCAAAAAGTGTTTTTTCCACACTAATACAAGTGCAAAAGTGGTTTCCTGCACCAACACAAGTGCGAAAAGTGGTTTTTCAACACTAACACAAGTGCGAAAAGTGGTTTTTCAACACACACAAGTGCGAAAAGTGTTTTTTCCACACTAATACAAATGCGAAAAGTGGTTTCCTGCACCAACACAAGTGCGAAAAGTGGTTTTTCAACACTAACACAAGTGCGAAAAGTGGTTTTTCAACACTATCACACGTGAAAAAGTGGTTTTTCCATACTAATACAAGTGCAAAAGTGGTTTCCTGCACCAACACAAGTGCGAAAAGTGGTTTTTCAACACTAACACAAGTGCGAAAAGTGGTTTTTCCACACTAATACAAGTGCAAAAGTGGTTTCCTGCACCAACACAAGTGCGAAAAGTGGTTTTTCAACACTAACACAAGTGCGAAAAGTGGTTTTTCAACACTATCACAAGTGCAAAAAGTGTTTTTCCCACACGAATACAAGTGCAAAAGTGGTTTCCTGCACCAACACAAGTGCGAAAAGTGGTTTTTCAACACTAACACAAGTGCGAAAAGTGGTTTTTCAACACTAACACAAGTGCGAAAAGTGGTTTTTCAACACTAACACAAGTGCGAAAAGTGTTTTTTCCACACTAATACAAGTGCAAAAGTGGTTTCCTGCACCAACACAAGTGCGAAAAGTGGTTTTTCAACACCAGCACAAGTGCGAAAAGTGTTTTTTCAACACTAACACAAGTGCGAAAGTGGTTTTTCCACACTAATACAAGTGCAAAAGTGGTTTACTGCACCAACACAAGTGCGAAAAGTGGTTTTTCAACACTAACACAAGTGCGAAAAGTGTTTTTTCAACACTATCACAAGTGCAAAAAGTGTTTTTTCCACACTAATACAAGTGCAAAAGTGGTTTCCTGCACCAACACAAGTGCGAAAAGTGGTTTTTCAACACTAACACAAGTGCGAAAAGTGTTTTTTCCACACTAATAAAAATGCAAAAGTGGTTTCCTGCACCAACACAAGTGCGAAAAGTGGTTTTTCAACACTAACACAAGTGCGAAAAGTGGTTTTTCAACACTAACACAAGTGCGAAAAGTGGTTTTTCAACACTATCACAAGTGCAAAAAGTGTTTTTTCCACACTAATACAAGTGCAAAAGTGATTTCCTGCACCAACACAAGTGCGAAAAGTGGTTTTTCAACACTAACACACGTGCGAAAAGTGGTTTTTCAACACTATCTCAAGTGCAAAAAGTGTTTTTTCCACACTAATACAAGTTCAAAAGTGGTTTCCTGCACCAACACAAGTGCGAAAAGTGGTTTTTCAACACTATCACAAGTGTGAAAAGTGGTTTTTCAACACTAACACAAGTGCAAAAAGTGGTTTTTCAACACTAACACAAGTGCGAAAAGTGGTTTTTCAACACTATCACAAGTGCAAAAAGTGTTTTTTCCAGACTAATACAAGTGCAAAAGTGGTTTCCTGCACCAACACAAGTGCGAAAAGTGGTTTTTCAACACTAACACAAGTGCGAAAAGTGGTTTTCCACACTAATACAAGTGCAAAAGTGGTTTCCTGCACCAACACAAGTGCGAAAAGTGGTTTTTCAACACTAACAAAAGTGCGAAAAGTGGTTTTTCAACACTATCACAAGTGCAAAAAGTGTTTTTCCCACACGAATACAAGTGCAAAAGTGGTTTCCTGCACCAACACAAGTGCGAAAAGTGGTTTTTCAACACTAACACAAGTGCGAAAAGTGGTTTTTCAACACTAACACAAGTGCGAAAAGTGGTTTTTCAACACTAACACAAGTGCGAAAAGTGTTTTTTCCACACTAATACAAGTGCAAAAGTGGTTTCCTGCACCAATACAAGTGCAAAAGTGGTTTCCTGCACCAACACAAGTGCGAAAAGTGGTTTTTCAACACCAGCACAAGTGCGAAAAGTGTTTTTTCAACACTAACACAAGTGCGAAAGTGGTTTTTCCACACTAATACAAGTGCAAAAGTGGTTTCCTGCACCAACACAAGTGCGAAAAGTGGTTTTTCAACACTAACACAAGTGCGAAAAGTGTTTTTTCAACACTATCACAAGTGCAAAAAGTGTTTTTTCCACACTAATACAAGTGCAAAAGTGGTTTCCTGCACCAACATAAGTGCGAAAAGTGTTTTTTCAACACTAACACAAGTGCGAAAAGTGTTTTTTCAACACTATCACAAGTGCAAAAAGTGTTTTTTCCACACTAATACAAGTGCAAAAGTGGTTTCCTGCACCAACACAAGTGCGAAAAGTGGTTTTTCAACACGAACACAAGTGCGAAAAGTGTTTTTTCCACACTAATACAAATGCAAAAGTGGTTTCCTGCACCAACACAAGTGCGAAAAGTGGTTTTTCAACAAAAACACAAGTGCGAAAAGTGGTTTTTCAACACTAACACAAGTGCGAAAAGTGGTTTTTCAACACTATCACAAGTGCAAAAAGTGTTTTTTCCACACTAATACAAGTGCAAAAGTGGTTTCCTGCACCAACACAAGTGCAAAAAGTGGTTTTTCAACACTAACACAAGTGCGAAAAGTGGTTTTTCAACACTATCACACGTGCAAAAAGTGGTTTTTCCAGACTAATACAAGTGCAAAAGTGGTTTCCTGCACCAACACAAGTGCGAAAAGTGGTTTTTCAACACTAACACAAGTGCGAAAAGTGGTTTTTCAACACTATCACAAGTGCAAAAAGTGTTTTTCCCACACGAATACAAGTGCAAAAGTGGTTTCCTGCACCAACACAAGTGCGAAAAGTGGTTTTTCAACACTAACACAAGTGCGAAAAGTGGTTTTTCAACACTAACACAAGTGCGAAAAGTGGTTTTTCAACACTAACACAAGTGCAAAAAGTGTTTTTTCCACACTAATACAAGTGCAAAAGTGGTTTCCTGCACCAACACAAGTGCGAAAAGTGGTTTTTCAACACTAACACAAGTGCGAAAAGTGTTTTTTCCACACTAATAAAAATGCAAAAAGTGTTTTTTCCACACTAATACAAGTGCAAAAGTGGTTTCCTGCACCAACACAAGTGCGAAAAGTGGTTTTTCAACACTAACACAAGTGCGAAAAGTGTTTTTTCCACACTAATAAAAATGCAAAAGTGGTTTCCTGCACCAACACAAGTGTGAAAAGTGGTTTTTCAACACTAACACAAGTGCGAAAAGTGGTTTTTCAACACTAACACAAGTGCGAAAAGTGGTTTTTCAACACTAACACAAGTGCGAAAAGTGGTTTTTCAACACTAACACAAGTGCGAAAAGTGTTTTTTCCACACTAATACAAGTGCAAAAGTGGTTTCCTGCACCAATACAAGTGCAAAAGTGGTTTCCTGCACCAACACAAGTGCGAAAAGTGGTTTTTCAACACCAGCACAAGTGCGAAAAGTGTTTTTTCAACACTAACACAAGTGCGAAAGTGGTTTTTCCACACTAATACAAGTGCAAAAGTGGTTTCCTGCACCAACACAAGTGCGAAACGTGGTTTTTCAACACTAACACAAGTGCGAAAAGTGTTTTTTCAACACTATCACAAGTGCAAAAAGTGTTTTTTCCACACTAATACAAGTGCAAAAGTGGTTTCCTGCACCAACACAAGTGCGAAAAGTGGTTTTTCAACACGAACACAAGTGCGAAAAGTGTTTTTTCCACACTAATACAAATGCAAAAGTGGTTTCCTGCACCAACACAAGTGCGAAAAGTGGTTTTTCAACACTAACACAAGTGCGAAAAGTGGTTTTTCAACACTAACACAAGTGCGAAAAGTGGTTTTTCAACACTATCACAAGTGCAAAAAGTGTTTTTTCCACACTAATACAAGTGCAAAAGTGGTTTCCTGCACCAACACAAGTGCGAAAAGTGGTTTTTCAACACTAACACAAGTGCGAAAAGTGTTTTTTCAACACTATCACAAGTGCAAAAAGTGTTTTTTTCCACACTAATTCAAGTGCAAAAGTGGTTTCCTGCACCAACACAAGTGCGAAAAGTGGTTTTTCAACACGAACACAAGTGCGAAAAGTGTTTTTTCCACACTAATACAAATGCAAAAGTGGTTTCCTGCATCAACACAAGTGCGAAAAGTGGTTTTTCAACAAAAACACAAGTGCGAAAAGTGGTTTTTCAACACTAACACAAGTGCGAAAAGTGGTTTTTCAACACTATCACAAGTGCAAAAAGTGTTTTTTCCACACTAATACAAGTGCAAAAGTGGTTTCCTGCACCAACACAAGTGCGAAAAGTGGTTTTTCAACACTAACACAAGTGCGAAAAGTGGTTTTTCAACACTAACACAAGTGCGAAAAGTGGTTTTTCAACACTAACACAAGTGCGAAAAGTGGTTTTTCAACACTATCACAAGTGCAAAAAGTGTTTTTTCCACACTAATACAAGTGCAAAAGTGGTTTCCTGCACCAACACAAGTGCGAAAAGTGGTTTTTCAACACTAACACACGTGCGAAAAGTGGTTTTTCAACACTATCTCAAGTGCAAAAAGTGTTTTTTCCACACTAATACAAGTGCAAAAGTGGTTTCCTGCACCAACACAAGTGCGAAAAGTGGTTTTCAACACTAACACAAGTGCGAAAAGTGGTTTTTCAACACTAACACAAGTGCGAAAAGTGGTTTTTCAACACTAACACAAGTGCAAAAGTGGTTTTTCAACACTATCTCAAGTGCGAAAAGTGTTTTTTTCACACTAATACAAATGCAAAAGTGGTTTCCTGCACCAACACAAGTGCGAAAAGTGGTTTTCAACACTAACACAAGTGCGAAAAGTGGTTTTTCAACACTAACACAAGTGCGAAAGTGTTTTTTCAACACTAACACAAGTGCGAAAAGTGTTTTTTCCACACTAATACAAGTGCAAAAGTGGTTTCCTGCACCAACATAAGTGCGAAAAGTGTTTTTTCAACACTAACACAAGTGCGAAAAGTGGTTTTTCAACACTAACACAAGTGCGAAAAGTGGTTTTTCAACACTATCTCAAGTGCGAAAAGTGTTTTTTTCACACTAATACAAATGCAAAAGTGGTTTCCTGCACCAACACAAGTGCGAAAAGTGGTTTTCAACACTAACACAAGTGCGAAAAGTGGTTTTTCAACACTAACACAAGTGCGAAAAGTGGTTTTTCAACACTAACACAAGTGCGAAAGTGTTTTTTCAACACTAACACAAGTGCGAAAAGTGTTTTTTCCACACTAATACAAGTGCAAAAGTGGTTTCCTGCACCAACATAAGTGCGAAAAGTGTTTTTTCAACACTAACACAAGTGCGAAAAGTGGTTTTTCAACACTAATACAAGTGCGAAAAGTGGTTTTTCCACACTAATACAAGTGCAAAAGTGGTTTCCTGCACCAACACAAGTGCGAAAAGTGGTTTTTCAACACTAACACAAGTGCGAAAAGTGGTTTTTCAACACTATCACAAGTGCAAAACGTGTTTTTTCCACACTAATACAAGTGCAAAAGTGGTTTCCTGCACCAACACAAGTGCGAAAAGTGGTTTTTCAACACTAACACAAGTGCGAAAAGTGGTTTTTCAACACACACAAGTGCGAAAAGTGTTTTTTCCACACTAATACAAATGCGAAAAGTGGTTTCCTGCACCAACACAAGTGCGAAAAGTGGTTTTTCAACACTAACACAAGTGCGAAAAGTGGTTTTTCAACACTATCACACGTGAAAAAGTGGTTTTTCCATACTAATACAAGTGCAAAAGTGGTTTCCTGCACCAACACAAGTGCGAAAAGTGGTTTTTCAACACTAACACAAGTGCGAAAAGTGGTTTTTCCACACTAATACAAGTGCAAAAGTGGTTTCCTGCACCAACACAAGTGCGAAAAGTGGTTTTTCAACACTAACACAAGTGCGAAAAGTGTTTTTTCCACACTAATAAAAATGCAAAAGTGGTTTCCTGCACCAACACAAGTGCGAAAAGTGGTTTTTCAACACTAACACAAGTGCGAAAAGTGGTTTTTCAACACTAACACAAGTGCGAAAAGTGTTTTTTCCACACTAATACAAGTGCAAAAGTGGTTTCCTGCACCAATACAAGTGCAAAAGTGGTTTCCTGCACCAACACAAGTGCGAAAAGTGGTTTTTCAACACCAGCACAAGTGCGAAAAGTGTTTTTTCAACACTAACACAAGTGCGAAAGTGGTTTTTCCACACTAATACAAGTGCAAAAGTGGTTTCCTGCACCAACACAAGTGCGAAAAGTGGTTTTTCAACACTAACACAAGTGCGAAAAGTGTTTTTTCAACACTATCACAAGTGCAAAAAGTGTTTTTTCCACACTAATACAAGTGCAAAAGTGGTTTCCTGCACCAACACAAGTGCGAAAAGTGGTTTTTCAACACGAACACAAGTGCGAAAAGTGTTTTTTCCACACTAATACAAATGCAAAAGTGGTTTCCTGCACCAACACAAGTGCGAAAAGTGGTTTTTCAACACTAACACAAGTGCGAAAAGTGGTTTTTCAACACTAACACAAGTGCGAAAAGTGGTTTTTCAACACTATCACAAGTGCAAAAAGTGTTTTTTCCACACTAATACAAGTGCAAAAGTGGTTTCCTGCACCAACACAAGTGCGAAAAGTGGTTTTTCAACACTAACACAAGTGCGAAAAGTGTTTTTTCAACACTATCACAAGTGCAAAAAGTGTTTTTTCCACACTAATACAAGTGCAAAAGTGGTTTCCTGCACCAACACAAGTGCGAAAAGTGGTTTTTCAACACGAACACAAGTGCGAAAAGTGTTTTTTCCACACTAATACAAATGCAAAAGTGGTTTCCTGCACCAACACAAGTGCGAAAAGTGGTTTTTCAACAAAAACACAAGTGCGAAAAGTGGTTTTTCAACACTAACACAAGTGCGAAAAGTGGTTTTTCAACACTATCACAAGTGCAAAAAGTGTTTTTTCCACACTAATACAAGTGCAAAAGTGGTTTCCTGCACCAACACAAGTGCAAAAAGTGGTTTTTCAACACTAACACAAATGCGAAAAGTGGTTTTTCAACACTATCACACGTGCAAAAAGTGGTTTTTCCAGACTAATACAAGTGCAAAAGTGGTTTCCTGCACCAACACAAGTGCGAAAAGTGGTTTTTCAACACTAACACAAGTGCGAAAAGTGGTTTTTCAACACTATCACAAGTGCAAAAAGTGTTTTTCCCACACGAATACAAGTGCAAAAGTGGTTTCCTGCACCAACACAAGTGCGAAAAGTGGTTTTTCAACACTAACACAAGTGCGAAAAGTGGTTTTTCAACACTAACACAAGTGCGAAAAGTGGTTTTTCAACACTAACACAAGTGCAAAAAGTGTTTTTTCCACACTAATACAAGTGCAAAAGTGGTTTCCTGCACCAACACAAGTGCGAAAAGTGGTTTTTCAACACTAACACAAGTGCGAAAAGTGTTTTTTCCACACTAATAAAAATGCAAAAAGTGTTTTTTCCACACTAATACAAGTGCAAAAGTGGTTTCCTGCACCAACACAAGTGCGAAAAGTGGTTTTTCAACACTAACACAAGTGCGAAAAGTGTTTTTTCCACACTAATAAAAATGCAAAAGTGGTTTCCTGCACCAACACAAGTGCGAAAAGTGGTTTTTCAACACTAACACAAGTGCGAAAAGTGTTTTTTCCACACTAATAAAAATGCAAAAGTGGTTTCCTGCACCAACACAAGTGCGAAAAGTGGTTTTTCAACACTAACACAAGTGCGAAAAGTGGTTTTTCAACACTAACACAAGTGCGAAAAGTGTTTTTTCCACACTAATACAAGTGCAAAAGTGGTTTCCTGCACCAATACAAGTGCAAAAGTGGTTTCCTGCACCAACACAAGTGCGAAAAGTGGTTTTTCAACACCAGCACAAGTGCGAAAAGTGTTTTTTCAACACTAACACAAGTGCGAAAGTGGTTTTTCCACACTAATACAAGTGCAAAAGTGGTTTCCTGCACCAACACAAGTGCGAAAAGTGGTTTTTCAACACTAACACAAGTGCGAAAAGTGTTTTTTCAACACTATCACAAGTGCAAAAAGTGTTTTTTCCACACTAATACAAGTGCAAAAGTGGTTTCCTGCACCAACACAAGTGCGAAAAGTGGTTTTTCAACACGAACACAAGTGCGAAAAGTGTTTTTTCCACACTAATACAAATGCAAAAGTGGTTTCCTGCACCAACACAAGTGCGAAAAGTGGTTTTTCAACACTAACACAAGTGCGAAAAGTGGTTTTTCAACACTAACACAAGTGCGAAAAGTGGTTTTTCAACACTATCACAAGTGCAAAAAGTGTTTTTTCCACACTAATACAAGTGCAAAAGTGGTTTCCTGCACCAACACAAGTGCGAAAAGTGGTTTTTCAACACTAACACAAGTGCGAAAAGTGTTTTTTCAACACTATCACAAGTGCAAAAAGTGTTTTTTCCACACTAATACAAGTGCAAAAGTGGTTTCCTGCACCAACACAAGTGCGAAAAGTGGTTTTTCAACACGAACACAAGTGCGAAAAGTGTTTTTTCCACACTAATACAAATGCAAAAGTGGTTTCCTGCACCAACACAAGTGCGAAAAGTGGTTTTTCAACAAAAACACAAGTGCGAAAAGTGGTTTTTCAACACTAACACAAGTGCGAAAAGTGGTTTTTCAACACTATCACAAGTGCAAAAAGTGTTTTTTCCACACTAATACAAGTGCAAAAGTGGTTTCCTGCACCAACACAAGTGCAAAAAGTGGTTTTTCAACACTAACACAAATGCGAAAAGTGGTTTTTCAACACTATCACACGTGCAAAAAGTGGTTTTTCCAGACTAATACAAGTGCAAAAGTGGTTTCCTGCACCAACACAAGTGCGAAAAGTGGTTTTTCAACACTAACACAAGTGCGAAAAGTGGTTTTTCAACACTATCACAAGTGCAAAAAGTGTTTTTCCCACACGAATACAAGTGCAAAAGTGGTTTCCTGCACCAACACAAGTGCGAAAAGTGGTTTTTCAACACTAACACAAGTGCGAAAAGTGGTTTTTCAACACTAACACAAGTGCGAAAAGTGGTTTTTCAACACTAACACAAGTGCAAAAAGTGTTTTTTCCACACTAATACAAGTGCAAAAGTGGTTTCCTGCACCAACACAAGTGCGAAAAGTGGTTTTTCAACACTAACACAAGTGCGAAAAGTGTTTTTTCCACACTAATAAAAATGCAAAAAGTGTTTTTTCCACACTAATACAAGTGCAAAAGTGGTTTCCTGCACCAACACAAGTGCGAAAAGTGGTTTTTCAACACTAACACAAGTGCGAAAAGTGTTTTTTCCACACTAATAAAAATGCAAAAGTGGTTTCCTGCACCAACACAAGTGTGAAAAGTGGTTTTTCAACACTAACACAAGTGCGAAAAGTGGTTTTTCAACACTAACACAAGTGCGAAAAGTGGTTTTTCAACACTAACACAAGTGCGAAAAGTGGTTTTTCAACACTAACACAAGTGCGAAAAGTGTTTTTTCCACACTAATACAAGTGCAAAAGTGGTTTCCTGCACCAATACAAGTGCAAAAGTGGTTTCCTGCACCAACACAAGTGCGAAAAGTGGTTTTTCAACACCAGCACAAGTGCGAAAAGTGTTTTTTCAACACTAACACAAGTGCGAAAGTGGTTTTTCCACACTAATACAAGTGCAAAAGTGGTTTCCTGCACCAACACAAGTGTGAAAAGTGGTTTTTCAACACTAACACAAGTGCGAAAAGTGTTTTTTCAACACTATCACAAGTGCAAAAAGTGTTTTTTCCACACTAATACAAGTGCAAAAGTGGTTTCCTGCACCAACACAAGTGCGAAAAGTGGTTTTTCAACACGAACACAAGTGCGAAAAGTGTTTTTTCCACACTAATACAAATGCAAAAGTGGTTTCCTGCACCAACACAAGTGCGAAAAGTGGTTTTTCAACACTAACACAAGTGCGAAAAGTGGTTTTTCAACACTAACACAAGTGCGAAAAGTGGTTTTTCAACACTATCACAAGTGCAAAAAGTGTTTTTTCCACACTAATACAAGTGCAAAAGTGGTTTCCTGCACCAACACAAGTGCAAAAAGTGGTTTTTCAACACTAACACAAGTGCGAAAAGTGTTTTTTCAACACTATCACAAGTGCAAAAAGTGTTTTTTCCACACTAATTCAAGTGCAAAAGTGGTTTCCTGCACCAACACAAGTGCGAAAAGTGGTTTTTCAACACGAACACAAGTGCGAAAAGTATTTTTTCCACACTAATACAAATGCAAAAGTGGTTTCCTGCATCAACACAAGTGCGAAAAGTGGTTTTTCAACAAAAACACAAGTGCGAAAAGTGGTTTTTCAACACTAACACAAGTGCGAAAAGTGGTTTTTCAACACTATCACAAGTGCAAAAAGTGTTTTTTCCACACTAATACAAGTGCAAAAGTGGTTTCCTGCACCAACACAAGTGCGAAAAGTGGTTTTTCAACACTAACACAAGTGCGAAAAGTGGTTTTTCAACACTAACACAAGTGCGAAAAGTGGTTTTTCAACACTAACACAAGTGCGAAAAGTGGTTTTTCAACACTATCACAAGTGCAAAAAGTGTTTTTTCCACACTAATACAAGTGCAAAAGTGGTTTCCTGCACCAACACAAGTGCGAAAAGTGGTTTTTCAACACTAACACACGTGCGAAAAGTGGTTTTTCAACACTATCTCAAGTGCAAAAAGTGTTTTTTCCACACTAATACAAGTGCAAAAGTGGTTTCCTGCACCAACACAAGTGCGAAAAGTGGTTTTCAACACTAACACAAGTGCGAAAAGTGGTTTTTCAACACTAACACAAGTGCGAAAAGTGGTTTTTCAACACTAACACAAGTGCAAAAGTGGTTTTTCAACACTATCTCAAGTGCGAAAAGTGTTTTTTTCACACTAATACAAATGCAAAAGTGGTTTCCTGCACCAACACAAGTGCGAAAAGTGGTTTTCAACACTAACACAAGTGCGAAAAGTGGTTTTTCAACACTAACACAAGTGCGAAAGTGTTTTTTCAACACTAACACAAGTGCGAAAAGTGTTTTTTCCACACTAATACAAGTGCAAAAGTGGTTTCCTGCACCAACATAAGTGCGAAAAGTGTTTTTTCAACACTAACACAAGTGCGAAAAGTGTTTTTTCAACACTATCACAAGTGCAAAAAGTGTTTTTTCCACACTAATACAAGTGCAAAAGTGGTTTCCTGCACCAACACAAGTGCGAAAAGTGGTTTTTCAACACGAACACAAGTGCGAAAAGTGTTTTTTCCACACTAATACAAATGCAAAAGTGGTTTCCTGCACCAACACAAGTGCGAAAAGTGGTTTTTCAACAAAAACACAAGTGCGAAAAGTGGTTTTTCAACACTAACACAAGTGCGAAAAGTGGTTTTTCAACACTATCACAAGTGCAAAAAGTGTTTTTTCCACACTAATACAAGTGCAAAAGTGGTTTCCTGCACCAACACAAGTGCAAAAAGTGGTTTTTCAACACTAACACAAGTGCGAAAAGTGGTTTTTCAACACTATCACACGTGCAAAAAGTGGTTTTTCCAGACTAATACAAGTGCAAAAGTGGTTTCCTGCACCAACACAAGTGCGAAAAGTGGTTTTTCAACACTAACACAAGTGCGAAAAGTGGTTTTTCAACACTATCACAAGTGCAAAAAGTGTTTTTCCCACACGAATACAAGTGCAAAAGTGGTTTCCTGCACCAACACAAGTGCGAAAAGTGGTTTTTCAACACTAACACAAGTGCGAAAAGTGGTTTTTCAACACTAACACAAGTGCGAAAAGTGGTTTTTCAACACTAACACAAGTGCAAAAAGTGTTTTTTCCACACTAATACAAGTGCAAAAGTGGTTTCCTGCACCAACACAAGTGCGAAAAGTGGTTTTTCAACACTAACACAAGTGCGAAAAGTGTTTTTTCCACACTAATAAAAATGCAAAAAGTGTTTTTTCCACACTAATACAAGTGCAAAAGTGGTTTCCTGCACCAACACAAGTGCGAAAAGTGGTTTTTCAACACTAACACAAGTGCGAAAAGTGTTTTTACCACACTAATAAAAATGCAAAAGTGGTTTCCTGCACCAACACAAGTGTGAAAAGTGGTTTTTCAACACTAACACAAGTGCGAAAAGTGGTTTTTCAACACTAACACAAGTGCGAAAAGTGGTTTTTCAACACTAACACAAGTGCGAAAAGTGGTTTTTCAACACTAACACAAGTGCGAAAAGTGTTTTTTCCACACTAATACAAGTGCAAAAGTGGTTTCCTGCACCAATACAAGTGCAAAAGTGGTTTCCTGCACCAACACAAGTGCGAAAAGTGGTTTTTCAACACCAGCACAAGTGCGAAAAGTGTTTTTTCAACACTAACACAAGTGCGAAAGTGGTTTTTCCACACTAATACAAGTGCAAAAGTGGTTTCCTGCACCAACACAAGTGCGAAAAGTGGTTTTTCAACACTAACACAAGTGCGAAAAGTGTTTTTTCAACACTATCACAAGTGCAAAAAGTGTTTTTTCCACACTAATACAAGTGCAAAAGTGGTTTCCTGCACCAACACAAGTGCGAAAAGTGGTTTTTCAACACGAACACAAGTGCGAAAAGTGTTTTTTCCACACTAATACAAATGCAAAAGTGGTTTCCTGCACCAACACAAGTGCGAAAAGTGGTTTTTCAACACTAACACAAGTGCGAAAAGTGGTTTTTCAACACTAACACAAGTGCGAAAAGTGGTTTTTCAACACTATCACAAGTGCAAAAAGTGTTTTTTCCACACTAATACAAGTGCAAAAGTGGTTTCCTGCACCAACACAAGTGCGAAAAGTGGTTTTTCAACACTAACACAAGTGCGAAAAGTGTTTTTTCAACACTATCACAAGTGCAAAAAGTGTTTTTTCCACACTAATTCAAGTGCAAAAGTGGTTTCCTGCACCAACACAAGTGCGAAAAGTGGTTTTTCAACACGAACACAAGTGCGAAAAGTGTTTTTTCCACACTAATACAAATGCAAAAGTGGTTTCCTGCATCAACACAAGTGCGAAAAGTGGTTTTTCAACAAAAACACAAGTGCGAAAAGTGGTTTTTCAACACTAACACAAGTGCGAAAAGTGGTTTTTCAACACTATCACAAGTGCAAAAAGTGTTTTTTCCACACTAATACAAGTGCAAAAGTGGTTTCCTGCACCAACACAAGTGCGAAAAGTGGTTTTTCAACACTAACACAAGTGCGAAAAGTGGTTTTTCAACACTAACACAAGTGCGAAAAGTGGTTTTTCAACACTAACACAAGTGCGAAAAGTGGTTTTTCAACACTATCACAAGTGCAAAAAGTGTTTTTTCCACACTAATACAAGTGCAAAAGTGGTTTCCTGCACCAACACAAGTGCGAAAAGTGGTTTTTCAACACTAACACACGTGCGAAAAGTGGTTTTTCAACACTATCTCAAGTGCAAAAAGTGTTTTTTCCACACTAATACAAGTGCAAAAGTGGTTTCCTGCACCAACACAAGTGCGAAAAGTGGTTTTCAACACTAACACAAGTGCGAAAAGTGGTTTTTCAACACTAACACAAGTGCGAAAAGTGGTGTTTCAACACTAACACAAGTGCAAAAGTGGTTTTTCAACACTATCTCAAGTGCGAAAAGTGTTTTTTTCACACTAATACAAATGCAAAAGTGGTTTCCTGCACCAACACAAGTGCGAAAAGTGGTTTTCAACACTAACACAAGTGCGAAAAGTGGTTTTTCAACACTAACACAAGTGCGAAAGTGTTTTTTCAACACTAACACAAGTGCGAAAAGTGTTTTTTCCACACTAATACAAGTGCAAAAGTGGTTTCCTGCACCAACATAAGTGCGAAAAGTGTTTTTTCAACACTAACACAAGTGCGAAAAGTGGTTTTTCAACACTAACACAAGTGCGAAAAGTGGTTTTTCAACACTATCTCAAGTGCGAAAAGTGTTTTTTTCACACTAATACAAATGCAAAAGTGGTTTCCTGCACCAACACAAGTGCGAAAAGTGGTTTTCAACACTAACACAAGTGCGAAAAGTGGTTTTTCAACACTAACACAAGTGCGAAAAGTGGTTTTTCAACACTAACACAAGTGCGAAAGTGTTTTTTCAACACTAACACAAGTGCGAAAAGTGTTTTTTCCACACTAATACAAGTGCAAAAGTGGTTTCCTGCACCAACATAAGTGCGAAAAGTGTTTTTTCAACACTAACACAAGTGCGAAAAGTGGTTTTTCAACACTAATACAAGTGCGAAAAGTGGTTTTTACACACTAATACAAGTGCAAAAGTGGTTTCCTGCACCAACACAAGTGCGAAAAGTGGTTTTTCAACACTAACACAAGTGCGAAAAGTGGTTTTTCAACACTATCACAAGTGCAAAACGTGTTTTTTCCACACTAATACAAGTGCAAAAGTGGTTTCCTGCACCAACACAAGTGCGAAAAGTGGTTTTTCAACACTAACACAAGTGCGAAAAGTGGTTTTTCAACACACACAAGTGCGAAAAGTGTTTTTTCCACACTAATACAAATGCGAAAAGTGGTTTCCTGCACCAACACAAGTGCGAAAAGTGGTTTTTCAACACTAACACAAGTGCGAAAAGTGGTTTTTCAACACTATCACACGTGAAAAAGTGGTTTTTCCATACTAATACAAGTGCAAAAGTGGTTTCCTGCACCAACACAAGTGCGAAAAGTGGTTTTTCAACACTAACACAAGTGCGAAAAGTGGTTTTTCCACACTAATACAAGTGCAAAAGTGGTTTCCTGCACCAACACAAGTGCGAAAAGTGGTTTTTCAACACTAACACAAGTGCGAAAAGTGTTTTTTCCACACTAATAAAAATGCAAAAGTGGTTTCCTGCACCAACACAAGTGCGAAAAGTGGTTTTTCAACACTAACACAAGTGCGAAAAGTGGTTTTTCAACACTAACACAAGTGCGAAAAGTGGTTTTTCAACACTATCACAAGTGCAAAAAGTGTTTTTTCCACACTAATACAAGTGCAAAAGTGATTTCCTGCACCAACACAAGTGCGAAAAGTGGTTTTTCAACACTAACACACGTGCGAAAAGTGGTTTTTCAACACTATCTCAAGTGCAAAAAGTGTTTTTTCCACACTAATACAAGTTCAAAAGTGGTTTCCTGCACCAACACAAGTGCGAAAAGTGGTTTTTCAACACTATCACAAGTGTGAAAAGTGGTTTTTCAACACTAACACAAGTGCAAAAAGTGGTTTTTCAACACTAACACAAGTGCGAAAAGTGGTTTTTCAACACTATCACAAGTGCAAAAAGTGTTTTTTCCAGACTAATACAAGTGCAAAAGTGGTTTCCTGCACCAACACAAGTGCGAAAAGTGGTTTTTCAACACTAACACAAGTGCGAAAAGTGGTTTTCCACACTAATACAAGTGCAAAAGTGGTTTCCTGCACCAACACAAGTGCGAAAAGTGGTTTTTCAACACTAACAAAAGTGCGAAAAGTGGTTTTTCAACACTATCACAAGTGCAAAAAGTGTTTTTCCCACACGAATACAAGTGCAAAAGTGGTTTCCTGCACCAACACAAGTGCGAAAAGTGGTTTTTCAACACTAACACAAGTGCGAAAAGTGGTTTTTCAACACTAACACAAGTGCGAAAAGTGGTTTTTCAACACTAACACAAGTGCGAAAAGTGTTTTTTCCACACTAATACAAGTGCAAAAGTGGTTTCCTGCACCAATACAAGTGCAAAAGTGGTTTCCTGCACCAACACAAGTGCGAAAAGTGGTTTTTCAACACCAGCACAAGTGCGAAAAGTGTTTTTTCAACACTAACACAAGTGCGAAAGTGGTTTTTCCACACTAATACAAGTGCAAAAGTGGTTTCCTGCACCAACACAAGTGCGAAAAGTGGTTTTTCAACACTAACACAAGTGCGAAAAGTGTTTTTTCAACACTATCACAAGTGCAAAAAGTGTTTTTTCCACACTAATACAAGTGCAAAAGTGGTTTCCTGCACCAACACAAGTGCGAAAAGTGGTTTTTCAACACGAACACAAGTGCGAAAAGTGTTTTTTCCACACTAATACAAATGCAAAAGTGGTTTCCTGCACCAACACAAGTGCGAAAAGTGGTTTTTCAACACTAACACAAGTGCGAAAAGTGGTTTTTCAACACTAACACAAGTGCGAAAAGTGGTTTTTCAACACTATCACAAGTGCAAAAAGTGTTTTTTCCACACTAATACAAGTGCAAAAGTGGTTTCCTGCACCAACACAAGTGCGAAAAGTGGTTTTTCAACACTAACACAAGTGCGAAAAGTGTTTTTTCAACACTATCACAAGTGCAAAAAGTGTTTTTTCCACACTAATACAAGTGCAAAAGTGGTTTCCTGCACCAACACAAGTGCGAAAAGTGGTTTTTCAACACGAACACAAGTGCGAAAAGTGTTTTTTCCACACTAATACAAATGCAAAAGTGGTTTCCTGCACCAACACAAGTGCGAAAAGTGGTTTTTCAACAAAAACACAAGTGCGAAAAGTGGTTTTTCAACACTAACACAAGTGCGAAAAGTGGTTTTTCAACACTATCACAAGTGCAAAAAGTGTTTTTTCCACACTAATACAAGTGCAAAAGTGGTTTCCTGCACCAACACAAGTGCAAAAAGTGGTTTTTCAACACTAACACAAGTGCGAAAAGTGGTTTTTCAACACTATCACACGTGCAAAAAGTGGTTTTTCCAGACTAATACAAGTGCAAAAGTGGTTTCCTGCACCAACACAAGTGCGAAAAGTGGTTTTTCAACACTAACACAAGTGCGAAAAGTGGTTTTTCAACACTATCACAAGTGCAAAAAGTGTTTTTCCCACACGAATACAAGTGCAAAAGTGGTTTCCTGCACCAACACAAGTGCGAAAAGTGGTTTTTCAACACTAACACAAGTGCGAAAAGTGGTTTTTCAACACTAACACAAGTGCGAAAAGTGGTTTTCAACACTAACACAAGTGCAAAAAGTGTTTTTTCCACACTAATACAAGTGCAAAAGTGGTTTCCTGCACCAACACAAGTGCGAAAAGTGGTTTTTCAACACTAACACAAGTGCGAAAAGTGTTTTTTCCACACTAATAAAAATGCAAAAAGTGTTTTTTCCACACTAATACAAGTGCAAAAGTGGTTTCCTGCACCAACACAAGTGCGAAAAGTGGTTTTTCAACACTAACACAAGTGCGAAAAGTGTTTTTTCCACACTAATAAAAATGCAAAAGTGGTTTCCTGCACCAACACAAGTGCGAAAAGTGGTTTTTCAACACTAACACAAGTGCGAAAAGTGGTTTTTCAACACTAACACAAGTGCGAAAAGTGGTTTTTCAACACTAACACAAGTGCGAAAAGTGGTTTTTCAACACTAACACAAGTGCGAAAAGTGTTTTTTCCACACTAATACAAGTGCAAAAGTGGTTTCCTGCACCAATACAAGTGCAAAAGTGGTTTCCTGCACCAACACAAGTGCGAAAAGTGGTTTTTCAACACCAGCACAAGTGCGAAAAGTGTTTTTTCAACACTAACACAAGTGCGAAAGTGGTTTTTCCACACTAATACAAGTGCAAAAGTGGTTTCCTGCACCAACACAAGTGCGAAAAGTGGTTTTTCAACACTAACACAAGTGCGAAAAGTGTTTTTTCAACACTATCACAAGTGCAAAAAGTGTTTTTTCCACACTAATACAAGTGCAAAAGTGGTTTCCTGCACCAACACAAGTGCGAAAAGTGGTTTTTCAACACGAACACAAGTGCGAAAAGTGTTTTTTCCACACTAATACAAATGCAAAAGTGGTTTCCTGCACCAACACAAGTGCGAAAAGTGGTTTTTCAACACTAACACAAGTGCGAAAAGTGGTTTTTCAACACTAACACAAGTGCGAAAAGTGGTTTTTCAACACTATCACAAGTGCAAAAAGTGTTTTTTCCACACTAATACAAGTGCAAAAGTGGTTTCCTGCACCAACACAAGTGCGAAAAGTGGTTTTTCAACACTAACACAAGTGCGAAAAGTGTTTTTTCAACACTATCACAAGTGCAAAAAGTGTTTTTTCCACACTAATTCAAGTGCAAAAGTGGTTTCCTGCACCAACACAAGTGCGAAAAGTGGTTTTTCAACACGAACACAAGTGCGAAAAGTGTTTTTTCCACACTAATACAAATGCAAAAGTGGTTTCCTGCATCAACACAAGTGCGAAAAGTGGTTTTTCAACAAAAACACAAGTGCGAAAAGTGGTTTTTCAACACTAACACAAGTGCGAAAAGTGGTTTTTCAACACTATCACAAGTGCAAAAAGTGTTTTTTCCACACTAATACAAGTGCAAAAGTGGTTTCCTGCACCAACACAAGTGCGAAAAGTGGTTTTTCAACACTAACACAAGTGCGAAAAGTGGTTTTTCAACACTAACACAAGTGCGAAAAGTGGTTTTTCAACACTAACACAAGTGCGAAAAGTGGTTTTTCAACACTATCACAAGTGCAAAAAGTGTTTTTTCCACACTAATACAAGTGCAAAAGTGGTTTCCTGCACCAACACAAGTGCGAAAAGTGGTTTTTCAACACTAACACACGTGCGAAAAGTGGTTTTTCAACACTATCTCAAGTGCAAAAAGTGTTTTTTCCACACTAATACAAGTGCAAAAGTGGTTTCCTGCACCAACACAAGTGCGAAAAGTGGTTTTCAACACTAACACAAGTGCGAAAAGTGGTTTTTCAACACTAACACAAGTGCGAAAAGTGGTTTTTCAACACTAACACAAGTGCAAAAGTGGTTTTTCAACACTATCTCAAGTGCGAAAAGTGTTTTTTTCACACTAATACAAATGCAAAAGTGGTTTCCTGCACCAACACAAGTGCGAAAAGTGGTTTTCAACACTAACACAAGTGCGAAAAGTGGTTTTTCAACACTAACACAAGTGCGAAAGTGTTTTTTCAACACTAACACAAGTGCGAAAAGTGTTTTTTCCACACTAATACAAGTGCAAAAGTGGTTTCCTGCACCAACATAAGTGCGAAAAGTGTTTTTTCAACACTAACACAAGTGCGAAAAGTGGTTTTTCAACACTAACACAAGTGCGAAAAGTGGTTTTTCAACACTATCTCAAGTGCGAAAAGTGTTTTTTTCACACTAATACAAATGCAAAAGTGGTTTCCTGCACCAACACAAGTGCGAAAAGTGGTTTTCAACACTAACACAAGTGCGAAAAGTGGTTTTTCAACACTAACACAAGTGCGAAAAGTGGTTTTTCAACACTAACACAAGTGCGAAAGTGTTTTTTCAACACTAACACAAGTGCGAAAAGTGTTTTTTCCACACTAATACAAGTGCAAAAGTGGTTTCCTGCACCAACATAAGTGCGAAAAGTGTTTTTTCAACACTAACACAAGTGCGAAAAGTGGTTTTTCAACACTAATACAAGTGCGAAAAGTGGTTTTTCCACACTAATACAAGTGCAAAAGTGGTTTCCTGCACCAACACAAGTGCGAAAAGTGGTTTTTCAACACTAACACAAGTGCGAAAAGTGGTTTTTCAACACTATCACAAGTGCAAAACGTGTTTTTTCCACACTAATACAAGTGCAAAAGTGGTTTCCTGCACCAACACAAGTGCGAAAAGTGGTTTTTCAACACTAACACAAGTGCGAAAAGTGGTTTTTCAACACACACAAGTGCGAAAAGTGTTTTTTCCACACTAATACAAATGCGAAAAGTGGTTTCCTGCACCAACACAAGTGCGAAAAGTGGTTTTTCAACACTAACACAAGTGCGAAAAGTGGTTTTTCAACACTATCACACGTGAAAAAGTGGTTTTTCCATACTAATACAAGTGCAAAAGTGGTTTCCTGCACCAACACAAGTGCGAAAAGTGGTTTTTCAACACTAACACAAGTGCGAAAAGTGTTTTTTCCACACTAATAAAAATGCAAAAGTGGTTTCCTGCACCAACACAAGTGCGAAAAGTGGTTTTTCAACACTAACACAAGTGCGAAAAGTGGTTTTTCAACACTAACACAAGTGCGAAAAGTGGTTTTTCAACACTAACACAAGTGCGAAAAGTGGTTTTTCAACACGAACACAAGTGCGAAAAGTGTTTTTTCCACACTAATACAAATGCAAAAGTGGTTTCCTGCACCAACACAAGTGCGAAAAGTGGTTTTTCAACAAAAACACAAGTGCGAAAAGTGGTTTTTCAACACTAACACAAGTGCGAAAAGTGGTTTTTCAACACTATCACAAGTGCAAAAAGTGTTTTTTCCACACTAATACAAGTGCAAAAGTGGTTTCCTGCACCAACACAAGTGCAAAAAGTGGTTTTTCAACACTAACACAAGTGCGAAAAGTGGTTTTTCAACACTATCACACGTGCAAAAAGTGGTTTTTCCAGACTAATACAAGTGCAAAAGTGGTTTCCTGCACCAACACAAGTGCGAAAAGTGGTTTTTCAACACTAACACAAGTGCGAAAAGTGGTTTTTCAACACTATCACAAGTGCAAAAAGTGTTTTTCCCACACGAATACAAGTGCAAAAGTGGTTTCCTGCACCAACACAAGTGCGAAAAGTGGTTTTTCAACACTAACACAAGTGCGAAAAGTGGTTTTTCAACACTAACACAAGTGCGAAAAGTGGTTTTCAACACTAACACAAGTGCAAAAAGTGTTTTTTCCACACTAATACAAGTGCAAAAGTGGTTTCCTGCACCAACACAAGTGCGAAAAGTGGTTTTTCAACACTAACACAAGTGCGAAAAGTGTTTTTTCCACACTAATAAAAATGCAAAAAGTGTTTTTTCCACACTAATACAAGTGCAAAAGTGGTTTCCTGCACCAACACAAGTGCGAAAAGTGGTTTTTCAACACTAACACAAGTGCGAAAAGTGTTTTTTCCACACTAATAAAAATGCAAAAGTGGTTTCCTGCACCAACACAAGTGCGAAAAGTGGTTTTTCAACACTAACACAAGTGCGAAAAGTGGTTTTTCAACACTAACACAAGTGCGAAAAGTGGTTTTTCAACACTAACACAAGTGCGAAAAGTGGTTTTTCAACACTAACACAAGTGCGAAAAGTGTTTTTTCCACACTAATACAAGTGCAAAAGTGGTTTCCTGCACCAATACAAGTGCAAAAGTGGTTTCCTGCACCAACACAAGTGCGAAAAGTGGTTTTTCAACACCAGCACAAGTGCGAAAAGTGTTTTTTCAACACTAACACAAGTGCGAAAGTGGTTTTTCCACACTAATACAAGTGCAAAAGTGGTTTCCTGCACCAACACAAGTGCGAAAAGTGGTTTTTCAACACTAACACAAGTGCGAAAAGTGTTTTTTCAACACTATCACAAGTGCAAAAAGTGTTTTTTCCACACTAATACAAGTGCAAAAGTGGTTTCCTGCACCAACACAAGTGCGAAAAGTGGTTTTTCAACACGAACACAAGTGCGAAAAGTGTTTTTTCCACACTAATACAAATGCAAAAGTGGTTTCCTGCACCAACACAAGTGCGAAAAGTGGTTTTTCAACACTAACACAAGTGCGAAAAGTGGTTTTTCAACACTAACACAAGTGCGAAAAGTGGTTTTTCAACACTATCACAAGTGCAAAAAGTGTTTTTTCCACACTAATACAAGTGCAAAAGTGGTTTCCTGCACCAACACAAGTGCGAAAAGTGGTTTTTCAACACTAACACAAGTGCGAAAAGTGTTTTTTCAACACTATCACAAGTGCAAAAAGTGTTTTTTCCACACTAATTCAAGTGCAAAAGTGGTTTCCTGCACCAACACAAGTGCGAAAAGTGGTTTTTCAACACGAACACAAGTGCAAAAAGTGTTTTTTCCACACTAATACAAATGCAAAAGTGGTTTCCTGCATCAACACAAGTGCGAAAAGTGGTTTTTCAACAAAAACACAAGTGCGAAAAGTGGTTTTTCAACACTAACACAAGTGCGAAAAGTGGTTTTTCAACACTATCACAAGTGCAAAAAGTGTTTTTTCCACACTAATACAAGTGCAAAAGTGGTTTCCTGCACCAACACAAGTGCGAAAAGTGGTTTTTCAACACTAACACAAGTGCGAAAAGTGGTTTTTCAACACTAACACAAGTGCGAAAAGTGGTTTTTCAACACTAACACAAGTGCGAAAAGTGGTTTTTCAACACTATCACAAGTGCAAAAAGTGTTTTTTCCACACTAATACAAGTGCAAAAGTGGTTTCCTGCACCAACACAAGTGCGAAAAGTGGTTTTTCAACACTAACACATGTGCGAAAAGTGGTTTTTCAACACTATCTCAAGTGCAAAAAGTGTTTTTTCCACACTAATACAAGTGCAAAAGTGGTTTCCTGCACCAACACAAGTGCGAAAAGTGGTTTTCAACACTAACACAAGTGCGAAAAGTGGTTTTTCAACACTAACACAAGTGCGAAAAGTGGTTTTTCAACACTAACACAAGTGCAAAAGTGGTTTTTCAACACTATCTCAAGTGCGAAAAGTGTTTTTTTCACACTAATACAAATGCAAAAGTGGTTTCCTGCACCAACACAAGTGCGAAAAGTGGTTTTCAACACTAACACAAGTGCGAAAAGTGGTTTTTCAACACTAACACAAGTGCGAAAGTGTTTTTTCAACACTAACACAAGTGCGAAAAGTGTTTTTTCCACACTAATACAAGTGCAAAAGTGGTTTCCTGCACCAACATAAGTGCGAAAAGTGTTTTTTCAACACTAACACAAGTGCGAAAAGTGGTTTTTCAACACTAACACAAGTGCGAAAAGTGGTTTTTCAACACTATCTCAAGTGCGAAAAGTGTTTTTTTCACACTAATACAAATGCAAAAGTGGTTTCCTGCACCAACACAAGTGCGAAAAGTGGTTTTCAACACTAACACAAGTGCGAAAAGTGGTTTTTCAACACTAACACAAGTGCGAAAAGTGGTTTTTCAACACTAACACAAGTGCGAAAGTGTTTTTTCAACACTAACACAAGTGCGAAAAGTGTTTTTTCCACACTAATACAAGTGCAAAAGTGGTTTCCTGCACCAACATAAGTGCGAAAAGTGTTTTTTCAACACTAACACAAGTGCGAAAAGTGGTTTTTCAACACTAATACAAGTGCGAAAAGTGGTTTTTCCACACTAATACAAGTGCAAAAGTGGTTTCCTGCACCAACACAAGTGCGAAAAGTGGTTTTTCAACACTAACACAAGTGCGAAAAGTGGTTTTTCAACACTATCACAAGTGCAAAACGTGTTTTTTCCACACTAATACAAGTGCAAAAGTGGTTTCCTGCACCAACACAAGTGCGAAAAGTGGTTTTTCAACACTAACACAAGTGCGAAAAGTGGTTTTTCAACACACACAAGTGCGAAAAGTGTTTTTTCCACACTAATACAAATGCGAAAAGTGGTTTCCTGCACCAACACAAGTGCGAAAAGTGGTTTTTCAACACTAACACAAGTGCGAAAAGTGGTTTTTCAACACTATCACACGTGAAAAAGTGGTTTTTCCATACTAATACAAGTGCAAAAGTGGTTTCCTGCACCAACACAAGTGCGAAAAGTGGTTTTTCAACACTAACACAAGTGCGAAAAGTGGTTTTTCCACACTAATACAAGTGCAAAAGTGGTTTCCTGCACCAACACAAGTGCGAAAAGTGGTTTTTCAACACTAACACAAGTGCGAAAAGTGGTTTTTCAACACTATCACAAGTGCAAAAAGTGTTTTTCCCACACGAATACAAGTGCAAAAGTGGTTTCCTGCACCAACACAAGTGCGAAAAGTGGTTTTTCAACACTAACACAGTGCGAAAAGTGGTTTTTCAACACTAACACAAGTGCGAAAAGTGGTTTTTCAACACTAACACAAGTGCGAAAAGTGTTTTTTCCACACTAATACAAGTGCAAAAGTGGTTTCCTGCACCAACACAAGTGCGAAAAGTGGTTTTTCAACACCAGCACAAGTGCGAAAAGTGTTTTTTCAACACTAACACAAGTGCGAAAGTGGTTTTTCCACACTAATACAAGTGCAAAAGTGGTTTCCTGCACCAACACAAGTGCGAAAAGTGGTTTTTCAACACTAACACAAGTGCGAAAAGTGTTTTTTCAACACTATCACAAGTGCAAAAAGTGTTTTTTCCACACTAATACAAGTGCAAAAGTGGTTTCCTGCACCAACACAAGTGCGAAAAGTGGTTTTTCAACACTAACACAAGTGCGAAAAGTGTTTTTTCCACACTAATAAAAATGCAAAAGTGGTTTCCTGCACCAACACAAGTGCGAAAAGTGGTTTTTCAACACTAACACAAGTGCGAAAAGTGGTTTTTCAACACTAACACAAGTGCGAAAAGTGGTTTTTCAACACTATCACAAGTGCAAAAAGTGTTTTTTCCACACTAATACAAGTGCAAAAGTGATTTCCTGCACCAACACAAGTGCGAAAAGTGGTTTTTCAACACTAACACACGTGCGAAAAGTGGTTTTTCAACACTATCTCAAGTGCAAAAAGTGTTTTTTCCACACTAATACAAGTTCAAAAGTGGTTTCCTGCACCAACACAAGTGCGAAAAGTCGTTTTTCAACACTATCACAAGTGTGAAAAGTGGTTTTTCAACACTAACACAAGTGCAAAAAGTGGTTTTTCAACACTAACACAAGTGCGAAAAGTGGTTTTTCAACACTATCACAAGTGCAAAAAGTGTTTTTTCCAGACTAATACAAGTGCAAAAGTGGTTTCCTGCACCAACACAAGTGCGAAAAGTGGTTTTTCAACACTAACACAAGTGCGAAAAGTGGTTTTCCACACTAATACAAGTGCAAAAGTGGTTTCCTGCACCAACACAAGTGCGAAAAGTGGTTTTTCAACACTAACAAAAGTGCGAAAAGTGGTTTTTCAACACTATCACAAGTGCAAAAAGTGTTTTTCCCACACGAATACAAGTGCAAAAGTGGTTTCCTGCACCAACACAAGTGCGAAAAGTGATTTTTCAACACTAACACAAGTGCGAAAAGTGGTTTTTCAACACTAACACAAGTGCGAAAAGTGGTTTTTCAACACTAACACAAGTGCGAAAAGTGTTTTTTCCACACTAATACAAGTGCAAAAGTGGTTTCCTGCACCAATACAAGTGCAAAAGTGGTTTCCTGCACCAACACAAGTGTGAAAAGTGGTTTTTCAACACCAGCACAAGTGCGAAAAGTGTTTTTTCAACACTAACACAAGTGCGAAAGTGGTTTTTCCACACTAATACAAGTGCAAAAGTGGTTTCCTGCACCAACACAAGTGCGAAAAGTGGTTTTTCAACACTAACACAAGTGCGAAAAGTGTTTTTTCAACACTATCACAAGTGCAAAAAGTGTTTTTTCCACACTAATACAAGTGCAAAAGTGGTTTCCTGCACCAACACAAGTGCGAAAAGTGGTTTTTCAACACGAACACAAGTGCGAAAAGTGTTTTTTCCACACTAATACAAATGCAAAAGTGGTTTCCTGCACCAACACAAGTGCGAAAAGTGGTTTTTCAACACTAACACAAGTGCGAAAAGTGGTTTTTCAACACTAACACAAGTGCGAAAAGTGGTTTTTCAACACTATCACAAGTGCAAAAAGTGTTTTTTCCACACTAATACAAGTGCAAAAGTGGTTTCCTGCACCAACACAAGTGCGAAAAGTGGTTTTTTAACACTAACACAAGTGCGAAAAGTGTTTTTTCAACACTATCACAAGTGCAAAAAGTGTTTTTTCCACACTAATACAAGTGCAAAAGTGGTTTCCTGCACCAACACAAGTGCGAAAAGTGGTTTTTCAACACGAACACAAGTGCGAAAAGTGGTTTTCCACACTAATACAAGTGCAAAAGTGGTTTCCTGCACCAACACAAGTGCGAAAAGTGGTTTTTCAACACTAACAAAAGTGCGAAAAGTGGTTTTTCAACACTATCACAAGTGCAAAAAGTGTTTTTCCCACACGAATACAAGTGCAAAAGTGGTTTCCTGCACCAACACAAGTGCGAAAAGTGGTTTTTCAACACTAACACAAGTGCGAAAAGTGGTTTTTCAACACTAACACAAGTGCGAAAAGTGGTTTTTGAACACTAACACAAGTGCGAAAAGTGTTTTTTCCACACTAATACAAGTGCAAAAGTGGTTTCCTGCACCAATACAAGTGCAAAAGTGGTTTCCTGCACCAACACAAGTGTGAAAAGTGGTTTTTCAACACCAGCACAAGTGCGAAAAGTGTTTTTTCAACACTAACACAAGTGCGAAAAGTGGTTTTTCAACAAAAACACAAGTGCGAAAAGTGGTTTTTCAACACTAACACAAGTGTGAAAAGTGGTTTTTCAACACTATCACAAGTGCAAAAAGTGTTTTTTCCACACTAATACAAGTGCAAAAGTGGTTTCCTGCACCAACACAAGTGCGAAAAGTGGTTTTTCAACACTAACACAAGTGCGAAAAGTGGTTTTTCAACACTATCACACGTGCAAAAAGTGGTTTTTCCAGACTAATACAAGTGCAAAAGTGGTTTCCTGCACCAACACAAGTGCGAAAAGTGGTTTTTCAACACTAACACAAGTGCGAAAAGTGGTTTTTCAACACTATCACAAGTGCAAAAAGTGTTTTTCCCACACGAATACAAGTGCAAAAGTGGTTTCCTGCACCAACACAAGTGCGAAAAGTGGTTTTTCAACACTAACACAAGTGCGAAAAGTGGTTTTTCAACACTAACACAAGTGCGAAAAGTGGTTTTTCAACACTAACACAAGTGCAAAAAGTGTTTTTTCCACACTAATACAAGTGCAAAAGTGGTTTCCTGCACCAACACAAGTGCGAAAAGTGGTTTTTCAACACTAACACAAGTGCGAAAAGTGTTTTTTCCACACTAATAAAAATGCAAAAAGTGTTTTTTCCACACTAATACAAGTGCAAAAGTGGTTTCCTGCACCAACACAAGTGCGAAAAGTGGTTTTTCAACACTAACACAAGTGCGAAAAGTGTTTTTTCCACACTAATAAAAATGCAAAAGTGGTTTCCTGCACCAACACAAGTGCGAAAAGTGGTTTTTCAACACTAACACAAGTGCGAAAAGTGGTTTTTCAACACTAACACAAGTGCGAAAAGTGGTTTTTCAACACTAACACAAGTGCGAAAAGTGGTTTTTCAACACTAACACAAGTGCGAAAAGTGTTTTTTCCACACTAATACAAGTGCAAAAGTGGTTTCCTGCACCAATACAAGTGCAAAAGTGGTTTCCTGCACCAACACAAGTGCGAAAAGTGGTTTTTCAACACCAGCACAAGTGCGAAAAGTGTTTTTTCAACACTAACACAAGTGCGAAAGTGGTTTTTCCACACTAATACAAGTGCAAAAGTGGTTTCCTGCACCAACACAAGTGCGAAAAGTGGTTTTTCAACACTAACACAAGTGCGAAAAGTGTTTTTTCAACACTATCACAAGTGCAAAAAGTGTTTTTTCCACACTAATACAAGTGCAAAAGTGGTTTCCTGCACCAACACAAGTGCGAAAAGTGGTTTTTCAACACTAACACAAGTGCGAAAAGTGGTTTTTCAACACTAACACAAGTGCGAAAAGTGGTTTTTCAACACTATCACAAGTGCAAAAAGTGTTTTTTCCACACTAATACAAGTGCAAAAGTGGTTTCCTGCACCAACACAAGTGCGAAAAGTGGTTTTTCAACACTAACACAAGTGCGAAAAGTGTTTTTTCAACACTATCACAAGTGCAAAAAGTGTTTTTTCCACACTAATTCAAGTGCAAAAGTGGTTTCCTGCACCAACACAAGTGCAAAAAGTGGTTTTTCAACACGAACACAAGTGCGAAAAGTGTTTTTTCCACACTAATACAAATGCAAAAGTGGTTTCCTGCACCAACACAAGTGCGAAAAGTGGTTTTTCAACAAAAACACAAGTGCGAAAAGTGGTTTTTCAACACTAACACAAGTGCGAAAAGTGGTTTTTCAACACTATCACAAGTGCAAAAAGTGTTTTTTCCACACTAATACAAGTGCAAAAGTGGTTTCCTGCACCAACACAAGTGCGAAAAGTGGTTTTTCAACACTAACACAAGTGCGAAAAGTGGTTTTTCAACACTATCACACGTGCAAAAAGTGGTTTTCCCACACGAATACAAGTGCAAAAGTGGTTTCCTGCACCAACACAAGTGCGAAAAGTGGTTTTTCAACACTAACACAAGTGCGAAAAGTGGTTTTTCAACACTAACACAAGTGCGAAAAGTGGATTTTCAACACTAACACAAGTGCGAAAAGTGTTTTTTCCACACTAATACAAGTGCAAAAGTGGTTTCCTGCACCAATACAAGTGCAAAAGTGGTTTCCTGCACCAACACAAGTGCGAAAAGTGGTTTTTCAACACCAGCACAAGTGCGAAAAGTGTTTTTTCAACACTAACACAAGTGCGAAAGTGGTTTTTCCACACTAATACAAGTGCAAAAGTGGTTTCCTGCACCAACACAAGTGCGAAAAGTGGTTTTTCAACACTAACACAAGTGCGAAAAGTGTTTTTTCAACACTATCACAAGTGCAAAATGTGTTTTTTCCACACTAATACAAGTGCAAAAGTGGTTTCCTGCACCAACACAAGTGCGAAAAGTGGTTTTTCAACACGAACACAAGTGCGAAAAGTGTTTTTTCCACACTAATACAAATGCAAAAATGGTTTCCTGCACCAACACAAGTGCGAAAAGTGGTTTTTCAACACTAACACAAGTGCGAAAAGTGGTTTTTCAACACTAACACAAGTGCGAAAAGTGGTTTTTCAACACTATCACAAGTGCAACAAGTGTTTTTTCCACACTAATACAAGTGCAAAAGTGGTTTCCTGCACCAACACAAGTGCGAAAAGTGGTTTTTCAACACTAACACAAGTGCGAAAAGTGTTTTTTCAACACTATCACAAGTGCAAAAAGTGTTTTTTCCACACTAATACAAGTGCAAAAGTGGTTTCCTGCACCAACACAAGTGCGAAAAGTGGTTTTTCAACACGAACACAAGTGCGAAAAGTGTTTTTTCCACACTAATACAAATGCAAAAGTGGTTTCCTGCACCAACACAAGTGCGAAAAGTGGTTTTTCAACACTAACACAAGTGCGAAAAGTGGTTTTTCAACACTAACACAAGTGCGAAAAGTGGTTTTTCAACACTATCACAAGTGCAAAAAGTGTTTTTTCCACACTAATACAAGTGCAAAAGTGGTTTCCTGCACCAACACAAGTGCGAAAAGTGGTTTTTCAACACTAACACACGTGCGAAAAATGGTTTTTCAACACTATCACAAGTGCAAAAAGTGTTTTTTCCACACTAATACAAGTTCAAAAGTGGTTTCCTGCACCAACACAAGTGCGAAAAGTGGTTTTTCAACACTATCACAAGTGCAAAAAGTGGTTTTTCCAGACTAATACAAGTGCAAAAGTGGTTTCCTGCACCAACACAAGTGCGAAAAGTGGTTTTTCAACACTAACACAAGTGCGAAAAGTGTTTTTTCCACACTAATACAAGTGCGAAAAGTGTTTTTTCAACACTAACACAAGTGCGAAAAGTGTTTTTTTCACACTAATACAAATGCAAAAGTGGTTTCCTGCACCAACACAAGTGCGAAAAGTGGTTTTCAACACTAACACAAGTGCGAAAAGTGGTTTTTCAACACTAACACAAGTGCGAAAAGTGGTTTTTCAACACTAACACAAGTGCGAAAAGTGGTTTTTCCACACTAATACAAGTGCAAAAGTGGTTTCCTGCACCAACACAAGGGCGAAAAGTGGTTTTTCAACACTAACACAAGTGCGAAAAGTGGTTTTTCAACACGATCACAAGTGCAAAAAGTGTTTTTTCCACACTAATACAAGTGCAAAAGTGGTTTCCTGCACCAACACAAGTACGAAAAGTGGTTTTTCAACACTAACACAAGTGCGAAAAGTGGCTTTTCAACACTAACACAAGTGCGAAAAGTGGTTTTTCAACACTAACACAAGTGCGAAAAGTGGTTTTTCCACACTAATACAAGTGCGAAAAGTGGTTTTTCAACACTATCACAAGTGCAAAAAGTGTTTTTTCCACACTAATACAAGTGCAAAAGTGGTTTCCTGCACCAACACAAGTACGAAAAGTGGTTTTTCAACACTAACACAAGTGCGAAAAGTGGCTTTTCAACACTAACACAAGTGCGAAAAGTGGTTTTTCAACACTAACACAAGTGCGAAAAGTGGTTTTTCCACACTAATACAAGTGCAAAAGTGGTTTCCTGCACCAACACAAGTGCGAAAAGTGGTTTTTAAACACTAACACAAGTGTGAAAAGTGGTTTTTCAACACCAACACAAGTGCGAAAAGTGGTTTTTCAACACTAACACAAATGTGAAAAGTGGTTTTTCCACACTAATACAAGTGCAAATGTGGTTTCCTACACCAACACAGGTGCGAAAAGTGGTTTTTCAACACCAACACAAGTGCGAAAAGTGGTTTTTCAACACTATCACAAGTGCAAAAAGTGTTTTTTCCACACTAATACAAGTACAAAAGTGGTTTCCTGCACCAACACAAGTGCGAAAAGTGGTTTTTCAACACTAACACAAGTGCGAAAAGTGGTTTTTCAACACTAACACAAGTGCGAAAAGTGTTTTTTCCACACTAATACAAGTGCAAAAGTGGTTTCCTGCACCAACACAAGTGCAAAAAGTGGTTTTTCAACACTAACACAAGTGCGAAAAGTGGTTTTTCAACACTAACACAAGTGCGAAAAGTGGTTTTTCAACACTATCACAAGTGCAAAAAGTGTTTTTTCCACACTAATACAAGTGCAAAAGTGGTTTCCTGCACCAACACAAGTGTGAAAAGTGGTTTTTCAACACTAACACACGTGCGAAAAGTGGTTTTTCAACACTATCACAAGTGCAAAAAGTGTTTTTTCCACACTAATACAAGTTCAAAAGTGGTTTCCTGCACCAACACAAGTGCGAAAAGTGGTTTTTCAACACTATCACAAGTGCAAAAAGTGGTTTTTCCAGACTAATACAAGTGCAAAAGTGGTTTCCTGCACCAACACAAGTGCGAAAAGTGGTTTTTCAACACTAACACAAGTGCGAAAAGTGTTTTTTCCACACTAATACAAGTGCGAAAAGTGTTTTTTCAACACTAACACAAGTGCGAAAAGTGTTTTTTTCACACTAATACAAATGCAAAAGTGGTTTCCTGCACCAACACAAGTGCGAAAAGTGGTTTTCAACACTAACACAAGTGCGAAAAGTGGTTTTTCAACACTAACACAAGTGCGAAAAGTGGTTTTTCAACACTAACACAAGTGCGAAAAGTGGTTTTTCCACACTAATACAAGTGCAAAAGTGGTTTCCTGCACCAACACAAGGGCGAAAAGTGGTTTTTCAACACTAACACAAGTGCGAAAAGTGGTTTTTCAACACTATCACAAGTGCAAAAAGTGTTTTTTCCACACTAATACAAGTGCAAAAGTGGTTTCCTGCACCAACACAAGTACGAAAAGTGGTTTTTCAACACTAACACAAGTGCGAAAAGTGGCTTTTCAACACTAACACAAGTGTGAAAAGTGGTTTTTCAACACTAACACAAGTGCGAAAAGTGGTTTTTCCACACTAATACAAGTGCGAAAAGTGGTTTTTCAACACTAACACAAATGCGAAAAGTGGTTTTTCAACACTATCACAAGTGCAAAAAGTGTTTTTTCCACACTAATACAAGTGCAAAAGTGGTTTCCTGCACCAACACAAGTACGAAAAGTGGTTTTTCAACACTAACACAAGTGCGAAAAGTGGCTTTTCAACACTAACACAAGTGCGAAAAGTGGTTTTTCAACACTAACACAAGTGCGAAAAGTGGTTTTTCCACACTAATACAAGTGCAAAAGTGGTTTCCTGCACCAACACAAGTGCGAAAAGTGGTTTTTAAACACTAACACAAGTGTAAAAAGTGGTTTTTCAACACTAACACAAGTGCGAAAAGTGGTTTTTCAACACTAACACAAATGCGAAAAGTGGTTTTTCCACACTAATACAAGTGCAAATGTGGTTTCCTACACCAACACAGGTGCGAAAAGTGGTTTTTCAACACCAACACAAGTGCAAAAAGTGGTTTTTCAACACTATCACAAGTGCAAAAAGTGTTTTTTCCACACTAATACAAGTACAAAAGTGGTTTCCTGCACCAACACAAGTGCGAAAAGTGGTTTTTCAACACTAACACAAGTGCGAAAAGTGGTTTTTCAACACTAACACAAGTGCGAAAAGTGTTTTTTCCACACTAATACAAGTGCAAAAGTGGTTTCCTGCACCAACACAAGTGCAAAAAGTGGTTTTTCAACACTAACACAAGTGCGAAAAGTGATTTTTCAACACTATCACAAGTGCAAAAAGTGTTTTTTCCACACTAATACAAGTACAAAAGTGGTTTCCTGCACCAGCACAAGTGCGAAAAGTGGTTTTTCAACACTAACACAAGTGCGAAAAGTGGTTTTTCAACACTAACACAAGTGCGAAAAGTGGTTTTTCAACACTAACACAAGTGCGAAAAGTGGTTTTTCAACACTAACAACAAGTGCGAAAAGTGGTTTTTCAACACTAACACAAGTGCGAAAAGTGGTTTTTCAACACGAACACAAGTGCGAAAAGTGGTTTTTCAACACTATCACAAGTGCAAAAAGTGTTTTTTCCACACTAATACAAGTGCAAAAGTGTACAAGTCAAGAGTTTAATTTCCTGCTGAAGCGCCGAGTCCCGTTCCCTTAACTCCCTTTCGGCTTTTCTCTCCTCTGCTTTTTTCTCTTCTAACCTTTCCTCGAGCTCTCTTGCAGCTCTCCTTTCCTCTGTTTTTTTTCTCTTCTAACCTTTCCTGGAGTTCTCTTTCCTGTGCTGCCCTTCTTTCCTCGAGTTCTCTTGCAGCCTCCTTTCCTCTGTTTTTTTCTCATCTAACCTTTCCTGGAGTTCTCTTTCCTTTGCTTTTAACCTTTCCTGGCTCTGCAATTGCATCGCCATTTTTTGTAGATCCACATTTTCTTGTTCTTCTGGTAACCAATCCAAGGCTCCCTCTTTCCATGTTCCTAGTTCCACCGTAGATTCTATCACCACTGTCTGCATCTCTGTTTTCTTCATTTTAGCTCGGACCTCCAAGCTAAAATGTTTGGCCAATATCAAGAGTTCCGATTTTAGTAACGCTCAGAACTGTGCCTCACTAGGGGTCGCTGCAAACTTCTCTGCGTCAAACTCCATGGTGACTAACCATTAGCACCTGTTAACCTTCACACAAGAAATTTCCAAAAAAACAAAAATATTTCTTTTTTTTTGTTTTTTGAAAAATTTGGGAATGTTGGAAAATATTCCAAAATTGGAAAATTTTGGGAATGCTAGGGAATTCTATCCCGGACGAAATTTACGGAATTTTTATCCTGGACAAGCCCCCAATTTCTGTTACGTGCTTCCACGTATGAACTTTCACTGTTCACGGTCGGTGAGCCGTAAAGTAATCGTCAAAAGCCTCGGTGCCCACACACACCACAGATACGTCTGAAAACGGTGGAAACGGTTGACGAAGCAAGGAGAGTTTGCTCGACGTGCGAAGCGCACGAGTCAAAATGGGCGACGGCTCGTGGTTCTCGAATCGTCACGACCCAGCGATGATTCTTCGGAATCTAACGCCAAACCTGACACGCAGGATGACCCATCACAGCGACACCAACTTTATCGCAGGAATTCCTTTTTCCCAGGAAACCCAAAGTACGTGACTCTTGCTCGACAACGTTCGTTGCAGACCGCAAAGCAACCAGCTTCTTTCCAGACTCTCTCGCTCCACCTCTTCCTCCTCGGTCCGTCTCCCGGTTCGGTTTCCGGTATCAGTTAAAGTTAAACTTTTTAACTTTTGATAACTGTTCATAAACAATAAACCTTTGGAAGACAATAATAGTACATAGAATCAGAAATCTTTCAAGTGGAGGAAAACCCCAACAACGGAAGTGACGAATCCGTAACAGTCTGTCTGTCTTATCAGTGGGCAGGACGTCTCAGGAAGGTGTCGACAGATTCGTACGAAATTTGGCAGGGGTAGAATCATGTCTGAGGAGTGATCACTGAAGGCTCATATGCTCTTCATGTGGTTCATGTGGTTCATGGTTCATGTGGTGTGCATAAGGTGTGAAATACAGGTGTGTCTGCAGGAGATGGTGAGACCATGCAGTTTGGTTCTCACATATTGTTAGGAGGTGTACTAATGCTATATGAGGTATATATGAGGTGTACTCTGATTTGATCAAGCAATATTGTTCTATAGACGTTGGAGCGTGGTGCCATGAGCTGTTGAACAAGACGACCTCTTCCCCCCCCCCCCCCCTCCCCACCCTTGACAAGACATTTTGAGACGGTTGGAGATTTCTACTCTGTAAGAATGGACAACACGTGCGGGCATATTGTAATATTAAGATTAAGAGCATATTGTAGGAGCTATGCTCCAACGTAAATCGGAAGAATGGACGCGACAAAAAGCTGGAATTCGTCCGAGTTTCTTTATTATGTCAAATCAACTCGGGTACTCTGAAAAGCCCGTTTATCGGGCAGCAATATATATACACATTATCCCAGAGCGTTTGCCCGGGAAAGGCGAGAGGGGGCGTGCCCGGGCGTCCTGGACGCGGCCTGGCAAGTCGAGGGCGGGCATGGCCGGGCGTCCCGGACGAGGCCTGGCAAGTCGAGAGCGGGCATGCCCGGGCGTCCTGGACGAGCCCGGCATGGTGATCGCTCCGCGTCCTCGGTGCAAGGCGATTGTGTAAACCCAGCGGTAGCCGCTACACACGTCCCCCCAGAATCGACTTGCACCAGCAGGGTCAATTTAAGGGGGGTCCTGATGACCTGGCCGAAGCGACCCCTGACGGGTCGTGGGGGGGGATCCGGTGTGGTGGTGGGCGGTCGAGTGGGGGGCACCGTGGACGGGGGGCGGCCTCGCCACGGCGGAAGGGCCAACCGTGGCGGTTGGTCGATGTCCACGTGCGCCGGCTTGAGGCGGTCCACCGCAATCCGGTCCGACCTGCCGCCGATGTCGATGACGAACGACTTGTCGTCCCTTCGCAGGACCCGGAAGGGCCCGTCGTACGGCGGCCGAAGTGGCCCCAGATGCACGTCATGACGCACAAAAACGTACTCCGCTGTGTGAAGCGCTGGGGGGACGTAGGACTGGAGGTCACCGTGGTAATCGCTCGCACAACCCGTTGGCTTGGGGGTGGTAGGCCGTAGTACAGTGGAGCTTGACCCCCAGGTTGCGGGCGACCGCGCCCCACAGCTCGGAGGTTAACTGCGGTCCGCGGTCCGACGAGATGTCCGCCGGTGCGCCAAAGCGGGCGACCCAGGTGGCGATGAAAGCCTGCGCCACGTCGGCGGTGGTGGTGGAGACGAGGGGAACGGCCTCCGGCCACCTGGTGGTCCTGTCCACCATGGTGAGCAGATGTGTGAATCCCCGTGATGGGGGGAAGGGGCCCACCAGGTCCACGTTGACGTGGTCGAAACGTCGTTCGGGCACGGTGAAAGGTGCCAGCGGGGCCTGGGTGTGTCGGTGGACCTTGGCCTGTTGGCAGGCTGTGCAGGTGCTGGTCCGATCGTGGACGTCCCATCGAAGGCCGTGCCAGACGAATCGCGCCGACACCAGCTTCTGGGAAGCTTTCCGGCCCGGGTGGGAAAGGCCGTGGAGGGAGGCGAAGATGCGGCGTTGCCAGGTAACGGGCACGATGGGGCGAGGTTGGCCTTGGGAGACGTCGCAGAGCAGGACAGTGTCCGCGAAGGGGATGTCGGCCAGGCGGAGGCCCGTGTCCACCGCCCGGAGGGCTTGCACCGTGGTGTCGGTGGTTTGGTCCGCCACCATAAGCGCGAAGTCCACGCTGAGGTGGACCGCGTTCGCGCTGGCCCGAGAAAGACAGTCGGCCACGGCGTTGTCTTTGCCGGCGACGTCCCAGATGTCCGTGGTAAACTCCGACACGGCGGAGAGGTGGCGCTGTTGGCGGGCCGACCACGGCTCCGTGACCTTGGCCATTGCGTAAACCAACGGCTTGTGGTCGACGAACGCCGTGAAGGGTCGGCCCTCCAGGAGGTGTCGGAAATGGCGAACGGCCAGGTGTAGACCGAGGAGCTCACGGTCAAACGTGCTATATTTGAGCTCGTTCGGCCGGAGTTGCCGGCTGAAAAAAGCGAGTGGCTGCCAAACCCCGTTCACCCATTGCTCATGTACGGCGCCCACCGCGTAGTCGGAGGTATCCATGGTGAGGGCGATGGGAGCGTTGAGCACCGGGTGAGCGAGCAGTGTTGCGTCGGCGAGGGCCCGCTTTGAGCTTTTAAAGGCCGCATCCATTGCTGCGGACCAGACGACGTCGTGCTTGGCCGGCTTGCCCCGGAGGGCTTCATAGAGGGGCCGCATGAGTTGAGCAGCGCTGGGCACGAAGCGGTGATAGAAATTCACCATTCCCAGGAATTCCTGCAGGGCCTTTATGGAGCGGGGACGCGGAAACGTGGTGATGGCCTCGACCTTGGTTGGCAGCGGCACGGCCCCATTATTGGTGATGTGGTGGCCCAAAAAATCAACCGCCATCGTGCCGAAGTGGCATTTGGCTGGGTTGACGATGAGGCCGTGCTCGCTGAGGCGCCCGAACAGTGTTCGGAGGTGGAGGAGGTGCTCGGCCCGGGATGTGCTGGCGACGAGGATGTCGTCCAGGTAAACGAAGAGGAACGGCGGGTCGCGCAGCACGCCGTCCATCAAGTGCTGGAACGCCTGAGCCGCGTTCTTGAGGCCAAACGGCATTCACAGGAATTCGAATAAGCCGAACGGCGTGATGACGGCCGTTTTAGGGACGTCGGCCGCCCTGACAGGTACCTGGTGATATCCCCAAATGAAATCGATTTTTGAAAAAATGACCCATCCTGCCAAACGGGTGGAGAAGTTTTGGATGTGCGGGATCGGATACCTGTCGGGGGTGGTAGCGTCGTTAAGGCGGCGGTAGTCGCCACATGGGCGCCAGCCGCCCCCTGGTTTTGGGACGATGTGTAGTAGCGAAGCCCACATGCTATCGGAGTGCCGCACGATGCCGAGGTGTTCCAAAGCGTCGAACTCAGCTTTGGCCACAGCGAGCTTGGCTGGATCGAGGCGGCGGGCTCTGGCGTAGACCGGCGGGTCCGTGGTTGGTATGTGGTGCTCGATCCCATGTCGTACTGCGACGGCCGAAAACGTCGGCCGCGTGAGGGCCGGGAACTCCGTGAGCAGGCGAGCAAACTCGTTCGCCGCCGGGATGGCGCATGCCAGCTCGGTCAGAGCAGAGCTGCTCAATGTGCATACCAGGGAGCTGAAGGTCTCGGCGTTGATGAGGCGACGCCGTTGGACGTCCACCAGCAGTCCGTGTGCGCAGAGGAAGTCGGCGCCTAGCAGAGCCATGGGCACGCTTGCGGTTACAAAAGTCCAATTAAAGCGTTGGCCGCTGAAGCAGAGGGTGACGTTGCGTGGGCCGAAGGTGCGGATGGCCGATCCGTTGGCCGCAACCAAGGAGGGGCCACAAACCGCGGACTGCCTGTCCTGATCGGAGGTGGGTATGACGCTCAGTTGGGCGCCGGTGTCACACAGGAAGTGCCGTCTGGACGCTTTGTCCGTGATGAAAAGTAAGTTGCCCGTGTGGCCGGCGCTCATGGCTGGTAATGAACGCCGGCCCGGCCGTTTCCCGGCTTGCCGAAGGTGCACAGGGGTCGGCATGTCCGGGCCTTCTGTCCGAACCTGGCATGATAATAACACCATGCCTGGTCAGGTGGAGGCTCCGGTCGTCGTGCTGGAGGTGGTCGGCGCGGCATAGCGGCCGCCAATTGCGTCGGCAGTTCGGTTGTCGACCGTGCCGGGTGCTCGGGCGCCATGGGCGTTGCGTCAGACGGCGATGGGCCCCAGGTCGCTGCTCCAATGCGTTGGCCTGCCGCGGAGATCTTGTCGGCTTCCCTGGCGAGGGCGCGGGGATCCGTGATTGTCGTGCTTGCCAGGGCGAGGCGTACCGGGCTAGGCAGCTGACCGAGGAACAGCTCCCGGAACAGGAATGCCGGAGAGTGCTCGCCGAGCAGCGAAAGCATGTAGTCCATTCGCTCGGACGGGCGCGTGTCGCCGAGCTCGGGCAGGTCGAGCAGGCGCCGTGCGCGTTCCGCTGATGAGAGGGCGAAAGCGTCGAGGAGGAGCTTTTTAATTGCGTCGTATTTGTAAGCGGCTGGCAGGCTCTCGAGGAGGTTCAGGGCGCGGGCCACGGTGGCTGAGCCGAGTGCTGCTACCACATGGTGGAAGCGGGTGTCGTCGGCCGTGATGCCTCGCAGGGCGAACAGGGAGTCCGCCTGGGCGAACCAAACCGCCGCGTGAGCCTCCCAGAAGGTAGGCAGTTTGAGGGCAACTGCCGTGTCCATGTCGGGTCACCAATGTAGGAGCAATGTTCCAACATAAATCGGAAGAATAGACGCGACAAAAAGCTGGAATTCGTCCGAGTTTCTTTATTATGTCAAATCAACTCGGGTACTCTGAAAAGCCCGTTTATTGGGCAGCAATATATATACACATTATCCCGGAGCGTTTGCCCGGGAAAGGCGAGAGGGGGCGTGCCCGGGCATCCTGGACGAGCCCGGCATGGTGATCGCTCCGCGTCCTCGGTAGGTGCAAGGCGATTGTGTAAACCCAGCGGTAGCCGCTACAATATTGTAATTAATAGAGCTTAATCTTATTGTTAGATTAAAAGCATATTGTAAGATTAAGATTTAATTGGTATGACGTGTGTTCGGTCACCATCAAAGGTGGATGGAGGTTATGTTTTCATCCCTATCTGTTTGTTTGTCTGTTTGTTTGTGAAATACAAGAACAAGGTAAACACAGATGAATAGAGGTGAGAGTGGTAAGAGTTCCCGTCTGTTTGGGCTGGCTCTGCCAGGCAGGTTGTAGAGCATTTTGGGGGTCACAGCGGTGTTGTAGAGTTGGTAGGAGGTTTTTAAAAGCTTTTAAATAGAATATATATCCATGTGGAATTATGTCGAAGGTGAGTATTGGAAACGTGGTTGAGAATCTACAGCACGAAGCCTGGAATAGGCAGGGGTTGCTGTATCGAGTGTGGGAATGGAGACAGACATGGACGGATGTGCACCTGTGGGCATGCTTTGCCACGAGACATACATACAAGCAACATGTGTCGTGAATGTTGCATATCTATGGTTGTGAAAGTTGGTATGACGTCGGTGTCTGAGATGTCGGTCTGTGACCGGTGGTCTGACACCTGTGGTGTGGTGTCTGAGACTGACAATGTCTGACAAGGTCTGTGGTCTGACTGACAAGGTCGGGGGTCTGACACAATGTCGGTGTCTGAGAGATGTTTAGGGATCGCATGGCTGGAGATGTGGAGTTTCTTCTTCCTCAAACAAGGGTGTGTCGTGTAAGTATTTGAAACCTGTTTAAATGTTATGGAAACATAAGTTGGGAGATGTGAATGCAATTTTCCAAAGTATAAAGAAAAATGCATTTTATCCACAGATTTTGCCTTTAAAACGTTGTTAGCTCAGTGAACTAGTGCAGAAGGAGCGAGGGCATTCTGGGGGATCATGGATACTGGAATGCTGGGGAAATGGAGGGAGGTGCTGGAGCGATATGAGAGGAGTTGGAGAATGTGGTGGTGTCATGTGGTAGTTGCGGTTGTTGGTATTTGCTTGCTTGGTTATTTGGTTGCTGATATTTAGTTGCTGAAAAGACTGGTATTTGGGAGGGTTGACCTTGCAGCTCAAGGAGATTGTGTCCCAGGGCCAGTTGTGGGAATAATCGTTGGAATATTTTTTATTTTTTTTAGATGCTTGATAATTATAATGGAGGCTGTTGTCCGAAGTTTTTGTTTTTCAGCAACGGAGATCCCCAGAGACTCAACACCAAGAGGCCACTGGGAACACCAACACTCACCCAGGGCACCAACCAACCCCAGCACAACATGTTGCACACCACCAGCACAACACACCAGCACACAGATGTTGCTGCTAGTCATGATAGAGACACCGCTAGTACATATTGAAGCGCTACTGAAACAAGATGTATGGCCAGCAATGGGGGAATGAACTTGGGTTTCATGAATAAAGATCAAAGTGGGATAGATTTGGGAAGGTCCACCTGCACTCACAATGTTGTGAATGTCCCTCAAGTGAACCCACGCATGATACAGATTGAGGCCAAGTGTCACGCAGAACCAAGAGGATGGGTTGGATTGGGAAAAAATTTTAGTCACCACACGTCATCTCACAGGGATAGGCATCTTTGACCATTTCGGTGTAGTTTTGGGGGTTACTACAAAATTATTTTGGGGTCTTCAGGGTGTTTTGAGTATTCAGGGTCTTTATTCAGGGTCTTTAAGGGTATTTTGGTGCATTCAGGGGTCTTGGTAGTCTTCAGGGGTCTTGGGGGAATTAAAGGGTCATCAAAGATCTGAGGGGTTTCAGCAGTTTAATTAAGAGGATGAAATCAGAGGGCATGAGATGTCTTTCAAATCGTATGATTTCTCCACATGGAACAATGTTTGATTGCAGAGATAAATCTACCCTTATTTCTTGCCTGTGTCTTGAGAGATTCCTTCCTAGCTCCTCTAAGTCTATGTTGGCCCAACTGCAAATGAACGAGAAAGAGAACGAAAACGACGACGAGGAACCGCCCGATCCACCTGTTACTCTGGATCCCCAAGAGCCCACGTCCATGGATAACTTCGAAACAAAGGTCGTCTCTCTCTTTTCCTTTGATAACCATGCCCTGTACTCTAAGCAGGAACAGATGATACAGGAGATTGACGATCTTATGTATTCCCCAGAGCAACAACATGTGCGGGCCCTGATGATCATGGAACTCAATTAACCTCGAAGATCTGCAAGGACTGTGTTTGTGCGAGGTGGAGGGAGCCGGTTCCTCAGGGGAGTTGGGCGCCCTCTAGTGGAGCACATCTTCATCGGACCAGACGTCGTGGTTGCAGATATAAATTGTTAATATAATTCCATAGAGGATGTTTTGTGATATCAAAGATTATTATTTAATATCTGAACACGAGAAAGGAATTGTCGAAGTATATGTGCATTCAAAGGATTATATATAATTGCATTTTTACTTCCATTTCTAATTTGGCCTTGTAGCCTGTGAGAACAGCCTGCAGAGTGTAGATCTGTGTTCTCTCAAGATTTGTTATCGTTTCTCTTCTGCAAAACCAGCTCGATTTTCATTACTCTCCCCATTGTGAATTGAACACAGGAATGCTCGTCTTCCCCTCCCCTTTTGAAGTAATGACCTCCACACACTGATAAGGAGTAAGCCTTGAGAGAATTGGTGTGATGCTATGGGTATGTGACCAAACCCTCTGGGCAAGCTCTCAGCGGAGATGTCTCATCTTTTCTGCGCTGCATCCCATGTATATAAACGGGATGTGCTGATGATTATATTTGAGAAAGGACCTGCCAGTTTCATGCCCTCCGATCTCCCGCACGTGTTGTACGGTTCCGTAATAAAAAAAGCTTATATTCTCAGACGTTGTCCCAAGTTCTTATTGGACAGCGGACATCGAACTCCGACATTTGACATGCAAAATAGTATGGCATTATATATATTGCTTGCTGAAAAGGACGGAATATGCACAGTCATTGATTCAGAATACTGCAGTTACAGAACTGATAAATCAGAACATATCACGGACTTAGAAAAGAAAGATAAAAAAGGAGTCCAGCTGCATGGTTATCTTAAATATGAACTGGAAATGACCTCATGATCGACCACCACCTTTGGAGGCTGGAATGCTGCTATCTTGAAATTCATTGGCACTGTTCACCTAATCATTTTAATTGATTCGCACATTTTAATTAGCACATTAAAATATAACCCCCCCCCCCCCCCCCCCCACCCCACCCCGACAATTTAGAAAGGTGAATCAACCTACAACTAGGAATATTGAGAAGCATTGTTGATGTGTTTTTGAATATCTGTATTTCTGCTGTAATTAGTCATACCATGCTTCTCCCCCCTTTGAAGGAAATAAATGAAATAAGTAAACCACAATAAAGTGGGGGACAATTATTTATTCCACCACACATATTTCCTGAGCAAATTCCCTTTTTGTTTTGTTTTTTTCCTTCCTTTTTATACACCTTATAAAATATCCACTCCACTCATTCCAAGAACAATACTATTAATCACATTGTTACGTATGTGGGGGTAGAGATGAATGCCTCAGGATAGTTAGGAATGATTAGTTTAGCATGGACCATGTGACGTGAAGAAGAAGCCAATCTCAATGTACATAAGCAGGGTAAACATTGAGGTTAAGAGTGTCTGAATGTCACCACATGGAGGGTAGTTTTTGTGTCAGATAGGGTGCAAGATTAATAACTCCCAGTATGTATTGCGTCCTGTGATTTTTCCCTTCGTTTTTATTGGCGCTGAGGAAGCGCCTTTAGCGATTGACTTCCAGCCAGTGTAACGCTAATTCCTGTCACAGGAATTCGGAGATCATATAAGTGGGCGTGGCAGTTCCTGATTGGTTCGTGTTGGGGAACGCCTTCTCGCTGCCGACGTGACGTAAATTCGCGCACGCGCACTGGTGAAGCTTACTCGATCTTACTCGATCCCATATTACATGTACTTTCATTGCATACAAATTATACTTCCTCCTAGAAATTCCAAGCCCGAACCTCAGCGCAATCCAAGAGGATTCACTTGTTTCAACTAAAAAGGGCCGCCATTCACCCACAACACAGTCATGCCGACAGAGACCCGAATAATTGCCGGTTGGCACGTAAACCCCGCCCTCCGAACATTCTTGATGAGGGCAGTGACTCTTCGCCCCGAAGGGGGGATGATTGGTCAGGGAGATGGACTGATGTGGTGGGGCACGGGGATTGGTCGAGTGTGACGTGAGTGAGGGACAAAGGAGGATGGGTCCCTCCTCCCTCTCTCTCGAACTGGCTGCGTGGTGAGCGGTCGTATTTTTGTCTCTCTCTCTCTCTCTCTGTCTCTCTCTCTCTGTCTCTCTCTCTCTCTCTCTCTCTCTCTCTCTCTCTCTCTCTCTCTCTCTCTCTCTCTCTCTCTCTCTCTCTCTCTTTCTGGGCTTGGTCGAGGCAGTCACATTGTTCCTGGCTCGTGTGGATCCGAGAGGAGGAAGAAGAAGCAGTCTCTAGCTCTCTGGTGATCGGATCGGGCGGTCGCAGCATTTTGAGCTCTCTTGTTCTGGGCTTGGTCGCGGGCGGTGGCGCATTTTTGGCTCATGTGTGCTTGTGGGAAAAAAAAACTGAGCAAGAGTGGTTTGGGGCAGTCGGCATCACGAAGAAGAGAATCGGCATGGGTGGTGGACTGGGTCCTTGTTGTGCTTCCCAGGGATGGCAGAGGGACTCGCAGGAGAACCGGCTGCGAGAAGTACCTCGCGTTGGGACGTCGAGGAGCACGACTCCGCGCCAGTTTGTGCGCTTCCGGCGCGGTGGTTTGGAGGTGATGGACGCTATGCCCCTCGTTTAGACAAGAGCTAAGTGCCGGCCAGAAGAAACATTATTTATTTTTACTTTCGTTTTTCCCTTGTTTGTATACGAGTCTGATGGAGACGTCTCAAATTAGGAAATAGTTTTTACCTCAACATTCATTTTTATTGCTTCACATTAATTTTAATAAATTCCTTATTTGTTGCATCTTACTTTTGTGTGTCGTATCCGTTTACTTGTTTGTGGGTTTGAGAAATACACCCCGTGGTGACCGTCCGATCAGATAAGTCTTCGGGTCTTTCCCACGTGCGCAAAAAGTTAATCCCACCAGGTTTTGAACTGCTGCCTCGGAGGTAACTGTTCGGCTATCTGTCCAAGGCTGGTCTTCATCGGCCACGGACTTGAGAATATCATTCCACTCTTCATATGTGTACAAACCACTACTCTTCATTCAAACCCTTAGCATGTTGGAGAAAAAAAAGGAAAAAAAAGTTTTAATTCCATATGCCTGTTTCTTATCTCAATCTGTATTTAGCTAGTGAGTACAAATGACACCGACATGTAAATGTGGGTGTTCCAGACTTATTCAAAGTATACTTTCCAGGTGTACGTAACATCATGTTCTGATTTAAAGTTACATGACAGCGCGTTCAACGTTTTGTAAATTCATGTTGCTCCTCTGGTTTAAGGCCCATAATTCACTCCTTTCATTGGGGTATTCCCCTCGATTTAATAACACAACATCTCATATGTGGTGAAAAACGTACTGTACTGGCTGAACATTCCCATAATTATTTCACTCGTGAAGCTGTCAGCCACCACCAGACTATCAGTCAGTCAGATCTTACGCCAGCCATGCCCCTTCACCTGCACCCCAAAGACCTTGGGCACCATTTGTTAAATCATCACAAAACTTCAACTGTTATTTCCACGTATAATAACCTCATTGATCTTCTCATTATAACCTCATTGATGTTCTCATTATAACCTCATTGATCTTCTCATTATAACCTCATCTGGGGATAAGCCCCGTTTTCCACGAGAGGTTGATCTCTCACTGTTATCAAAAATATTGGTATCCCATCCAATTTTATTCCAGGTTTGGTCACAATTTGTTTTCCCAATTTATTTTTAGGAACCTGTTCTGTCTTTTTCCTATTAGCTGTTTTTGGGGACACTGGAAGCATTTTTTCATTTTTTGGGTTCCACACAATATCCCATACCACTTTCTCTGTAAAACGGGTTCCCCTAATCATTCAAAAAATTTCTAGGTGTCCCAAATTTGCATATTACTTTGCTGCGGTGGTTACATTTACCCTTTTAGTCCAGGAGGCCAGAAGGTTTATTCATATACTTGTGTCTGCCATTGGCTCAACTATATTTCAAAACATGTTTACTTTTATACTCTTAGTGGGGCGGCTTAGCCCAAATATTCAAAAGAATTGTGCATTTTGTGATACAAGCACCAAATTTGGCACAAATGTACATTAATATGTTGCGAACATTTTCAGATATTGGGCCACTTGAAATTCCGTAATTTTTTTTTTCAAATTTTTTCAAATTTCGTAATTTCAAATTTTTCGGGTGACACCGTCACAATTTCGGTCTTCGAGGCCGGCCGATAGGCAAAGTGTGACCGGAAGGGACGAGGTTCTCCTGACCACGTGGCCCTCGATCTGGGAAGCGAGAGGCGTTCCATTAGTGGACGCGCCCCTCACGCCCGACTTCTGGGCGGCCCCGGCAGGCCGTTTGTTTTGACGTTCCGTGACAGGCCCCGGACCCCCACCTCCAGGCCGACCGGAAGCTTGTGCTGAGTACATCATACCTGAACAACTCAGTGAGGCAGAACACAGCAGTGCACACCAGGGTGACCCCTTCAGTGCATAAACCAATTAACCTGTCCACTGCAGGGCATATAGAAATGAAGTTATTTTCTGCATATAATAATAATATAAGTTCAGTTCTATATAACAATTTCTGTTATCACCACTACCACTACAACTACCACTACTACAAGCTTTGTCTGGAATTTTGTGGACTAACAGACAAACAGACATACAGTCAAGCTGGGATCAAAACATTACCTCCTTCCACCATTGAGTGTAGAGGTAAACATCATGGAAATTATATCATGCCCTAGATTTAATTCATGCTTACCCGTGTATTTGCTTCACTGGTTCACAAGGTCTTTTGCATACATGTAATTCAGACTCTCGTCTTCATTGCTGACCACACAATGTTCGCAACATATTAATGTACATTTGTGCCAAATTTGGTGCTTGTATCACAAAATGCACAATTCTTTTGAATATTTGGGCTAAGCCGCCCCACTATATCGGCCGGCCTCGAAGACCGAAATTGTGACGGTGTCACCCGAAAAATTTGAAATTACGAAATTTGAAAAAAAAAATTACGGAATTTCAAGTGGCCCAATATCTGAAAATGTTCGCAACATATTAATGTACATTTGTGCCAAATTTGGTGCTTGTATCACAAAATGCACAACAGGTTTGCTATGCTGCTACACTATCTGGAACAATTTGTTCCTCCTTTTGATAAGCTGTATAATCCAAATTAGTATTTACTCTTCCCATCGTTCATTCATTTTCTGAGCCCAAACCCCCATTGTGATGCGAGATAGCACCAGGCGGACTGAATTAGCCCATCATCCCTCAAATTTGACAAAAAGCACTCGTTTACTAGAATTGGAATTGGTTTACCGAGCGGTTTGGTATGACCGCGTCTGCACAGTTTACCCGATTATACTCGAACGTTGGCCGAGTCGCGCTATGCTAAATCAATTACGGAAAGGACACAACGGCTGGATTAAATGACACGACACCAGGGGTACAGTTCTCAAGACCTCCGGAGGAGGTTATAATATTGCGGAACGTTAGATTACAAGGACAAGAGAGACAGCATAGTAAGGTAGGCACTTAAATACGGTCTTATAGTAACCCCGACAGACGACAGATAAACGGGACAAGACTGACTCACACCGGGATTGATGGCAAGGAAGGGCAGGTAGTCGGTGGACAGCACAAGGTGCACTCTTGGCTCAGGGACAGGATCCACATGGTCCGAAAGATGCAGGGAGGTCTCTCAGCGCTCGGAGGTCGCGACTGGTTCTTCTTCAAGCTCGGGGCGCATCTCTCGTCACGTCCGGTAAGTGGCTGCGTATATCCGGCGGGGAGTGACACGCCCTCGGCTCGTTAGCTCCGCCCCAGATGGAATCGGCCCGTTGCTTCTTATTGGGTGCGGGGGGCTACCGGGCTCCGCACAGCACGCCACTCAGCACACCGTCGTGTTATTATTTTGCAATTTCCCATTTGTCAACATCATGTCACATTAAAACTTTCCGGTCAGGTACTACGCATAGCATTGTGTTCCCCTGCAACCACCTGTACTCCACCTATAATAATGCCTCTGGCACCTCCCTTTCCAAACCAGTTGGTGTGCCTGCAAATTACTGGAGATGTCGCCACCTGTTGGAGCTCACCAATATGCCAGGTTCTCCGAATTCTCCTGTAATAAGCTTCGACAATTCATGTGATTTAAAACATCTCTGAATAACTCCATTGGACATGCATGCTGTCCCAACACACATGTACATCCATGGCCCATGGAAGGGTTGTACCCACGTTAATTTGGGAGTCCGCACCTCAATAGCTACTTTTACACAGCTGTTCAGAATTTATTATTCGTATGACCATGAAATTATTTGCCACCATTGCCAGAGGAGAGGTTACCCCACTTGGTCCCGTTTGTTTGTTTCTGCACATTCCTCTGCAACTGTTCGGCCATTTGACAATACATTTTCACCACAGGCCCACTTCCACCTGTAACATCTCAAAAGATAATTATGATATCTTAGGTCATGTGGTTTGGTGGCTGCAATTCGAACAAAAATTCTTCCTTAAAATTGTATCTCTTGAACCGCTTTATTGATTAATGCAAAACTCCAAGGTAATGTAATAGTCATAAAGCGGGGCACGCAACCAAATCCCAATATGAGTGGCCTCACAGTCTTGCAGCCAAGAATTGTTGTTTGGGAAAAGAAAAACTCCTACCTCTTCTTCTTCTCCAGTCTTCTGAAAAGGTCTTCTCCAGTGGAAGTCTTTTAACCATCTCACTGTTTGAAGTCAGTGACATCCTGTTTGTTACTTACGTTGTCTGTTGCCCAGAATGCCGGTAATAGCTTGCCTTCTCTCCATCTCAAATTATTGTCACTACGATCAACTTCCCCTCGTTGAGAGAAAGACTAAAAAATGTTGAGTCTCCTCACAGACTCGTATACAACAACAACAACAACAACAGGCATTTTAAGGCCATTTTCCCTGCGAGAGCGGGGGTTAGCCTTGCGGTCCCCATGACAATCTTCTCCATTTTGCCCTATTTTCTGCATCTCCCCTTGTTAACCCCCTTTCCCGCATTTCTTCTTCCACAATCTTTAGCCAAGTCTTTCTCGGTCTTCCCCGTCCTCTACTTCCTTCTACATTCATTTCCATCACTCTTCTCAACCAGTCACCTTCATCCTTCCTCAACACATGACCAAACCATCTCAACCTGTTTCTCTTCACAGCATCCATCACAGGCTCGATTCCCATCATCTTTCGCAATTCATCTTTTGTCTTCCTCTCTCAACGATACTCCACACATCCACCGAACCATTCGCATTTCCACCCTTTCCAGCCTTTGTTGCTGCTCTACGTTCATTACCCATGTCTCGCTCCCATAAATCATAACACTTCTCACACACGCAGCATGCACCTTTCCCTTCAGCTTCAACGACACTCCCCTCCTCATCAGCACGCCACTCAGTTCCCGAAACTTCTTCCATGCACATCTCACTCAAGCAACCGTTGCCGAGTCTGATCCACCTTCTCCATTCAGCATGTCTCCAAGGTAACAAAACGTTTTCACACCTTCCAGCTTCACGGCGTCTCCAACTCAACATTCCCTCCATCTGCAGCTCCCTCTGTGCACACCTTACACTTGTTCATTTTCTCCTTCAGTCCATCCATACTTTCTGCAATCAACACCAGATCATCTGCATCCAACAACTCCCACGTAAACCCTCCTTTACGTTCCGAGCCAGCACCTCCATCACAGCTACAAATAGTAATGGACTTAGTACTGACCCCTGATGCACTCCCACCTTCACCTCAAACTCACCACTGTTCCCGTCCTTCGTCCTTACAACTGTGCGCGCTCTTTTGTACATTGCCATCACAACTCTGATCAACCATTCCTCCACTCCTAACTTCCTCAATGCCCATGTCACTACTTCACGTGGAACCCTATCGAATGCTTTCTCCAGATCAACAAACCCAAGAAACAACTTCCTCCTCTTCTCCATGTACTTCTCCTACAACAACGAACAACGACAACGATTTGTCCCACTTCATCCTTCAAGCAACTCACCCCCATCACATCACACCTCTCTTTCACTATCTGCTTTGCAATCCTGAATACTGCTCTCTGACCCTCTTCCGTATCCAAGCGGTCTCCGAACATTTTCCTACATGCCTCCTGCTCCTTTGCTACCTCTTTCTTTGCAGCCTTCTAACTTTCATGCTCTGCCTTTTCTGCCCCCATACCCTTCGCCTTCTGCCACTCCTTGAACTTCTTCCTCTTCTCATCAATCTTCTTTCCAACTTCGTCATCCCACCACCATGTTTCCGAGTGCCTCGGTGGTCCTTTTGTCCATCCACATACCTCACCAACGGCTCCCAACAGATGACAGACTGTCATCTCTTTCAACCTCCACACCTTCATTCTCGGTTGGTACTTCACCCGCCGAGCTCTCCTCACACCTTTCATCCTTATGTCGCAGACAACCAAGTGGTGCTGTGAAACAGCCTCCTCCCCCGGGATCATGTTTGTGTCCCGGAGGTGCCCCCGATCTCGCCTACGTGCCAGCAGGTAGTCAACGGTTGTCATCGACCCACATGACGTGTATGTAACAAGCTTATTATCATCTTTCTGGAACTGAGTATTACAAATCAACAAATCAGCTACATCAGCAAACTCCAAAATCCTTTCACCTTCTCCATTTCTCACACCATATCCGTAACCCCCATGAACTCCCTCAAAACCGTCCATACTCCTTCCCACATGTCCATTTAGGTCTCATCCTACCACAACTTCCTCATCTTTCACGTTTTCCATCAGCTTCTCTATTGCACACCAGAACTTGTCCTTCTCTTCATCGCTCCGACCAACCTGCGGAGAATACCCTGAGATGAAGTTCACCAAGAGCTTTCCAATCATCATTTTCACCATCATCAACCTTTCACTCACTATCGTCACACTCACCACACTGTCTACAAACTCCTCAGAAAACAGGACACCAACACCGTTCACGCCCTCCGGGCACCCTTGCCACACAAACTTGTATTTCTGTCCCTGCCTACCCTTCACCATTCTCACACCACTTCCCTTCCATCTCATCTCTTGCACACAACATATGTCCACTCTTCTTCTGACCAATACTTCCACCACTTCTCCTGATCTCCCTGTCATTGTCCCTACATTCTATGTCCCAAACCTTAGAAACCGATCTCCACGTCGGGCATCAGACGTTTCGTCGTCATAAATGGAATGATTTCCACCCTTGCATCTGCCTTTTCTGCCTACCCTTCTGCCTACCCTAACCCTAACCCTAACTTGCATATATCGGGTTCCCCACCTTGAGTTTTGACGAGGGGAGTGGGGTCCCCCACCGGGTACTTCGGGCTGTACCCTGCCCATATGTAGTTGTAATTGTCATGGTTCTCTTTTTGAGGCAATGTTTTTATGGCCGGATGCCCTTCCTGACGCCAACCCTTTTCGCCGCCTCTTACGACACGCAGGGATACGGTGTACCTATTCTAAACCGGGGTACACACCGGGATACAAGTATACAACACAAGGGGATAATGAAATAAAAAAGACAATGTAGTGTGGTGCATTGGCTAATAGCCCGCCTGGCATCCTTGACCAATCTTGGAACCGAGTGGCAACTGCACAAGATGGCGTGCAGTTGCGCCCGTAGCAGCCACCGACCCGTGGAGTGATGGCCAACCCCTTCCTCCTCCTATTGTCACGATCCACCACTCGCTTCACCAGCACGCCACACTCCACACGCAGCCTAATCCGTTGAGGGCACAGGGAGAGAGAGAGCAAAATGTGCCGGCCTTCCATGCAGCCAGGAACACAGAGAACGAGAATGCGACCAAGCACACAACAAGAGAGAGGAAAATGGCAGTCATTTCGCGTTTTCGTTCCTGGTGCTCAAATGTTCGACAATGACGTCACACTCTCACCAATCACCAAGTGCCGTTGAATCGTCACAACCAATCGTCCTCCAGGGCATGGCCTCATAGCCACACTTGGCACCCATCGGCAAGATTTGGCTGGGTGGTGTAGTCGTGTCTGGGTACCGTCAGCGATCGCATAGTTTTAATTAGGTGCTGATCACATGGTTGGCCGAGTGTGCTTTACAAGAACGAAGGGAAAAATCACAGAGGCGATTACACACTGGGAATTTATTCAGATGCCCTTGCTAATTAGCATAGCTCCACCCCTCGCATGGAGACACATGACGCTTACACGGACATCTGGCCCTGACTTAAATACATGAAGGTTTCTTATTCGCGACATTCGGAGCACACTGCTCGATACAATTCTACCTCGACTAAGGTATTTCATTACCTTCCCCCACACACGTAACAATATATTTTATGTGTCCGTTTATATTTTTTGTGATTGTCAGCTCTTACACGAGCCTCAATCCTTCATACAAAAAATACATGTGTATAAATATATCCAAAAAGAGCTGTTGGTCTGTCTGTGTGTGTCACCATTTTTCTCAGAGATGGCTGAACGGATCTTCGTCAAACTTTCAAAGGTTCAATGACTGCTTGGGAGTGTTTAGGTTAAAAAACAAAGTTGGTTTTTTTGTATTTAAAAAACACTGTTCTGTCATGCCAAAGCCTTTTTGATTAATGACGGTTTAATATACAAGTACACATTCGCATAGGTAAACATAAAGCAATTACCAGACATTTGAACACAAAAATCAAACAATTCCGGAAACGGTCAAAGTTGGTGGTAAGGCTTCTTCTTCTTCTTCCTGATCATCATCATACTTAACTGAGAAATATGATCAACGCACATTCAGCAGCATATATTCAATGAAAAGGTAAAATGATTTACATTTGCGATGGATTCTGATTTGGATGCAATTGCTTCTTTTTCGCTTGAGCAGCGCCGGGGTACTCCAGTTATAAACACTGATATACTTTAATCAAGGCACAAATACAAATACAACTTTGTGTGGCGAGTAACATATGCTAAGTGGCCACGGCCTCATGTGTGGGTGTGGGGGACCAGGAGAAGGGTGTAAATTCTCGATGTAAATGTGCCACCTGATGATGGTGGCAGAGGGTATTACAATTTCCTTTTTCACCTGGGCAACACTGAGGTTAAAGCACTCTTTGCACAGGTAAATTTTTCCACCTTCCTTTCTTCCCCTCCCCCCAAAAAGGAGGGGCTTGTCAAAGCCACCTCCTCCACCCTCCAAAAGATGTAAATGTAGGATATTGTTACGTTTTGGGGGGTAGATGATGAAATGTCTTCGTAAAGATAGGTTTGTATAGGTCTAGCATGGACGGTGGACGCGTGGGAGACATCTCGATGTATTTAAGTAGGGAACATGCAGCTTAAGATTGTTTATGTGTCAGCACAAGGGGGTTGGGGGGATGGGTGAAGCTGTGTTAATGAGATAGGTTAGTTTTCCCCCACTATGTCATTGCCCCCTGTGGCTTTTCCCTACGTTTTAACAACAAGGCTGGCCATAAAAACCTCCGTTTAAACAACAACCACCGACAAAGGCCAAGCAAACAGGCTCCCAAACTAAACCCCGCCTCCAAAAGACCGTAACCGGCAGGCCACGCCCCTGATCTTGTGATTGGTCGGGGTGACATCAGAGCAGAGAAGGTTTGAGCAAGTGGAGGGGTCGCTTTGGTCTTTTTGCACAGACAAGAAAGCTGGGCTATTTTTGTCCGTACTGGGAATTTTCTGTGCTTGTGCTGTGGAGACTTTTGGCGCATTGAGGAGGAGGCTGTTGCGGCCGTGAAAGAGCAATAAAGCGGCGGTCTTGGTGCTTCGAGCAGAGTGACACGAAAGAGGACGGCCCTCACAAATTACCTAACATTCGTGGCGCCGTGGAGAGCGAATCCGCACCATGTTGTTTGCTTCCCGTGCATTGGCTTCGAGGTTCGACGACCACCAAGCTCCTAAAAGCCATTTGGGGCCAAAGCTGAGCACCGGTCGGCTAAAGGAACATTTATTTTTATTTTATCTTTCCCCTGTGTTGTTTATGTGACCAAATGGAGACATCCCACAGTAGAAAATCTTAGTTTACCTCAACATTCATTTTCTTCTTTGATTTAATTTCATTGTGTAGCATTTTTCATTTGTTGTATTCGTTGTGCGTTCAGGAATAAACCTGTGTGCTTCCGTTCAGGTAAGCGCCTTCGCTGCCTTATATCCCATGCACGCCATAAAAATAACCGTCATCTTTGGCAACTCGCCTCGGAATTAAGGACCGTTCGGCTATTCGTCCAAGGCTGGTGTACATTGGCTACAGACAGTACAATATCTTTCCAGTCCCCTCCCCCTTCCTCTCCCCTCACTCCCTTCCTCTCCCCTCACTCCCTTCCTCTCCCCTCACTCCCTTCCTCTCCCCTCACTCCCTTCTTAACCCCTCCCTATCCTGCTTCAGCCTCCTTCCACCCTGGCTAGTTTATTTATTGTATTTTTTTTGTATTCAAGATCGAGGCTCGTGATGATGTTCCTGTGTCCACCGTATGCAATGCTATCAGGAAGTTTAAGGCCCATGACACTGTAGCAAACCTCCTTAGCTGCGGCCGCAAGTGAAAACTTGATCGAAGATTGCAGCAAAGGACTGTTTGAATGGTGGAGAAAGAACATCGATCAACTGCCAAACAGATTCAAGCTGACCTTTAGACACAAGATACGACAGTTTCAACTCACACCATCCATCACCAACTCAATGAAAGGGGCTTCTCTGGTAGGAGACCCAGGAGGATCCCACCGCTGAGAGAGAGACATAAGATAGCCTGACTGGAGTTTTCCAAAACACACCTGAACAAGCTAAAATCATTCTGGGAGAATGTCCTGCAGACAGATGAGACCAAATTAGAGGTTTTTAAGAAAAGCACATACTCTCTATGTTTACAGAAAGCCAAATGAAGCCTTCAAAGAAAAGAACACCTTCCCCACAGTCAAACATGGAGCAGGTTCAGTGATGTTTCGGGGTTGCTGTGCTGCCTCTGGCACTGGGTGCCTTGAATGTGTGCATGGCATCATGAAATCAGGAGATTACCAAGGCATTTATTTTTTTGTTTTTTTTTTGTTTTTTTTGTCGACGAGATCGAGGCTCGTGAAAGAGCGAACATTAATTACACAGAAAGACAAACAGACACATAAAACAAATAACATCGGGAGCGGTAGACAAGATGGGGAGAGAGGGGGAAGGACACAAACACAACATTTGAGAGCAGGGACCGAGAGACATGGAGACATCGAGAGAACTGTGGGAGGGAGAGGGCTTTGGGAGGGAGGCATGGGAAGGGTGGGGGTGGGAGAGGTATAAAACATATGGACACTGCCAGGACTTCCAGGAAAGAAGCTGGAATTTCAAACAAGGTGGATCTGGGGTGAATTAGTGGGGGTAGAAAAGATCAAGGTTTTGGATGGGGGAAGATAAGAGATGGTGGTGAACAGCTGTTTTAAAGACCTGGAGGGAGGAGTGTGATTGAAGTGAGTGTGGGAGTTTGTTCCAGAGGCGGGAGAAAAGAGGAATGAAAGAGTGAAGGTGAGCAGAGAGCCGAGATTTCGGCAGTTTAACCATCAGAGGGTGGCTGGCAGATCTTGTGCGACCTGTAGGAATATTTGGGGGACAGAGCACAGAGAGAGCTGGGGGAGCAAGGCCGGAGAGGAGTCGGTAGAAGACAGAAAGACCACCTACCTGCCTGCGGTGAGTGAGTGAAAGGCCCTCAGAGATAGCTTCATCGTGGGAGATTCCAATGATTCTGAAAGCTTTGGATTCAACAGCGTGAAGCCGAGCCAGGTGTGAGGCAGGAGCACCAGCCCATAGGGGAGAACAGTATTCCATTGAGCTGCGGATGAAAGCCTTGTATGTGGTGAGGAGCTCAGGTGTGCCTAGGAAGGACTTCGCACGACGGAGGATGCCCAGTCGGCGACTGGCTTTGGAGGCCAGCTTGGAAATGTGGTTTTCCCAAGAAAGATCATGGCAGATAGTGAGACCCAAAAGCTTGAGCGACAGAACTTCTTGGAGAGGATTGTTGAGAAAGTAGATGGGAGGGTTGTCCAGTCGATCTTTTCGGAGAGACATAGTAAGAGTGTGAGATTTGTCAGGATTGAAAGACATGTTCCACTTGTTTGACCAGTCTGTGATTTTGTCCAGGTCTTTAGAGAGTGAGGAGGCTGCAGACTGCCGATCTGAGGGAAGAGGAATGGAGCAGCAGAGAGTGGAGTCATCAGCAAAGAGATAGAGAGGATTTTCCAGAGAGTCGGAGAGATCATTGATAAAGACCAGAAAAATCACAGGGCCCAGCACACTGCCTTGGGGAACTCCAGCCTGAACAGGAAGGGGAGATGAGAGAAATCCATTTAGGGCCACAAGTTGACTACGACCAGAGAGGAAGTCCGCAAGCCATGCATGGAGATTTCCATGGATACCATAGGAGGAGAGTTTGGTGAGCAGAGCTGGGTGCCACACCGTATCGAAGGCACGTGATATGTCAAGGGAGACAGCTCTGATTTCCTGTTTGGCATTGAGGACCTCCATCCATTGTTGAGACAGCAGAAGCAGCATGTCCAGAGTAGAGTGACCTGGTCTGAAACCAAATTGATGATCAGAGATCAAGCCATTGGAGAAGAGGAAAGATTTCATATCCGAAGCAATGATGGATTCCATGACTTTGCTGATAATTGGGAGCAGGCTGATTGGTCTGTAGTTGCAAGGATCTGTTTTTGCACCTTTTTTGTGTAAAGCGGTAATGTTTGCTGATTTCCAGGATGCTGGCAGATGACGTTGAGCAAAAGATAGGGTGAAAAGAACAGAGAGAGGGTTTGATTATATAGAGATTGATTATATGATTATATATTATATATTATAATCGAGCGGCAGAGCAGGATTTTAGGACCCATGGGCTGATGCCGTCTGGTCCAGTTGCAGAATCAGAGTCGAGGTTTGACAAAAACTCCTGCACCTTGTCAGGAGAGAAGGACACAGAGTCCAGGAGCAGTTGGGTTCGACTGGGAAGGGTGGGAACAGAGAGAGATTGGTTTGGGACTAAGGATTTTGAGGCAAACACAGAGTTGAGGCATTCGGCTTTGTCACGTGCGATGTCAACTGTGTGGCCATTTGAGGTAAGGGACGGGATGGAGGGGGAACAAACACCAGAAACGGATTTGACCAGACACCACCAGGATTTGGAGGAAGGAGACAGGTTTGAGAGTTCATTCTTGAGTGAGGAGAGATAGTGCTTCCTGGCACTCCTGAGGGTAGACACACACTTGTTCCGAGCTTGGTGGAAGGAACTGAGATTGCCTTCAGTTGGATTAGCCTTCCAAGAGGCAAAGGCAAGTTGTTTCAGGGCAACTGCCTCACCACAAGATTCAGTGTACCATGGACGGGAGGAAGGGTAAGACAACTGAAGGCGAGATGGGATAAATCTGTGCATGAGAGAGATCAGTTTGCTTTGGAAGAATTCCCAGGAAGAATTGATGTCAGAGGCAGTGGAGATGGGAGACCAATCCAGACGATTGATGGCTGCTTTAAGACCGTCCCAGTCGGCCTGAGTGAAATGCCAGACTCGTCGACACTGAGGAGGCTTTCTGAGAATGGCCAGAGAGATGTCCACTTTGACAGGCACATGATCAGAAGAACCGATTGGAGCAGAAGAAGAGCAGCAGACATTAGCAGGGAAGTTTGTCATAACCAAGTCTAGAAGAGAAGATACTCCATTGGCTGAGATCCAGGTCGGGAAATTGACAGATTGTGTCAATCCCAGTGAGTCGCAGAAGTCCTTTGCTGAGGTGCCATGACTGGTGAGAGAGGAACCCACACCCAACCAGGTGGCATGATGACAGTTGAAGTCACCACATATGAGGAAGAGAGAGATGGGATGAGTGGATAGAAGTTGGTCCATGTTGTCAGACAGTGAAATGTAGATGGAGTCATCACTGTTTGGGGGACGGTACAGAACACATATGAACAAAAGGTGGGAGCGGAGAGGAAGCCGTAGCCAGAGGTACTCCTGGGGGTGAGGAGGAGAGAGGGCAGTGCAAGGAGAGTGAGGAAGAGAGTTTTTGATAAAGATAGCCACCCCACCACCAGGCCGAGGCTCAGGTCTATCATACCGGAGGAGGGAGTAACCAGGAAGAGATATTAAGGAATCAGAGACATCTTGAAGGAGGAAAGTCTCTGTTAAGCAGATGAAGTCTGGATTGTCAGAAGCAACCTGTATGGAGAGATCAGTCAGGTTTGAGCGAAGGCCCCGGATGTTTGAGGTCCATACCGTTAATGAAGAGAGAGGGGGAGCATCGGGTACAGGACAGGGGAGGGGAGGAGTAGGGTAAGATGAAGGATGAGAGGGGGAGGTAGGGAGAGCAGTTGATAGTGTGTCAGAGATTGCAGAAGAGTTCCAAGAAAGGGAAGGATGAGGAGAATGAAAGGTTTGATGGTGAAGGGATGAGGCACAGTGCGGGGTTGTTTGAGGGGGGGCAGAGGAAAGTAGAAGGTTGGGGGGGTGGAGGTATGAGATAGAATGGAGACGAAGTGGGGAGGAGGCAGCTTTGGGGAGGAGGGAGAATTGGAGAGGAATGGTATGGGGGGAGATTTGAATGGGAGTGGTTGGGGGGGAGTTTTGAAGGGGAGGAGTGAGGGGGGAGTTTAGGAGGGGAGGGGCAAGGGGGGAGTTTAGGAGGGAAGGGGCAAGGGGGAAGTTTAGAAGTGGAGGGGCAAGGGGGGAGTTTAGGAGTGTAGGGGCGAGGGGGGGATTTGGAGGGGAGGGGCAAGGGGGGAGTTTAGGAGGGGAAGGGCAAGGGGGGAGTTCAGGAGTGGAGGGGCAACAGGGGGATTTGGAGGGGAAGGGCAAGGGGGGAGTTCAGGAGTGGAGGGGCAAGGGGGGAGTTTAAGAGTGGAGGGGCAAGGGGGGAGTTTAGGAGTGTAGGTGCAAGGGGGGGGATTTGGATGGGAGGGGCAAGAGGGGAGTTTAGAAAGTGGATGATTAATGAAAGACGAACATTGAAAACAAATTGGGTTTGTTGTGATTTTCAAGTTAGCAATCCGATTCAGAACGATGGAGGAGGGATGGAATGAATGTGAATTTAGACCATGTAGTGAGGGAGACGTATAAGCTATTGAATTTCTTTTTTTTGAAGTGGAATGAGTTGGAGAGGAAATTGAGAAAAGCCTTTTAAATCGGAAGAAAAACAGCGTGTTGTAAAATACCACTGAGTAAAACACTGAAGGGGAAAGGTTAAACATATTTAAATAATATTTAAACAGAACCGTGAACAATCTTATATGCACAAAATACCAACGGGGGGAGAGCCGAGAGAGACCACCACGAGTCACGTGAACAGGGCAAACGGTGGATGGCAAGGAGATAATGGGGGCGGGGCGAACAGCACACCTGGACAGAAAATACAGGATGAGACAACAGTACACGTGGAGAAAGGAAAATAAATGTTTTTGGTTTTTTGTTTTTTTGGGGGGGAGTGGGGGGTGGGGATTTAGAACGTTAGACAGAGTATTATGTTCGGGGTAGAAGGGAAAAAACTAAGAGCCAAGCAAAACACGCTTAAGTTAACAAACACTGACGGGGGTACAACTACAAGGCCGCACACGAGGAGCAGAACACGATTAATTAATTACGAGTTACAGGAAATTCAAACCAAAACTAACTATAATCAAACAATAACGCATGGACGATAAAATAACGAGTTGAAATTTGACAATCTATCTGGGGAAATGGGGGAGAAACACATGGTCGAAGAACGAACGAACGAATAAGAATGAATAAACGAATGAGAACAGAGAAGGAAATGTTTTTTTTTTGTTTTTTTTGAGTTGAGATTTACATAAGGAAATCGGCTATGGGGTGAAAAGACTGGGAAAACAGAGAACGAAAGTTATTGGATCACAAACGACGGACCGCTGAGAGAAAAACAAAGCCTCAAGGTTGTGCAGTGTACACTGTACAAGGCCTCAAGACACGACATGAATTAACACGATTTTCAATACAGGTATGAAAGATTTGCACCGAAAATCTTTGTCAGGAGACAATATTGTTGCGGATATGAGGACTGTATATATTTTTTTGATTGTGTGCTTTATTATTATTATTATTATTGTTATTCTGCGCCTCCTGCCTCCGGAGCTGTGTAAAGGTCAAAGGGGCATCCCATAATTAGTCCATAAAGCATCCACACCACAGCCAATCATAGAATACCCCTGTTCAATAGTTATATCTTATTCTGTGTTTTAGGGTAAGGCTGTGTCTCCCATTAATTGAAATACTCCATTGCACCAGTGAAAGAGATAGATTCCCTTCATTCCCACTCCCAACACTTCCATTCCCCCCTTTTCGTCAATTGCAATTCGCATTGCCAACTGCATGTTGGGCGGTTTTCCCTTCATCCGCCATTGACCACGAGGCAGGGTTGGGGAAGAAAGGCGGGTCCCCACCTCGTCATAGAGGGGAGGAGTGAGTCAGCCCCACTCAACCAACCACGAACAAGGGGTTGGACTTGGAGAGGGTGTGGAGAGAAACATCGAGGAGGTTCGCGAAGGTTGAGGGGTGGGGCCTATATAACCCGCAGGCAGGGCGTGTCCAAGGCAGAGGAGCTTTTACCGGCAGACGAAAGGGAGCCCAAGCCGTTGAGACGAGAGGAGGTCCAAGGCAGATGAGCTTTTACAGAGGAGAGACGAGTACAAAGGAAAGAGCTGGGTCGTCAGAGCAAGAGCGCGTAGAGAGGTCCATGACAAGAGCTGAGTTGGTCATCACGGGTGATGAGTTGCATGGGGGTGAGTTGCTTGAAGATGGTTGCGTTCAGTGGTTGCGGTCAGTGGTTGCGTTCAGTGGTTGCGTTCAGTGGTTGCGGTCAGTGGTTGCGTTCAGTGGTTGCGTTCAGTGATTGCGTTGAGTGGTTGCGTTGGAGAAAGAGTGGTTGGACAAACAAAAGAGAGAGAAGAGAACCCGTCACGCCAGACCCCCCACGAGCGCGTCGGCTCTGACCGTGATCCGACCCGTGATCCGACCCGTGATCCCGCGCACACGACAGGATCGGTGGCATCAGCGGCCGTCGAGGTCCAGCCCGACGTCCCGTGCGGGATCAAGCTCCAGCCAGCTCCGTGCCGTCCTCCCCCTCCAGCCACACACCTCCTTCCAGCCAATCCACTCTGCAATTCCCCGTGTGAGTCGTCTTTGTTTGTTCTGTCCTGGGTAGGTAATTAAGCTTGTATAAGGAATTCACTGTGTCACCTGCGTCTCGTGTCCCTGTACATAATCGTGACTGCTCCTTCTTGATTATATGTGTAAATAATAAATCCCATTACTCTTCTGGCCGTCTTCTCATCTTATTCCTTTTCCTCTTTGCATTCGGTCGTTTTAGAGTTTTCCAGATTGGGCAGCTGCGGTGCGATACGGCCAAAGTTTGGGGTGAATCGGGTGAGTTGGGGAAGAATCGGGGGAACTGTACGAACACGGCGGCCATTCCGCTCGGTCAAGCAACATCTTTAGCCGTGTCCGTAACAATATATACACCATAAAATAAATACAGTTATAACGAAAATACAAATGGGAACAATTACTTAACTTCGATTTCGATGAGAAGCGTGGAGAGCTGAGAATAAACGAACCCTCGCCAGCAAGACCCATTTAGAGGTCAAAGCGCAATGTTCAACTCGGTGTCAAAAATATGGGTCTCCGTCGAAGGACATGGGTCCTGCAGCAGGACAATGCCCCCAAACACTTCAAAAAGCACCACGTATGGTTCAAGCCAAAACGCTGGACTGTTCTGAAGTGACCAGTAATGAGTCCAGATCTAAATCCCATTGAACACCTGTGGGGAGATCTAAAAACAGCAGTTGGGAGAAGGCACCCTTCAAATCTGGGAGAACTGGAACAGTTTGCACAAGAAGAGTGGGCCAAACTGCCAGTAGAGAGGTGAAGGAAGCTCATTCATGCAGGAAGCACTTGACTGCAGTTATTTTGTCCAAAGGCTGTGCTCCCAAATATTAAGTCGAGGGTGTCAATAATTTTGTCTGCGCCATTTCTTTTTATTTTCTGATTTAAAAGGATGTATTAAGTTCTGTATCAAAAACAAAGGTTCTGTAATACTAACAGTGAAATAAAGAATTGTGAAGACCAAATACTTTTGTCAATTTTAACTTATTTTTCCAGAAAATTGTGTTATTTGGAAAAAAGTGCAAGGGTGCCAATATTTTTGGCCACGACTGTAAGTGATTGTGTGAGAGCGAGTCAGTCAGTGAGGGACTGAGTGAGTGAGTGAGTGCATCAGTGAGTATCGAAGGCATGAAATGTGTCAAGGGAGACGGCTCTGATTTCCTGTCTGGCGTTGAGGACATCCATTTTTGAGACAGCCGAAGGAGCATGTACAGAGTGGAGTGGCCTGTCTGAATCCATATTGATGATCTAAGATCAAGCCATTGGAGAAGAGGAAGGATTTAATGTCAGAAGTGATGATGGATTCCATGACCTTGCTGATGATTGAGAGAAGGATGATTGGTCTGCAGTTGCAAGGATCTGTTTTTGGAATGTTTTTTTTGTTTAGTTTTTGGAATAATTCTTTCTGCTTGGTCTGACCAGTGGCCACATCGACTTAAATCTCAACATTTTAGGGGGGAGTGGTGTGTTCCCCTCTTCTCTTCTTTAGAAGTCTGTGTTCAAAGGTATGCCCTCCATTAACAATGCTTTACCATCGATGTTGAGAAAAATGTGGTAGCAACCTGCTGTGTGGCTTCCACGTTGGGACCTGTTTAAGTGAGCTGCGTGGCAGGAATCGGTGATGGCATGAAGTGCAGTCAAGCAATGATGGTAAATGCTATGCAAGGCTTTCGACTGGTTTGGTGATCAAGTCTCGGTTTGATCAAGTTTACTTCTGGGGATATGGACAACTCCAAACTCTCCACTGACTGATAAAATTGATCATAATGTGCCATTACATATTCACAACAACCCAGGCAGTGCATTTGTGCTTTGAGGACCTCTCTTTAACGTGAAACCATTAACAAATTCTAGTTTCATGAAAAATATAGGCAGAAGTGTTCTTTTGATCAACAATTTTACAACAAGGGTGTTCTCCCAATATCACACATGGCAATGAAACATGGACTACAGCAAAGATCGAGTAAAATTGATGTCCAAACTGCCATGGAAAGATGCCATCTGAGCATAACCAAAAAGGGACACGAAAAACAACGAAATCAGATGGAAAACAAATTTTCTAGACACTGGTCACAATCAAAAAACTCAAATGGAACTTGGCTGGATACATGGAAAGGACAGAGACAAGAATTACAAAACTGCATTCCGTCAATGCCCTGGAAGAAGCACGGTGAGATCCACGATCAGATTGAGATTAAGTTGTGTTAACATTCAAGTTTTTGGCATCAAGTTTTCAACAATACTCTGTTATGAGAATGTGGAGAACCAAATTAATAAATTTTACATTTTTTTACCTGTCATCTTCTATAAATTTAGTTTGAGTTGGGTGGACATGGATGGGCTTAGCATTCTGAGATTCTTGTTGCCTTTTGGCATCAGGTTGCAGTCATTGTTGTGGATATTCCGGTGAGAGCCAGCCATATGGCTTTCAAGGGGATCAGGGCTGCTGGCTGGTTGTCCTGAGTTACAGGTGGTTCTCTGAAGAGTTGTGCTCACATGGAATATGCCAAAAGGGCTGTACGCTTTCACAATAGCTTTCTCCTTACTGGTTCACTGAATATCTCGTTTACTGCTGCGGAATGCTTACAAGAGGGGCACGCACAACCTGGTGTGGGTAATGCTATGTGAATTTAACAAACCTTCATCAGCAAAACTCTTCCCACAGTCAGCCATTTTTTTATGTGAGCACTCCAGCGTGGGTTGCACGATGGAAGTTCAAGCTCTATTTAGAAATAAAATCCTTGTCACAAAAATAACTTTTGTGAGGACACTCTTGTTGGGTGTTCATCTCCACGTGGGTTTCGGAGGTGCGGGTAAGTTCTCCCAGAACTCAAAATCTCCACCTCCTTTTTCGGTAAAGGATCATTGTTCATGAACCAGTTTGTGAAACTTCATTCTCATAGTTGTATTCCAAGGGCTTGTTTTAGAATCCTCACAAAACCTCTGACAGCCTCCACCTGTAGCTTGTTTGTGGTGATATTCCCTGGAATGCTTTTTATGTGCTCAATTGGTGTTTTCCTGATCATCCGGATTTCCTGTTGCTCCGACAATCACTGGTACAATTTCAGGTTTCTTCCATTTCTAAATGCTTTTGATGTTATTTTTCAAGTCCTGGTATTTCAGATTTCATGTATGGATGTTGATGTGCCTTTTCAAATGGCTGTTATGATGGAAAGATTTATCACATAGAGCATTTGTGAGGTTGCTCTCCTGTGTGGATCATCGTATGCTTTTTCAAAACACTTTTTTGAGAGAAACCTTTATCACATATCGAGCAGGTGTGAGGACGCTCTCCTGTATGGATCCTCATATGTGTTTTCAAATGGCCGTTTTGAGAGAAACCTTTATCACATATCGAGCAGGTGTAAGGACGCTCTCCTGTATGGATCATCATATGTAACTTCAAGTTGCTGCTGTGAAAGAAACCTTTATCACATATGGAGCATTTGTGAGGTTGCTCTCCTGTATGGATCATCATATGTTTTTTCAAATCGCTGTTTTGAGAGAAACCTTTATCACATATCGAGCATTTGTGAGGTTGCTCTCCTGTATGGATCATCATATGCTTTTTCAAATCAACTTTTGCAGAGAAACCTTTATCACATATCGAGCATTTGTGAGGATGCTCTCCTGTATGGATCATCATATGTTTTTTCAAATCGCTGTTTTGAGAGAAACCTTTATCACATATCGAGCATTTGTGAGGACGCTCTCCTGTATGGATCCTCATATGCCTATTCAAATCACCTTTTCCAAAGAAAGCTTGATCACATGTGGAGCATTTGTGAGGACGCTCTCCGGTATGGATCATCATATGTTTTTTCAAGTTGCTGTTGTGAAAGAAACCTTTATCACATATCGAGCATTTGTGAGGACGCTCTCCTGTATGGATCATCATATGTTTTTTCAAGTTGCCGTTTTGAGAGAAACCTTTGTCACATATCGAGCATTTGTGTGGTCGCTCTCCTTTATGGATCATCATATGTAACTTCAATTTGCTGTTGTGAAAGAAACCTTTATCACATATGGAGCATTTGTGAGGTTGCTCTCCTGTATGGATCGTCATATGCTTTTTCAAGACATCTTTCCGAGAGAAACATTTGTCACATATCGAGCAGCTGTGAGGACGTTCTCCTGAATGGATCCTCATATGTTTTTTCAAATCGCTGTTTTGAGAGAAACCTTTATCACATATCGAGCATTTGTGCGGACGTTTTCCAGTGTGGATCCTCATGTGTATTTTGATGTTACTCGTTGAAGCAAAATCCATTCTGCACACATTACACTGAAAACGTATTTGCTTTTCTTGAACATTTTTGTGTTTGTTTAATTTCATGTTAATCTTGGTGTTGCGAGGCCCAGACAAGCACTTGTATTTTATGGGAAGTGAGTGTTGATCTTGTGATTGTTTCTTCAAAAAAGGCTTCTTTCTCACTGTCAAGCTGCGACTGGACCTCATTTGTCCCATATTATTTCTTGATTGTCCTACAGAAATAAAGAACACAATATTTTCTTTTTTTGTCAAAGCAAAATGCTAAATATTTGACACCTTTCTGAAAATTTTATATTTTCGCAAGACAAAAGATTGTATGTTAATTTTTTTTACGTTTCCACTCACCAGATGCAAAACAGGCAGCACTTCCGTTTGTCATGTGAATATCATCTGAACCTTCCTTTGCAGAAGCACATTTTGAATCTTCTGTGACAGATGAATCGTTGTCGTGTTGTTTGCCTTCCACATTTACAGGAGAGACATCACCTGTGTACATATCAGCATCAGTCTTTTGCAGGGAAATGAGATTGAGAACCATCTGAAGAGTTCATAGAACATGTTACGCCACACAATGTATACTTCAATTCAAATATAACAATGAAGTTAAAGATTGTGAAATAAAAATTCCGGATGTTAAGTCCGATTGAAGCAGTCTTTTACATCACCTTTATACACCACCCTATTTGACTTGTCCAAGTGCTGCTATACTGGAGGTTTTTTTTTTTGTTGTTTTTTTGGATACTGAATCGAGGCTCGTGAAAGAGCTAACATTTATTTCACAAACAAATCAACCAGACAAACAAAATATATAAAAAGAGGGAGACAAGATGGGGAGAGAAGGGGAAGCACACAAACATACAGAATTAGGTTATTGGAATGAACAAGAAGACGATTTATGTTAAACAGTGTTCAAGTATTTAATTCAATTGAAATAAAATAAAGATTGTGAAAAATTTTCAAAAATAAATTCTGGAATTTACTGGCATTGTAGTGTAGTGTCTATTACCTCACTCTATCTAACAAGTTACATTAGTTATTTGTGCCTGTTGTTTGTGTCCTTTATGATGTCATTCTAAACATTAGGTTTCCTGTTTGGAATGATTTTCAATTTTGTTTGACTGCCAAATCAGCAGACAGAGTGAAAATATTGTTGCAGACACGGGGTTTGGGGTGCATCACGTGTGGGACTTCTCGGACTCTCCCTGTCCTCTGAACCTGCAGGCCGCCGTGCCGTGGATAGGTCCCCAGCCCAAAAAGAAGTTAAGCGACTAGTGACACTGATTGAGACCGCCAAACATAGCAACACAATTGATCTCGGCAGGCGATCCCTCCATGGCATGAACAGGCAGGAAGCTTCTCCTTGGGTGCCCAGCGCGTTCAAACAGCAGCGATTGCTCTGGCGTTGCAGCTTTTAAGCCGCTTCCATACTCAATATTCTATACTCAGTCAGCCCCTCTCTGTGAAGAAGTTCGGGGATGCATCCGTAGCCTGTCAATTAATTTAAATTTTTGCACTGGCATTCAGTGGATTTCCTAAAGCAGGAGTTCCCAACCTTTTTTGTGTTATGGCCCCCTTGGCTCCCAGAGCACATCCCCAGCACCCCCCTCCCTTTCACGAGGGTCGAGTGGCGGAGTGCATGCAAGCAGGCTAGGGGGTTCTGGGGGCATGCCCCCCAGAATTTTTTTGATTTCTAGATGCTCTATGGTGCATTCTGAGGTGTTTTTTCCTTTAATTGGCTATTTTTTTTGAATGAGAATTGGTAAATTATTACACAGAAAATGAGGAATTCCAAGGAGCCAACATGAACATTTAGTTCCATAGTTTTTTTCTGTTCCTCACTGGCTCCCAACTACATCGTTTTTGGAAGAAGCAAACAAAGCAACGTCGCTCGAATGATGCGTTTTTGATATGAGATTTTAATATTATCAGTAGCAACACTATGGACAACATAAAATAGAACTGTCACACAAGAAAACAGCATGAAAAGGTTCCAAGTCAAGAATATGTGAAAACTAAAAACCTCTTGTGTCTGTATTTAACGCAGTGTGTAATAATCTCACAAAAAGAAACTCAATTCGACAACAACTCAAGTAATTAAAACTAGGGACGTGGTGCATGCGCCGTAAAAGTGAATTAAAAACTCAGTGGGATGGCTGAAATTGCATTTTAGCTACCAATTGGGGTATCCGTGGTTGAGTCACAGTCAGGGCACAGCGAAGGTCATCTTCCACGTGGAGCCGATTACGCTGTTTCGATTTGATATTCAACAGCGTGGAAAACCCCGCTTCACAGAGATAGGTAGATGAGAATGGCAGAAGCACCCGGATAGCTATCTGTCTGATATTAGGGTAGCGACCCATTCCCACCCAAAACTCCGTCAAGCTCTTCTCTTTGAATGTGTCTTTGGCAAATGAATCGTTTCGGAGATCCAGGAATTCATCTTGCATTGCCTCCGGCATGCTCTCCATGCAAATGTTGACGGAAAAAGGATTCCTCACAATTTTTGCCTCATTGTCGTCAAAATCAGGAAAATACTTATGAAATTCTAGCTCCAGTGACTGCAGATGCTCAATAATGTCATTTTTCAGTACAGGATGAAGCTCTTTTCCCATGCTGTCTTGCAATTCAGACATTCTTTCGAACATAGCAATGTTTCCTGTGTTCACTTTCCTGCACCAGTTTTGGAGCTTGGCAACAAATCCTCTGAGATGATCGTGGAAAAGAATAATATTAATTGCTCTTCCTTGGAGCTTGAGGTTCAGCTGGTTCTGCTGAATTATTCTGTGGTTCTGTGTTCAGAATTCTTCCTTGATATCATCTCCCTTGACATAGCGAACAAATGCCAGTAGCTGGGAGCAGGAACTAACATCGGTCGATTCATCAAGTTGAAAAGAAAACAAGCCGAAAGTCGCCGCCTTAATCTCATTGATGATCTGTTGTTTCACATCTTCCGACATGTCACGGATACTACGCTGCACTGTGTTATTCGATAAAGACACCTGTTCAACTTTGCAAGCCTCTGCCTTGCCGAGAACCCGCTCGACAATGAGGAGGGCACAAGGCTTGATGAGTGTCTCCCCAATCGAGTGGGGTTTTTTCTTCTTTGCAATTTCAAGAGAAACTTCATAAGAAGCCTGTACAGTTGCTACATTTTGTTGTTGAAAAGCTCCTCCCTCATCCAACTTCTGTCGCTTTAAATTTCTTTCATGCCGCTTGAATAATTCGGGATCCTGCTTTGCATGTTGTGCATGATTCGTCTCAAGGTGCAACTTCAACTTGAATGGCCTCATGGATTCAGTACTCAAAACCTGGACACAGCACACATTGTGGTTTCTCTTGGCCAGACACGGTAATGGACGTAAATCCAAGCTTAATGTATTTGTCAAGATACTTTATTTTTTTACTCCCAGAAGCCATAACGTCAAATCTGCAATAGGAAAAAAACAAAACAATATCAAAGACAAACAATAATAATAATTAAAAAATAATTTTTAGTATGGTTCAAATTGCCCCATGCCCCGCCCCCCCCCCCCCCCCCCGAGAAGTACACCATGGCCCCCTAGGGGGCCATGGCCCGCAGGTTGGGAACCACGGTCCGAAAGGGAAGCCTGACGCGTTCTCCATATTCACTGCTTATGCTGTGGAACCTCTGCAGAAGTCACACACATACATACGCCCCTCCCCGTAACCTTCACCATGCCCACACTCACACCATGGTACTTCCCCAAAGCATGCACGCTTACAAGCCGCCTCGCAGACCAGCACCCACAACTTACACACACCGGCCATCTCATGATCCCTCGCACACCAATTATTCACACAATCAACTACACAATCATTCTCACTCCATTCACACACATGGGCCACCCCATGACAGTTTACACACTGCTTTACAAATGAGCCATCCCACGGAGGCTTCTCCACACTCTGCCTTATCCTCTCATCCAGAACCCTCTCCAGCACCTTCATGACATGACAAAGAAGTGTAATTCCCCTGTACTTCCTCAAATCTTGAGCACCCCCATCCCCTTTCAAATCGGCCCAATTAACCCTGTCCTTCACACCTCTTGGTGGGGGAGGTGGGGTGGGGGAGCAAGGGAGGAGGAGCAGGGAGGACAGAGAGAAGAAAAGGAGGGTGGAGCGAGGAAGCGGGGGGGGGGAAGGGGGAGGGGGAGTCACAATTTCACACAAAAATGTTAGTCAATGAACAAATTGGTACGTGAAAACAAAAAGGAAGCTCTGTCTACTGTAACGCCATGGCTTGCAAGGGCAGCCTCAATTGTGTTTGATTGAGGGCAGCCTTGCCTCAACGGCAGCCTTGCAAGGGCAGAAAGCTGATTGCTTCTGGTTGAAATGGCCGGCGAATTTAAAAAACAGATCGATTGCAAGCAGAAAATAATGTGGAAACCACTGAGAGCAGACAAATTTTAAAAAGGGTGTTATAACACACACAAACTTCCCCGGCCTTGTGACTAAAAACAAAAAGGGAGCTCTGTCTACTGCAATGCAAAAGCAGCCTGAACAGCATTCACTAAATGCTAAATATGGTAAAATTTTGCAGATTTCACTCCAGATTTGGACATTAGTTAGTCCACAGCATCCAATGCTCATATCCGAATCCAGATTTTGATGATATGCTTCAATTATGTAATGATAAATAGATCGTGTTTCCAAGGCAAGGCACGTTTAAGGAGGCCGAAACAAAATGGGTGGGTTAAGATTCCAGCAAGGTGCAGTGTGCTGACCAAGATGGCAGGCCGCCATATTGATAAGCCACCACATCGGGGTTTTTTTCTCATGATCACCTCTTAATCATCTTCAAAAAGGGTGTTATAACACACCCAAACACCCAGCTTTCATCTTTGCAATCTGTTGGAAGTCCAGGTGTATGCATGCAAAGTTTGGGGCCGCTAAGAGTAGTCGGAAAAGGTTTGTTCTTTGACACCTAATTTTACATTAAGTGAATGGGGAAAGAGCGTTGGAACTTATGGACCACCCACCCAAAAACATCTGGAAATTTCTCCCTCCCCATCTAATCCATTGACAAAGGTTAAATCCTCAATAAACCCCCAAACCCTTTGTTGATTCTGAAACACCCATATTTTCTTTGAACACCTGAGCCACATTTTTTTCGAAGCCCCACCCACTTTTTTCTAAGCAATGCCAATTTTCCCCAAGCCCTGCCCACTTCCCCTAAACCACACCCACTTTTCCACAGGCCACGCCCACTTTTGCTAAGCATGCCCACTTTTACAAACGCCACCAACTTTGACATCATTTTCAATTAAGCCTTGCCCAGGCTTGCCCAGAGATCTTCTGAGGGAAATTCCAAAGGAAACCACACCCACCATTCTTATATAAAGGGTTGAAACACAGGCTAAATGTAAACAATTTTTTACTTTTATTCTTTGTTTTCTTGTGACGTCATCGGAGCACGCGCGCAGGGCACCCTGGGACACCTCGGCCATTTTGATACCCTCTCGAACAACGTCGTCAGCGGATTCACATTAAATAGTTTTTGTTCACGACCAGTCATGCCAATTTGCGGCGTATTTTGTTGTTCAAACAGGCCAGGCATTAGGCCAGGAGTTAAGTTTTACAAAACGCCCAAACTTCTACTGAATCAGGGTGAGGAAACAACAAATTTAAGTGAAGAGAGGCGGCGTTTGTGGAAGGCTGCCATCAATCGCAGTGACATCCAAACAGAATCACAGTGGGATCGCACACCTGTCTGCTCCGAGCATTTTGTTAACAGTAAGTAAGAACATGTTTCATTGTATAACCATACAAATATATAGGTGATGACTTATGGCCATACGCACAAAGCACACATGGCGGCACTCACTTCGCACTGTGCGTCACATGTCTACAAATTATGCACACAGGCATGCACAGCTTAAAACTGCAGTTGTTTTTGAACAAATGGAGGGCACTTAATCAATCAGGTCCATAACATTAACACAAGCAGCTTTAAAAAATACATGTTTGTTTAATATATTAATACCTTGGATCGAATCAAGTGGACGTCATTCAGTTCTTTGTGTAGGATTTGTCGCACCCATCCATCTTGGTACAACCTGTATGCCTCAAGGGATTTATACTTCTTCAACTCATCTTTGGTATAGGCCGATTTGCTGAACAACAGGTAGTTGATCACGTCGATGTGGGTCACCTGAGGCCACTTGCTCACATTCTTCTCAAATTGATCATTTGATAGACCATAAGGGTCACACCCAATGACAGAAATCTTCTCTTTGTAACGAACAAGAACGTCCGGGGGGAGCGTCTCTTGGTAGCCAAGGTTGGCACTCGCACTGCTAGCCATACTAAAGCCTGGATCTACCGTATCCTTACGTACACTCCAAGTCTGTTCTACAGGTAGTTGGTTGCAGGTTGACCCACTGCCCAGGTGTTCACCAGTTCACTGGTCCACGGCAAACTTAAACCGAATGTTCTGCGTTTGTTGGGCAACAATACATAATATAAACTAGATGGCACCACACTCCACATGAACGTGACAAAACAAACAAAATTACTTTATAAAACAGACTTTTTGCGATCCGCATTCACCATAAACCAACGCAACAAATCAATATCAGCGCACACGGACAGATTAGCTTGGGTATCAAAATGGCCGCCGCGCAATGCAAGATGGGTAACTGTGACGTCAGTGAAAACAAAGGATTGAGAATGGACTACTGTGCTGAGCTTAAAAGGGATGACTTTGGAGTTCCTTGGAGTCCGACTGCCTCTGTGGAACTAAACCTTAAGCTTGATTAACTGGATTCAAACCTCTTATCAATGGAGGTAAGAGAGTTTCTTTTAATATTTGGAGAGCTTGATTTATACATATAATAATGTTGTATTAAATTAATACATTGTTATTATCCCTCACAGGAAATTGTATCTGAGATACAAAATGAAAATACTGCTTTTACCACAACTTGGGATGAAATTATTGATTTGTTTGAAGACCTTTTGAACAACCACGACCCACAGAACGAGTTTTACCTTGATAATCCAGCCAAAGCGTTATACCTTGGAGACTCACTAAATTTGGGTAAAACATATTATGAGTTCTGCCGAGATGGTTTCAATACCTACCTTGGAGATTCACTAAATTTGGGAAAAACATGTTTTGAGTGCTGCCTAGATGGTTCTAAATGTGGAGCCTACCTTGGAGACACACAAAATTTAATAAAATCAGGAAAAGAGTTTTAGCTTGGAGACTTTTAAAACTGGTCATTTTGGAAACTCTACTTGTGGGGTCTATCTTGGAGACTCTTCCTATGTTGGAGACTCTTATGGATTATACAAAGAATACTCTTTGGATTCTAAACCAATGAACATTGTTCTTTGTTGGATGGTGTCTTACTTAAGGTAAGTACAGTTGATCGAAAATAAATTAAATTATATAAATGGTATTTAATTCAATATCAGATAAGTAATATATTTATTTTACATATATTTCAGCAATATCAAGAATGTTCTCGGAAGAAAATGCTGGAAAATTCTTCCTCCCCATTTCCACTTCTTCAAACTTGAAAGCCTTGAACGACAGTTGGAAGAAAAGGAAAAAAAAAACTAAACATTAAAATATATATATATATTGTTGCGGATCCCGGGTTCGTCGACGTACAAAGGGGGGTTTATGCCCCGTTCCCCCACTAACACTGGTTCCACTGAGGCCGCCGACCGCGAACGACTGAACTCGTGATTGACGGATTGCTAAGCAATTCCGGTCGCCAACCTCCCAGCCACGCGCCAAAGAGTTTGCTGGTCAAATATTCCCAAATACCTTCAAGACACGCAACCGAAGAAACCGGGGATCGAACCCTCGCTTCCACACTTTATTGAGTGCCGAGCGGATTTGCACAGTGTGGAAAGCGGCGTTACCTCACATGATTTATGGACCTGATTCAAGCCAAATTCGGTCTCGGATGATGCTCGGCCAATGGAGAAAAGACGTATCCGAACAGGTTTGAATGTAACAAAATGTACAGCCTTTTATTTTGAAGGCACAGAGAAACAGAGACGAAGATATAAGCTTATCAATTCCTTACCTAATAATAAACCCCACTGGCACCTTCACACTCACACAGGGAATAACACTCTGGTTATTGGTACCGATGGTGCTTCGCAGGGACCGACTCGAAAGTGGCCACGTGGTTTGGTGTGCGCAGCTCGATCCTCGATCCGGACGTGCAGCCTGGATGAGGTAAGGTCCGAAGGACGAACCGCAGCCTCAAAGTCGGCACGGACGAACTTCAGCGCAGGTTGAGCGAGATTCAGCGCAGGTGGGACGATTCAGTGGAGGTTGAGCGAGATTCAGCGCAGTTGGGACGATTCAGCGCAGGTGGGATGACCAGCTTCAAGATGGGTCGCGGGAGGGGCCAACGCTTGCAGGTCCACCAGATCAGAGCGAGAGATCGGCGAAGCACAAACCAAGAGAGTCGCCTGGTGGAGCCAAAAGCAAGAGGAGTGTCCTCGGCGATGCAAAATCCAAGAGGTGTGTCCTCGGCGAGGCGAAATGCAAGACAGGCCTCGTCGGTGAGGCGAAAATGCAAGAGGAGTCAAAATCCGATGGGCGGGGGTTTTATCACACCCATCCACGCCTTCAAAATGTTCCACAGCCTCCCATTGGCTGAGGTTTGTCGCATTGGTGTCGACGTGTTCCGACCCGTCATTGGTCACGTTGGTCACGTGGGCCTGTGCTTCTGGCCATGCCTTCCTGCTTATCAGTAATGACTTCCCTTAACCACACGAAGGTTTGAAATCCTGCCTACTCAACGCATATTTGGTCTCTATCACAACACAATGGGAAAGGGCTAATCTTTACATTCAATAAGAAATAACTAACGACTGCAGGCTACATGTTGTCATGCAATTAACTATAGGGGATTTGCCTTTATGGCAAAACTGCAACAATATATATATATATATATATATATATATATATGTATACCCCGGTTTAGAATAGGTACACCGCATCCCTGCGAATCGTAAGAGGCGACTAAGGATGGCGTCAAGAAGGGCATTGGGCCATAAAAAAAAATTGTTTTTTTTTTTTTGTATACTGAATCGAGGCTCGTGAAAGTTGCCTCAAACAGGGAACCATGATTGTCATGGGGCCCGCAAAGCTAACCCCCGCTCTAGCGGGGAAAATGGCCTTAAAAACGATCATTCATTCATTTATATATATATATATATATATATATATATATATATATATATATACACATGTATAAAAGTTCAAAACACATCTGGTCACACGTGTGCCGCACTGACCAGGTCCTCAGCATCATCCCGTTTCGGCCCTTGAACCTCGATACGGTCAGCTAAGGTGAGCCAGCAAGGGCACATACACATCCACATGCAGCAACTGCACCTGGATGCGTGTACATACCCCCACCCCCAGCCAGTGCAAACAACAACACCTCCACATCCGGAATCCACAGCACCAAACAAACATGGTGGAACACTCAAACACCCACCTTTATACCCTTCACCACTCACCAACAAAACACACCAGATCATTCATACACACACATACACACCCATACACACACAACACCAACCAACCAACCAACCACCTACCCTTACATCATACACCACTCCACACACAAAAACACACACTCATGCAAAAATTAATTCATGCAAAACCACACTCCCTCACCCACTCACTCATATACACAAAACAAGAAATAATAATGGTAACAAAAAAAACAAAAAAAAAACACCAACCGACACCGTTCGACGTGCCTTCCTAAACTTCTTCCATATCCAAAATGAGCCTTTCAAGGCAACCTGGGCCACCTTGTCACACATCCTCCTTCTTTCTGTCCCACACACTCCCAGCCTAGCAAGAAATGCAGAAAAGGAATTGCCAATATACCCTCGAGTCCAGTAGAAATTGACATTGACCCGGACATTTTAGATAACAACCATAGTTTGTTTTAAACACCTTATTAGGAGTCAAAATGGCCACACAAGAAATTCACACAAATTCACAAATGGGGAAATACGTTTTTGGGGGGAAATTCTAAATGGCCGCCAATGGGGCATTATAATGTATACTTTCTGGTAAGTATACAATTTATATCCACTAATTTATGAATGAAATTAGAGGCAAATACAAACAGACCCTATATTGTGTTGTTGTACCAAGTTTATATCTAATATATGCTTGATTCAGAAAGTTGTACTGAATTTAGCAACAAGTACGTGCTGTCAAGTCTTCACATATACATGTATGAATTTCTCATAATGGTGTAAACTTAAGTCATATATATGGATCATTAAAGTTGCATCTTCTAGATATACACATCCCGAGTTATTCTGTATAGCACACCCTGAATTATAGATAGTTATTAGCTGACAGCGTTGATAACATATTTCATCATAAAAATGAACTAATGCATAACCCCTCTAAATAATGTATTATGGCCAGAAGCATGAGTTTACACAATCTTGTGCATGTGCCCCGTGATTTCAATACTGTCACATTGTTCATATTATTGACATATACACAAAGAATTAAGTTAAGCACCCCTACACAACGAATTAAGGTAAGCACCCCCTAATATATATTCTTTGTGTATATGTATACATTGGCATATATTCTAAGGTATGTGAGATCAAATAATGATTGGTATGACATTAGCAATTATCCTTTGATGAAATGCAGATACACAGGGTCTATGAGACGTAGGGTTGAGTCAGTGATCCGATCACGTGGGTCCTACACACGTTATTGACGCAAAGATCGCTAGAGGTCTTCTCAGAACAATGACTGTACGTTAGAAAACATAAACGTCATCCACACTGTCCGTGATGGACCTATAGCTCCATACTTAAATTGAGGTGCAAATATGCCTAAAATTCCCAAAAAATTTCACCTTAAATTATTCAGAATAAAATATTGAAAACGGCATGATTGTTATGTTTTTATGTGACCATAATATCACTTCTCCAGAAAATATAGCAATATCATGGGTATATTACACTGTTTTGACGACAACAAACTTGTAATGTGCGAGGTTGTAAAAAAACGGGGGGGGTGCTTAACTTAATTCTTTGTGTATATTAAAATGTTATGCTTCACCCATTTATATGCTGTCAACTGTGCGTGAACTGTTTTCACATTGTGCACCACACTTGCAATGGATACTACAAGCAATGCCTTTCTTGGCACAGCTACATGATGTACATAAGCGTTGTTTGCTCCTACAAAAGCATCTTATATCAATTAGCAGTTCTGAAGGCGCTGGTGCCTTGTCGGTGATAATGGGTAGAACTAAGCCAGCCTCTAACTTGTATCCATATTCCTCCATAGTTAGCACAGTTTTTAGTTGACGCCATGTACTGGCTTGGTGATGTACTCGAAGGCTATGGAAATAAATAGCTCTTCCTGTAGGTGGCATACGCTCAAGAGGCACGTACTTTGGAGATATCACATTTAGATAACGCAGTTCATCCAACCCACGTCGTCCTGCTCCACCACTGTACAAGGACAGTACAAATTTTTCTCCAACATCTTGTATTGCATTCTTTGATGCTGTAATATCTCCAAAGATCAGCACATCTGCTCTCCATTTCTGTGATGACATCTAGCATGATGACTCTACCTTTTCGAAAGGTTGTGAACTTGTTCAAGTCTTCCAAGTCCCGCCTGATGTTTCCTGCACGAACCTCTTTGTGTTGTTCTGACCATGTTCCAGTGTAAGTGTCAGTCATGGATCGTAGTGCATCAGTGTATGGTGCTACTATATGTGCAGTAAGAAGCCATTTTGTTCTGGCCGAGTCCTTGTGCGTGATGTTAATGAGACCACCTTGCGTCTTTCCTGCTCTCATTAAGCATTGCTCAATGGTCATATCAGACCATGTTCCACTCCACAATAGTTACTTATTCCTTCGCACAGTGAACAGTCCTCTGTGCATTGGTTCCTCAAGACAGGGACACAGTTCCTGAGAATCTTGGAGATAAAGCCGGCAACATTTTGTATAGTTATTGTGTCCAGCAGCTGCAAAGAATGGCAACATCTGCTGAGTCGCCTTCAGATGAAGTTCCCAGTTACCAGTTCTTTCAGCCCTGATGAAATGTCGCACAATTGACACAAAGTCCACATACATAACCCACAGTTTTCCTGTCTTGGATTCTTTCTGATTGTTTTTAAAGTCACAAATATGTTTCTGTAATTTGTCCAAGTGGTCATTAGTAGGCACCTCATCTAATAAAATGCCTTGTGCAACGGTATTCGTGGACATAGTCTTTAACCCTGACCACATATCATCAGTGTCCATGTGTTTTGGGATTGCACTAATATTTGACAAAGAGTCCCTGTTAAATGTAACGGATGGTTCACTGGCATCTTCAGTATTGTTTTCATCAGCATCAATATCGATATCGATAGGCTCGTCTTGCAGTTCCACAGGAAACTGATTGTCAAGCGTTCCTCTGCAAATATCATCCTGGTCATCCAGATAAGCTGTGGCATCCAGTGACTGGATTAACAAGAGATGCAATGCAGCATCTGTTAATAGACATGCCCTCAATGTTTTTGTGTAAGCTTTACCTTCCATCATCTTTGGCAGAGAGTTTCTTGCATAAACAGTGGCCCATAAATCTTCCAGTCCACTTCCTTCCATCAGTTTGCAGCCAGCACCAAGGAATGACATAAGTTGATGGAATCCACCGAGACGCACATACATCTTCTCAAACTCTATACGATTGCCCTGCTTTATTTTGTAGCTTTTTAAGTAGAGTGGATGATCAAATGTTAGTGTTGCACAACATAGTCCTGCTTTCTCTGCCTGGGACTGCACAAAAACCATGTGCTGTAAACTGCTTTGTTTGTTTGCCGATTGAGAGGGATCATGGGGTTGTATAATACTGTTGTGCAGTGGCAGCTGCCTTTCGTAATATTAGACATAAAGCCTTGCCAGTTTGGTGGATGTATTGTAAGAAGACTGGAATATGCCCATAATGTGTCCAACTGTTCATATTGAAAGACTGATATATTTACTGGTTTGACAGGCTTGATTCTCACCTCTTCCATAAGCGACTTGACAGGTGCCTTATATGGACGTATTATTGCCCCAAAGTCCCCAACTTGTATAATTTCTTGAGCAGACACATTTTCTCTGTGTATAACCTCTTCCAGACCTGCCGGATCTGCTGTCATTGTTTGGCAGGCAATAACACCCATGACATGAGTTGTATTATGTCCAGTAATGGTATCTTCATTGTAGTCAAAATTGTCTGCTACCCACTGGCAAAACCCTCCACCTTTGTCTTTCTCGATAAGACCAGCAGGAAGCTTATGGACAGATTGTTTTACAGCTGCTGATCTTTCAAATGCCATGACTTGTTCATAGGAAACACTGAGTCCCAATGAAGAAAGCACATCAAGAAGTACCCTTGATCTGGTAGACTGGTGGATAAACAGTCCAATGGATAACAGTAGAGGAGATATGAAAGATTGCTTTCCAGCTGCTTGCATTATTAGATGGCAAATAGAGACCTGCAAAAGTTTCTTTTTCAGCTTTGCTGATTCAGTGCGGGACTCTGTGAACATAGATGCAATGAGATGTTTCAGTGTCTCTGGGATACAAGCTTCTAGTTTTTCAAGGTCTATACTTGATGGTGCTGGGTATACATCTGTTGGCTGATCTACATTCTGTAGATTTTGCATTATGTTGGACCCAACCAATTTTGCCAGCCTGACGTTTTCTGCATTATCAATTGCATCGCTGGTTGACTCTGCATAGGAGTCATGTAAAATAGACGTTGCTCTATCAGTCAGCATAACGACATTTGATCTGCCTTCAACCTGTGCTATTGTCACCTCTTTTCCGAAGTGTTCCAAGAGGCGACGTTTTAAGTGTTTGATGCTGTATGCTGGAACATCACCAGACAAATAAGACGTCATTTGGGTGCACAGATCTTGTAGCGTGAATTGGCGATTTGTTTTGTTCTGGCTTGGTTAACCACGCACAGAGACTGCTGAATGCCTCGTCATTGACCGTGTTCAGGTTTCGGAGATTTCTTATTGGATCATCTGTAAAGTATGAAATGTTTTTACCAGACATAAATGCCTGCATGCACACTCGATGATATTTCGCCTCAACAGCACGAATGTCCCCTGCAAACAGTATTCTTGCTTTGACGTTTACTGCCAGGGTATCAGTTCTATTTTCACATATATTTAGTAGACTTTTTTGTATAGTACTGTTTTTATCCTTACTGATAATCTCAACATTACTGATGTGAGAGCAGCGTTCAGGGTGACGTTCAGCAGCACCAAAGTCAAGTTTTGCATATTTTGGACAAAATAATTATATTTTTCAAAGAAATATGTTTCTATAATGAGTAAAATTTATTTATTTTATTATTTTATATTTATCAGAAAGTATTCACAACATTTTATGTCATATAAACGCGTATTTGCGAATCATCATCTAAACCTGGGAAAATTATTATTTACAGTTTTCTGATAGGTCATATACTTTGACCTAATAAAAAACAGGTTTCCCCATTTGTGAATTTATTCTGTTACGTGCCCCCCCCCCCCCCATGACTACCTGGGTCTCGGTGACCCCCGGACCTTGAGAGGAACCCCGCCAGAAAGATATATGATTGATACGCTTTCGTAACGCAATCAATACTAATTAAACCCTCCAGTGGACCAACGAAGGAAACAATCCCCAATCACTAATGAAACCACACCCAGGATCCGGATCAATCAACAATGTATTCACCCCTGGGTAGAATCATCCACAACACAATACTTCAACGCTCAGTATGAATATTCCAACAATATCTCTAAGATGGCCATCTTATATATTCCCCCCTTGAACCCCACTCACGGCACCCTCAATAGTCAATGTCCCTCACAATGTCTCTGGGCCCCTCCAGACCAAGGTGAGGTCGATTCGCTCCGGCGAATCGCGATCTCAAGTCAGGGGTCGAACGAGGTCGACTAGGATGGCGATGTTCATGCCGACCCCGCGCCCAAGTAATTCGATCTCCGCACACGGGCGGTTGAACGGACCCCTGGCTGACGTGCTCCAAACGTGCACGTCCCGTACCAGGAACAGCTGCTGCAATGGACACCTCCTCGGGACGCCACCGGGGTCGGAGCCCGTGATCGCGGCCTCTGGGCTGTGAATGGCTCGCAAAGCGCGCGAGGCCCACGGCGCGACCCTTACACGCACTCGTCGGCGTCGAGGCGAACAGTGCCGGACGCTTGGTTCCTTCCAGGAGCCTCGATCTTTCACGAGCCTCGATTCAGTATACAACAACAACAACAACAACAACAACAACAACAACATGCATTTTAAAGGCCATTTTCCCTGCTAGAGCGGGGGTTAGCCTTGTGGTCCCAATGACAATCTTCTCCATTTTGCCCTATTATCTGCATCTCTCCTTGTTAACCCCCTTGCCCGCATTTCTTCTTCCACCATCTTTAGCCAAGTCTTTCTCGGTCTTCCCTGTCCTCTGCTTCCTTCTACATTCATTTCCATCACTCTTCTCAACCAGTCACTTTCATCCTTCCTCAACACATGACCAAACCATCTCAACCTGTTCCTCTTCACAGCATCAATCACAGGCTCTATTCCCATCATCTTTCGCAATTCATCATTTGTCTTCCTCTCTCTCAACGATACTCCGCACATCCGTCGAACCATTCGCAGTTCCACCCTTTCCAACCTTCGTTGCTGCTCTACGTTCATTACCCATGTCTCGCTCCCATAAATCAAAACACTTCTCACACATGCAGCATACACCTTTCCCTTCAGCTTCAACGACACTCCCCTCATCATCAGCACGCCACTCAGTTCCCGAAACGTCTTCCATGCACATCGATTCAATATACAAAAAAAAAAAAAAAATGTGAATTTTGTCTGCAGATACATGACAGTCATATAAAGCATTTCGCACCAAAAAACGGTTGTTATCTAAAATGTATTGGTTCGGCTATTTTCATGTCAATTTCTACTGGACGACTCTACACCCCACCTCAAATGGCTGACACGAAACTCGCCAACCCTTCTCCCGGCACTCTGCCTCCAGCTCACTGCACTTTCCTCTCTTCCTCTCGTGCACCTCCTCCATGTTCTCTTCCCAAGGTACCGACAACTCCCCGAAGATGACCTGTCTTGTGGCACTTGACAAAATGACAATGTCAGGCCGCAACCTTATCACACAGATCTCCTCTGGGAATACCAATTGTGGCTTCAGGTCTGCCACCACCTGCCAATCATAAGCATCTGACAGCCCTCTTGCTTTCCACCTCCTCCTCTTTCCACCTCTTACCACTTGGCCCTCTTTGACAAACCACACCTCTCCCCCATCAGTCTCCTTCTCCACTCTTCTCTCTCTCTCGATCTCAGCACCTCTTGTTGCACCATCTGCACCACCACCGCCAGCACCTGATCATGTCGCCACCTGTATCTTCCTGCTGCCAATACTACTGAGAATGCACTCAGTGCATGCTGCACTGTTCCCACACATCCACACAAATAACATCTCTCCTCCTGCAACAACCCCCACAATCTCAAGTTTACTGGTGATGGAAGCACATCATAACCACAATAAATAACTAACGACTGCAGGCTACATGTTGTCGTGCAATTAACTAGAGGGGGTTTGCCTTTATGGCAAAACCGCAACAATATATATATATATATATATATATATATATATATATATATATATTGTTGCGGATATGAGGACTGTATATTTTTTTTTATTGTGTGCTTTATTATTGTGATTATTGTTTATTCTGTGCCTCCTGCCTCCGGAGCTGTGTAAAGACCAAAAGGGCGTCCCATAGTCCACAAGCATACACGTCAGCCAAGTAATAGAATATACCTGTTGATAGTTATCTCTTATTCTGTGTATTAGTGTAAGGCTGTGTCTTCCATTAATTGAAATACTCCATTGCACCAGTGAAAGAGAATAGATTCCCTTTCCTTCCCATCCCCAAAACCTCCATTTCCATATTACATCCCCTCTCGTCACCGCTGAGCCCTCGATTGCCCATATGACCTCCCCTCCAATAACCGCCATTGACCACAAGGCTCGAGTCGGGGAAGAAAGGCGTGTCTCCACCTCGTCATAGAGGGGAGGAGTGAGCCCGCCCCACTCGACCAACCATGAGCCAGGGGTTCGGCTAGAGAGGGCGGAGGAAGAGCGATCGGGGAGGGTCGCAAAGGTTGAGGGGCGGGGGCCTATATAACCCAAGGCAGGGGTGTGGCCAAAAGGGAGGGATGCGTTTTTACAGAGGAGAGGAGAAGACAAAAAGCCCTGGAGTTGGTCACAAGGAGTTGGAGTGAGTCGATTGCCAGGAGAGGGTCTGAGTCGGTTGGTCAAAAAGGGTTGGTCTTGGTGAGAGAGGTCTGAGTTGGTCGTCAAGAGAGAGTGGTAAAGAGTGAGAGAAAGAAGAAAGAGTTGAGGGTTTGGACCAGACGAGTGGGATAAGGCCTGGCAAAGCACGCGACGTACACGGCAGCCAAAACAGCAGCCAAAATAGCAGCGTGGGGCCTGGCCTGAACGGCGGCTGCTAAACGCGCCGGTTGTGCTGCGGGACCCCCCTTGGACTTCCCTCTCCCTCCAGCCATCCACATCCTGCGATTCCTGCAATTCCCCGCGTGAGTCAGTGTCTTTTGTTTGTTCTGTCCTGGGATAAGTTAAGCCTGTAGATAAGCTAGTATTTGCACTGTGTCACCTGCGTCTTATGTGTTGTAAATAAACCTTGATTGCTCCGTTTTGCTTGTGTAAATAATAAACCCCATTACTCGTCTGTACGTCTTCTCGTTTTATTCCTTTTTCCTCTTTGCATTGCGTCGTTTTCGTCTTTTCCCTCATTGAGCAGCTGGGGTGCGATACGGCCAAAGTCTGGGTGAATCGGGTGAGTTTTGTTAGGTCGCGGTCTTACACCACCGCTCGGTCTATAACATCTAACCGCGATCTGTAACAATATATATATATATATATACACACCCAACCCTCGACTATCGCGCCTAATTGGTGCCGCTATCGGTGGGCGTTAGCCGAAATCGCGATAGCCGAACTGAAGAACGTATGGTAATAATTCTAATTGGTGCCACGACCCCCAAGTTGACCACATATTTAACCTATTTTTGCCACTTTTTACCAAGTGTTTCTACCATATAAAGAAACATTAACATATAAATAAACATTAAAACAAATATCACAATATGTAAATAAAAATAAAATGGTAAAAAAAGTACTTTTTTACCATTTTATTTACCTTTTTGGGAACGATGAGGGGCTTAGGTGGTTGGGTAGGTTCCGAGGCTTGGGTGGAGTCTTATTGACCACCCCTACGTGCCTCTAACTCGTCCAGGATTGCGTCAGCTGAAGCACCAGAGAAGCGCTCAACGTCAGAGGGCTCGTCAAAGACAGAGGGCTGTGCCTCGTTGCGATGCCATAAGCATGGTCGGCGTCATGGGGGGGCATTCGCGGGCCATGCCCACCCAAATGAGTTATTGCGCCCCCCCACCCACCCGCACCCACCCGCACCCGCAGGCCAAGCCTTTGGCGCCAAACTTGCACGTCGGCTATATTTTGTGCAGTGTGTATGTGTGTGTGTGTGTGTGTGTGTGCGTGCGTGCGTGAGAGAGAGAGAGAGAGAGACTTTGCAGCATGTTTTTAAATTGGAACTGGGTTGGTGTGTTGGTTGTTGACGGCAAACTCTTATTATCAAGCATTTACATCATAGATTGAGATCTCGAACGGCAGTTTGTGCCCCCCCCCCCCCCCCACCCCTGCGGTTACCCTAATGTTCCCCGGTTAGACTTGTTCTGATGCCGAATCTGGCCGTAAGAATTCGGTGATCTGGCGTTGGCGGAGGGAGTTGACGTGGGCATGATACTGCTCCTCGTAACCTGCCAGTGCCGTATTAATAAAGGAGCACCTTGCTTCACTGTCGATTGTTAAATCTTATCTACGTTTCTACGATAATCACGGTTTTGGTAAATACCTCGCACTGTTGGCTCAGTTATCCCAAATTTCTTTCTAACACTTTGCTTTGTTTCACCATTGTCTATCAACTGCACAATTTCGAATTTCTGAGCATAGGTTAAGTTCTTCCTCTTCTTGATTTCCCTTGATTTCTCTTTCCCCACGCTCGGTGATGACGTCGCACCTTTTCCACCATTTCCGGTGCGCTATAGCGTGTATTTGGGGCGCGATAGTCGTATGTTGTGCAGTTTTTTAGGTAGCCACGATAGCAAAGAAACGCGATAGCCGAGTTCACGATAGCCGAGGGTTGAGTGTGTGTATATGTATATGTATATGTGTATATATATATAGATATATATATTTATATATATATATATATCCATATTTTTATATATCGAGATATATATATATATATATATCCATGAAGAAATATATATATATATATATATATATATATATATATATATATATATATATATTGTTGCGAATATGGAATTTGGCCTCCATATCCGCTTGTAAATATTCCCCTATTTCTCCAATACTCCCCAACTTTCCCCAATCCCCCATTCCCTAGTCCCATTGTCTGTAAACAACAATCAGTAGAGCCGACCTTCCCCTTATTCCCCCATTAAATGTCGTGCCCAGGTCCACCGCACCACACGTAGACAACTTTCGGACATCTTCCTAGTTATTCTTAGTCTATGTCAGTTAAGGCCTCGTCTCCATTAATTATGACTCTTCGTTGCACCAGAATGTGATTATATGGCATCAGTAGTGAGTTTAGGACCTTTCCCATACCTCCTTCCATCTTCTTCCCCAACAATTACAACAACAACAGAGGAGATGGCGGCGGCGCGGGGGAGGATGCGTCCTCACACCGGCTCGATTAGCGCCATTGACCACGCGCTCCACGGGGTTACCACGGAGGGGCTGGCTGTCAGCTCCTCCTCAAGGGCGGAGCCTGGTAACCCCCCGCACCCCATCAGAAGGGCGGACCGATTCCATCTGGGGCGGCGCTAGCGAGCCGAGGGCGTGTCACTCCCCGCCGGATATACGCGGCCACGTAGCGGACGTGACGTCAGATGCGCCCCCAGCTGGAGAAAGAAGGACCTGCGAGCGCTGAAACAGATGCGCCTGAGTTTGGAGAGGCCTGAGAAAGACCCGCCTGAGAAAGAACGTCACCTCTGAGCGCTGCGACGAGACCTCCCCGCATCTCTGGACCGAACCGTGTTGATCCTGCCCCGAGCCCAGGTGCACCTGGAGCCATCGCTACCTTGCCTTTCCTAGCCATCAATCCCCGTGTGAGTCAGCTTTGTCCCGTTTATCTGTCGTCTGTTGGGAATAATATAAGATTGTGTCTAAGTGCTTGTCTTTCTATGTTGTACCTCTCGTCCCTGTAATCTGACCTTCCGTAACGAATATAATCTCCTCCGGAGGTCTTGAGAACCGTATCCCTGGTGTCGTCATTTTATAACCCAGCTGGGTGTCTTCTTTTTCTTATTGAGCCAGCGTAACGCGACTTCGTCAACGTCGAGTATAGTCGGGTAATTTGTGCGGACACGACGGCCATTCCGCTCGGCCCACTTTAACATCAAAGTCGTGTCTGTAACAATTGGTTGTCAGGAGTTGGATTCGAACCTGGGACTAAATTTATTTAGCCCAAATTTTGGAACACCAATTGTACTATTAGGGTAACAATTGGTGTCGAGGAGTGAGATTCGGACCCGGGACTAAATTAGTTAGGCCCAAATTTTGGGAGGGAAAATCGGTTCGGAGCGCGTACTGCGCTCGACAAAATCGAGCCGGAGCGCGGTCCCGCGGTTACTGCGCTCGCCGAAATTATAACGAAAAAAAAAAAAATTTGGATTTGTTTTACGAAACTCGAATTTTGCAAGTCGCGCTATGGCGGATCAAGACAGCTGGGGTCCGGTAAAGGAGAGTGAGGTAGGGTCGATCCAGGACCAAATTGAGGGACAAGAGGAGAGCGAAGCAGTGAGGGCGGCAGGTTCGCAAAATAGCGCCGTCACGCACGAAGTAGCGGGCGCGCAAAATGGCGCGCTCGCTCACGTGGTTGAAGGGTCCCAAAATAGCGGCGCCGCGGGGGGCGAGCCTGCGGTGGCGGCTGGGGACGCTGGGCAAACCGGGTTTGACCTCAGATTATTCTTGACCCAACTGAATGCAAAAATGGATAGGATGGAGGGCCAAATGGGGGTAATGAGGGACGAAGCGAGGGGTACCGGTGAGGGGTTAGACAACGGGATAAAAGAGGTGAAACATGGGTTAACGGGGGTAGAAAATAGAATGGCTGCCCAGGAGAATCAGATAGAGGGAGTGAAAAATGGGTTAGAGGGGTTAGAAAACAGTATGGAAGGCAAATTGAGGGACATGAGGGACCAAGCGGAAAGGGAAGTTAAACAAATGGAGCAGCAGATAGAGGGGGTCAGAATGGGGGTAGAAACCAAACTGGATGCTCACAGGGAGGAAATGGAGCAGATGAGGGTGGCATCTGGGCAGGAGATGCAAGTGATGGGAGAGGAGATCAGAGGAGGAGTGAGTGAGGAGGTCGGAGGAGTGCGCGAGGAGGTGAGGCACTGTAAGGAGCACATGGAGAAAGAGGTGAGAAAGGGGACTGTAAAGTTACAAGGGGGCATAGAGGTCCTGACGCAGGAGGTGGAACAGCTGACGGAGGGACAAAAAGGACTAACGGAGCAGGTTCAAAGGAACACTGCGGTATTAGGAGGGTTAAAAGTGACACAGAAAGAACTAAAAGACGACTTGATAGCGACGAAGCGGGAATGTCAGATGGTACGTGAGGGACTGACAACGAGGCTGGACGAGGTGATAGAGGTTATGGAGACGAAGGACCGGCAGGTGAGGACGCACATGGAAACGGTCAAGGTAGCCTTAGAGGATGAGCTTGAGGAGACGTACCGGGGAATAAAAGAGGTGAAGCACAAATTAGAAGAAGTGGAAGAAGGGATGAGCGAAATTAAGAAGCGACGGAGAGGGGATAAGAAAGAGATAAAAGAGGAGATAAAAGAATTGGTCCAAAGTCTGTGTTTGGATCGTGATGATGTGCTCATTAACCGGATGAGGGATTCGCAGGTGATGGAGGAGAAGCGAAGAGGAAGAGGACCCGGTGTAAGTGGTGACCAATATGGTCGTGCGTATGATGCGCCAGGGGATTTAAGAAGCTTGGGGGTCGAGATAGACCCGGGTGTTCGTGAGAGGCCGTTGGTGAAGTGTGCGACAGGTCTGGTGTGCGAAAGAGGAGGTGTGCGAGAAAGTCCGACTCTGGGGTGTGTGAGGAAAAAGTGCGTGCCAAGGAGTAGTGAGGGTGCTGGCGAGAGTGAGTCGGTCGTAGCGCGTGTGCGAGGGGGCACATGGAAGCGCGGTGTGGTAAGTGTTGCAGAGGGTGTGACGGGAGAGTGTGCGCGAGAAAGGTGTGTGACGGACAGGTGCATGAGGAAAGAGTGCGCTGTCAAAGGCAAGGAAGAATGCACACCTGTGGGGAGTGTTACAGAGGGTGTAACGCAAGAGTGTGCGCGAGAAAGGTGTGTGACGGACAGGTGCATGAGGAAAGAGTGCGCTGTCAGAAGTAAGGAAGAGTGTCCACCTGTGGTGAGTGTTACAGAGGGTGTAACGGGAGAGTGTGCGCGAGAAAGGTGTGTAACGGACAGGTGCATGGGGAAAGAGTGCGCTGTCGAGAGTAAGGGTGAGGGCGTTGTCAGGAATGGAGGTGAAAGTAGTGAGAGTGACATGGAGCATGAGTTAGTTGTGACAGGTGAGCGAGGATGTACACCTGGGATGGAAGGAAGCACACCTGGAATGGTAGAGCGTGAGTGGGAATGCACGCTGGAGTTGGTGGTGAGGCACGTGGTTGGGTGTGCGAATGAGGGCACACCTGTGATTGTCACAGAGGAGGTGACCGAGGAGGGGGCGCGAAGCGGTGTATTGGTGAGGTGTGCGAGCAACGAATGTGTGCCAAAGTGTTCGGTGGTCAGGTGTGTGACCAAGGCTGTGAGTGGAATGGGTGTACCTGGGTGTGTAAGGAAAGGTACGAGGAGCATGGGCACGGCTGGAGGTGTGAGCAAGGAACGGGCTGCGGGGTGTAAGCGTCCAGGTGAAGCATCGACGTTAAACGGGTTAGAGGTTAGAGCGACTTTTAGCCGAAGCGGGCCCTCGGTGCGTGCTGGGCCTCGCTTTGAACGGCCGCGTCCGTGCTCCACTAGGCGGAGCTGGCAGCCCGATAGAAAGGGTCGTCATGGCGACCACTTTTTGGTGAGACGTGCCGGCAGGTCGAGATCGGGACATTGGATGGCTCCACGCCGAGGTGATGCGTGGGATCTCGGCCCGGGTAAGCCCCCGTCCCTGCACCGAGTGCCGGACGCATCCAGCCGCTGGCACAAAACAACCAGCATCCATTGCTTGGCTTTACGAAGCCGGGCTTTGGACAGGGATTGGCGCACCGAGAGGTATTAGTGAGTCGACTGGGTGATGAGGTTAGTGTTTTGGACCCAAAATTAGAGAAAAACAAAATTTGATGATTGGCAAGGGATTGGCAGTAGTGATTGGCAGATGATGGGCAGTGATTGGCAAATTTTTAATTTGTTGAAATTTGATGTGCAAAATTGGTAGTGAGAGACCCCCGATGTGGTGGGATGGCAAATCCACCATCCCTTCCCGGGGGGCAAAGGAGCAATAGCTTATGGGGTGTATGGCAGTGAAAACTAGCCCGGGTGGGTTAGGATATTGTGTGTAGGGATCTAGAGAAGATGACATTAGGTGACGTTAAGTTTAGTTAGTGACTGATACCTGTAGTGGGGACGCAGGTAGATTAGTATGGATGATAATGACGAGGGAGCGCAATAGTTTAAAGGGACTGGGAAGCGCAAGTTTCAGAGGGGAGTAGTTAGCTGAGATGATGCCGTGTGTGTGAGGATTGAACAGGTGAGAATTGAACAGGTGTGATTGCACAGGTGTGCAACTGGACAGGTGTGATTGCACAGGTGTGCAACTGGACAGGTGTGTGGAGCAGTGTATGAGTAGTGAGTGTTGTGGATCAGCGCGAATGCGCTTGGGGAGAGAAGGGTGCAGGTGGCACCAGGTGTGAGAGCACAGGTGTGCAGGTACAGGTGTGTGGAGAGAGTTGGAGTGAGTGGTACGGAGTGGTGTGCATGGTGCGAAGGTGTGGATGGGGGAAGAGTGGACCCCTTTCACGAGTACCCGGGGCGGGTAGTGTAAGTGTTAGGTAGAGGGTACAGGTAAATTGTGGTTGGATATTGGCATTTGTGGTGCGGTTGCAGAATGGTGTTGTGGATGGGTGCATTAGTGTTGTGGAAATGGCTGGGCGTGTAGCCTGTTAGTGTGTGTAGTTGGTTGGGCACTCCACCACTGTGAGGATGTCGGCCAGGTGAGGCCGCAGGTGGGCTCTGGGAGCCGGTAGTAGTTGTTGTGGATGGGGCCCGAGGATCCGGAGGACGGACCCGGGTAGCCCAGTGCCAGAGGGCACCATGTGGTGACAGAGCCAGGAGAGGGGCTGTCCCCAGGTAGTTAGGTTAGGGTGAGGAGCTAGGTAAGCTCGGGTGGCAACTACAGTGGTGGAGGTGTGCAGGTGGGTAGACCTGTTGGGAGAGCTACACGTCGCGGCCCAGAAATTGTGCGAGGGCACCGGGAGATGAATCGGGGGAGTGAGACCCCAAATTGAGAAGCACCACAGTTTGGCCAATGGGAATTGGTTTTTAGAACCCATAGTGTAAGAGGGCCAATGGTTTGGCCGGAGAAAGACCCCGGGTAGTGTAAAGTTGTTAAAGTCATTTAGGAAATAGTTAGGATTGATGAACCTGTCGCACCATACGCAGCCACTTACCTGTGGTGATGATGATGACTCCACACCTGTGTTTTCTTTGTTTGTTGCAGGAAATGAGATTGCTGTGTGGATTTGTGAGACGCATCACGACGTGGATGAGACATTGGGGTGATTCCATCTCTCCCTCCCTAGGAGGGACTGATGATGAATTGGTAATGGCAAATTTTGATGTGCAGTTGGAGATGGCAAATTTTGATGAGAGTTGAAAATGGCAAATTTGATTGGTTAGGAGGGAGAGAAGACGAATTTGGTTTATGGGAGGAACGGGGAAGACAGTAGGGATGTTTGTTGATTTGTAAAGTAGATGTTTATGGGTAGTGTTGTGTTTTGTGGATACAGTAAGGGGTAAGGGAGGGGCCATGTAGGTTACCTGGTGGGGGGGGGGGCGTACGATAGGAACGTACCTGTCTCACCTGGTTCCCATGTGCCCCCAGTGTGCATCACCTTACATTGCGTGCACTTTTGCGCCCTTACCACCTTACTCACTTGTCTGCTTCTTTTGTCTCCCACCTCCGAGGATCTGGCTTTGGGGTAGAGAGAGAGGAGAGAGAGGTGCTGGCTGCGCAGTTGTGGGCCTGCACTTTCGCTGTTTGCTGCCGGGATCGATACACCATATGGACCGCAATGTTTGTGGCCACCCACAATGGACCGCAGTTCGTTTGCGGCCAAGCACCACCCGGGGATGGACCTATGGGTCAACGTGGCACCTATGCCATACAGGTGAACCACTTTTAGTTAACACCAAGTGCACCACAAGAAGAGCAAGAGACACCTGCAGGGTTAGGGGTTGTCGAATTTATTTTTATTCCAATGAACAATGGTGACTGCACCGATTGGTGGTGGGGTGGTGCTTTTGATGCTCGGGAAGGGTGCTCTGCACGTTATTAAAGGCCGTCGGCCACAGAGCACTCGTGGGTTGGTGTATCGATGCTGGCAAGCGCGCTCTCTCTATGCATAACATCTGCATGTGTTCCTCCAAAAACAGGTCCTGGATCGTAGTGTAAATAGCAGCGTAGTCGTGTAAATAATGCTCCCTACCGGCTGTATGTTTAGTTTGCGAATTCTTTCCGGATTCGGTTATCCTGTGGGTGTGTTTCTGTGAGGAGAAGGGTGCAACGTCGCAGGGGGACATATTTACTCATTTGTGAATATCTGTAAAACTGTCGCACTCAGGGTAGAGTTAATAGTAGAGGGAACTACATTGCGTGCCACACTAAAGTAGGTAAAAATTTATCGGGTCGGGACGCCCCGAGGGTAGAGAAGGGTGCAATGTTGCGAATATGGAATTTGGCCTCCATATCCGCTTGTAAATATTCCCCTATTTCTCCAATACTCCCCAACTTTCCCCAATCCCCCATTCCCTAGTCCCATTGTCTGTAAACAACAATCAGTAGAGCCGACCTTCCCCTTATTCCCCCATTAAATGTCGTGCCCAGGTCCACCGCACCACACGTAGACAACTTTCGGACATCTTCCTAGTTATTCTTAGTCTATGTCAGTTAAGGCCTCGTCTCCATTAATTATGACTCTTCGTTGCACCAGAATGTGATTATATGGCATCAGTAGTGAGTTTAGGACCTTTCCCATACCTCCTTCCATCTTCTTCCCCAACAATTACAACAACAACAGAGGAGATGGCGGCGGCGCGGGGGAGGATGCGTCCTCACACCGGCTCGATTAGCGCCATTGACCACGCGCTCCACGGGGTTACCACGGAGGGGCTGGCTGTCAGCTCCTCCTCAAGGGCGGAGCCTGGTAACCCCCCGCACCCCATCAGAAGGGCGGACCGATTCCATCTGGGGCGGCGCTAGCGAGCCGAGGGCGTGTCACTCCCCGCCGGATATACGCGGCCACGTAGCGGACGTGACGTCAGATGCGCCCCCAGCTGGAGAAAGAAGGACCTGCGAGCGCTGAAACAGATGCGCCTGAGTTTGGAGAGGCCTGAGAAAGACCCGCCTGAGAAAGAACGTCACCTCTGAGCGCTGCGACGAGACCTCCCCGCATCTCTGGACCGAACCGTGTTGATCCTGCCCCGAGCCCAGGTGCACCTGGAGCCATCGCTACCTTGCCTTTCCTAGCCATCAATCCCCGTGTGAGTCAGCTTTGTCCCGTTTATCTGTCGTCTGTTGGGAATAATATAAGATTGTGTCTAAGTGCTTGTCTTTCTATGTTGTACCTCTCGTCCCTGTAATCTGACCTTCCGTAACGAATATAATCTCCTCCGGAGGTCTTGAGAACCGTATCCCTGGTGTCGTCATTTTATAACCCAGCCGGGTGTCTTCTTTTTCTTATTGAGCCAGCGTAACGCGACTTCGTCAACGTCGAGTATAGTCGGGTAATTTGTGCGGACACGACGGCCATTCCGCTCGGCCCACTTTAACATCAAAGTCGTGTCTGTAACAATATATATATATATACAGACTTGGCATTTTATATGGAATATTTTTTTTGTGGGGGTGAACTTACTTTTCAAGATGTCTTAGAACCAAAAGTTCATTGGAATTATGTTGAAATTATTCTAGATTTTGTTAATGTGACCTTTAAAAGAAACAAAAACCACATTTGACATTTCGAAACAAATAAATTGATCCTTGAAAGTGATGTGTACTGATATCGAACTCAATTCTTGGACAGTACTGTGTTAAACTTCTGTACGTTTTCCAGAAGTATCTCTTTATTTTGCACATTAGCCGAATTTTTTTTAAACAAAAACAAACGTTAAATTACGACTGGGATTACGGACAGAAAAATTACAGTTCAGTACTTCGTGTAACCCCCACGAGCATTCAGGAGAGCACGTACACGTTTGAGGCATGCTGTTCACGAGATTTGCCAAGGTTTGGACAGGAATCGCTTGCCATGCAGTGACAATAGCCTGCTGCAATTCACGCACAGAGGTTGGCTGCTGGTCCAAGTGGTCGATTTCAGGGGGAAGTTAGGGTTCAGGTTCGGGGGAAGTTAGGGGGAGAAGAGAAAATCTAAGAAATAAGCAATACAGCGAAGGAAAGAACTTAAATTCACAGAACACCTATGGGGGGGGGGGCGTAGGGAAGCCGAGAAAAACCAGGCCGCGCACGCGGTGGGACAGAAAACGATTAAATTATACAAAAGTTTGCAAGAATTGCACATCAACACCAACTAGAAAACACACTGCAACACATGCACAATAAAAAACGAGTAGACATTGACGAAGACACGAATGGAAAAAATACTATAACTTTGCTGCCGTGCAGAGGTCGAAGACCAAGCGTCTTTTATGACGCTTGGTCTTCGACTTTTGAGCGTCTTTTATGCTCTTTATAGCACCTGCTACATTTCCCACGGCAGAAGCGGTTGAACCAATTCGGTCTTTATGTTTAAGAATAGTTGAACCAATACACATTAGAGTATCAATTATCCCATCTCCTTTATTTCTAAATTGATGTCCTGCACCACGCTGTCTCTTAGGTTTATAGTATCCTCGACAAAGAAACATACCTCCACCCTTATAGTACGGTGAAAGGAACATCCCATCCCCATCTTTCGTAATTATTTTATATTTTCCCAACTCATATTTCCTCACAATAACCATCGTATTTATTTGTTGCACCATCAATCAAATCACAGTGAATCAACACAGAATTTATACCTGACGATATTTGAATAACATTATCACTGTAAAACGTCCCGTTAATTGCAATCTTTTTGAGGAGAAACCCAATAACTCTCAAAATTAATTATCAAAAATGAAATCAACTTTATAATTATTTTTAAGTCTAATAGTTGATTTTTTAAGTATATTTTTGAACATCCACAACAACATTTTTTAGTCCATCACCTTGTTCTCTCATAAGGCAAGCAATTTCAGAAGATATTTATTTTGGGGGATCAAACCTGAAGCCAATTTGATCCCCCACTTCCCCTGACCTTTGACCCCCTGGTAGTTCCACTTTGGGGGGCTGGGTTGGGTCAAACCTGGACCTACTTTAACCCCCGGTAGACCTTCGAGACCTCGATTTTTTTAATGCCGTGAACAAACTTAAGTTCCATCACTCAAAATATAATTTTAACCAAGTTTGGTCACAATCTCATCAGCAGTTTTGGAGAAGTTGCAAGTGTTTATGGATGGAATGAAGATGCGCCATCTCATAAGCTCCCCGGAAACATGTTCCAGGTGAGCTAAAAATTGACTTTGTACCATACATCAAAAATCCATTCATATTAGACAATACAAAACTGCATCAAAAGAGATTATAAAAGTTGAAAGAATTAAAAAAAAAGTAATGGTAGAAGATCAAGATATTTGTTGACATGTAAAAAAAGTCACATACCAGACGTGGGTCTTAATCCATCATCCTGAGAGCGGAGGCTGCAGACATCACTGAACCCGATTCCAGAAACACGAGGAAAATTTTCCAACTTTACATTTTGGAATCTAATAAAGTTTTGGCAGAAACTGGAAAGTTCCCGAATAACATTATCCAAGTTGACGAAAATACTTCCCAATAGAGAAGACCCTGCAATCTGGATATCTTGCGGCTTTAAAAAAGAATTCATAAATTTACAGAAGTCAGCATACATTGCAAATTGAAATGTCTCTTTGGAGAGAGCGAGGAGCTCCTCCCGCAATGAATCCGACTCAGTACAAGCTCGAATAACCTTCTGATCCTCAATTCCAAGCTTATCGATCACGGCTTGGGCTGTTTCTGCTCTCAGGCCTTGTGATTGGAGCCATTTCAAGAAGCTCTCCATTTCACTGATGACCTGCCAAGGATACAATGCTCATGTTAATCACAGAAAAGTTATACATGTTATTAGTCCCCTACTGGTGTACACTGGCAGGGACTATAGGTTTGCACTCCGTCCCTCCATCTGTTAGTCTGTTAGTCTGTCAGTCTGTCAGTCCGTCACGCAAAGAACAGTTTTCCAGGCTTTTTTTCTAAACTCTTCATGCTAATGATTTCAAACTTGGTACATGGTTTCCTCATGATAAGTTACAGATCAAGTTCGAACTTCACGACGTTTCAATCATTTTTGACAAAGTTATGGCACTTTGAACTTTGGTAATTTCCCCAACAGTTTTCCGGACGACAGACTGCCGGTAGGGGACATGTATTGCAGCGCAATACTCAGAATGCTTGTTTTCCTTGCTCTGTTTGGAATTTTTGTGAGTTTTTTCCATGGACAATCCAATCAATTATTATCCAATAAATACGGGCTTTTGTATGCAGTTTGTTCACCCACCGTGTCCCATTTTTTTAGTTTTATTACCAATCAGGATCTAATGAATGCGAGTTTTAATATACAGAGACAAATATAAACCCAGAGTAAACTGGAGGAGACCATTCGGCCCATTATGCTGCGCCACTTCAACACCAAACCAAATTTATCTGCCAAAACGATGCAATTTTATTTGAAGAATGAGGGGAGGAATGCGGATAAGAAGATGTGGCACGACCAGGTATATCCAAAGCACGTCAAATACAAATGGGGAAATGCATTTATATTAATTATCATACTAAAATACGCAATTTCTGTCTGTCTGTCTGATGATTTTTTACCACGATACATTCCGCCGTCACGTATCCAATCTCAACCAAACTTGACAGGACTAATGGTCACACAATGAAAGTTGTAAAACATTCATTTGCCCCCCTTCCCAAGGGGGGTTTTTTCCCCTAAAGGTGTTTTCCTCACCATTGCCGCCAATGGGGTAGCGTGTTGAGGTGTATATCAATGTTAAGTTAGCTTTATTGTGACGTTTTTCCAAGGCCGCTTCGACCAACAAAACCAATGATAATAGCATAAATTTAATCTAAATATATACTACTGTGTTCAAAAAGTATCCGACCTTTATTTTTCGTGCGTAAAAAAAAAGAAGCTAGGGAGGCGTTGATTGGTGCACGTATGTAGGCGATCCTAATGCGCAAGCGTGAATTTTTTCCAACCTGCAGAAGCTGTCATTCGACGGCAGACCGCCGATCTGTGAGGACATGTAAGTGAACGCCGTCGGATTTTCGTTTTTGACAAAATGACGGAAAAACTTGAACAACGCGACTGCATCAAATTTGTGTTTTTTGGCCTCGGGGATGTTGGATGCTTCCTTTGTGATGACTGCAACTTGGTTTCTGGGTCGTACCCATAAACCCAGGACTCATCGCCAGTGATCACTGTGTTGAGGAAGCTGGGATCGCTGTTCACAGTCTGCAGCATGTCCTGTGCGATCTCCAAACGGAGTTGCTTCTGCTCAATCGTAAGCAGCTTTGGTACGAACTTCGCTGAGATTCTCCTGAAGCCCAAATCCTCCTTCATAATGGAATGAACGGTGTTGAATCTTGTGGATCGTTTCCACTTGGGAATCGCCAAGCTTTACACAAAATTTGATGCAGTAGCGTTGTTCAAGTTTTTCCGTCATTTTGTCAAAAACGAAAATCCGACGGCGCTCACTTACATTTCCTCACTCATCAGCGGTCTGCCGTCGAATGACAGCTTCTGCAGGTGGGAAAAAATTCGCGTGCGCATTAGGTGTGTGCGTTAATTTAATTTGAGTTAATAACTCAAGCATCTTTTGAGTTAAAAAAAAAAAAAAAAAAAACACCTTTAGAGGCCATTTTTCATAAGGAAGTTAGGAAGCTGAGGCCATTTTGAGTTAGGAAGCTGATATTTGGACATGACAGTGACCAAGTGATGTGGCTATCAAGGATATTTTTGATGTTTTGATTAACCATTTAATCGATTAATTATTTATTGATTAATCAATTAATTATTTAATTTATTATTAATGACTTATTTAATGAAATTTCTAAAAGATACATCTTCGGATGAAGCATGAGTGGTTTAGTTATGCTATTAGCCAATTGATTAAGAAAATATTTTGTGATAATCTTTTATTGATTTTAATTATACAATTAATCAATCAATTATTGTACACCTCTCCCTCCCAATGCAGTCTCTGTGAGCTGCAATGGCGTTATTGCCGGGCTCAGGATTCGCCCCGGCAATGCCGCGCTGTAGGATATTTAATTATTTGGCTCGGGGGTGGTATACTCTGCATGTATCTGTACTTGTGATGTTTTAATTGTAGATGCACCAGGTCGATTGCATTAAAGCCTCGTTACTTCTGAGAGGTCTTTGTTGCTCCATTTCATATTACGTGTGTGTGTGTGTGTGTGTGTGTGTGTGTGTGTGTGTGTGTGTGTGTGTGTGTGTGTGTGTGTGTGTGTGTGTGTGTGTGTGTGTGTGTGTGTGTGTGTGTGTGTGTGTGTGTGTGTGTGTGTGTGTGTGTGTGTGTGTCCCTTATTTTTGAAAGTTTGAAATTTTAAGCTCTCACCCTAGACAACTGGTCCATTTGCCCTATAAACAAACCAGGCCAAATGTCAGGAAGACATCAACGTTATTGACCGAGGAGGAAGAACCAGTGCTGACGACCGGGTTTTCGCCGCTGAACATCACTCTGGAGCGAGGGCGTGCACGCGAGACACCAACGGCGTGCCGCGATCCCCAGGCCTCCCTGCCCGCCAGCTCTGTGGACCGTCTGCCCCTCTCATTCTGCCAGCCATTCCTGCCTGAAATTCCTATTTGTGTACGTGAGTTTGTGCTGTTTGTATTGTCCTGGGTAAAAGTAAGACTGTTTAAGGATTTGCGCTGTGTCTTCTTCTTCTTCTGTATATTGCTTTCATTCCTTCTCTTTCTTTGGTTTTGTATAGTTAATTCATAAATACCTGTTCCGCCTTATTCTTTTGGTTTCATTCTCGTCCGATCGCTTTAGTGATTTCCCAATTGAGTACCTATGGCGCGATTTCGGCAGAACCACTTATAATCGGGTTTAGTCCTTTGTTAACGGCCCGCGTCGCAGCTCGTTTCGCTCGGCGCAACCCATTTATTATGCTGCGGCCCGGGCGGAAGTATTTCCTCGCGTACCGGAAGGCGCTGGTACTTAGGTCATAGGAAGAATTGGCCTACTACCCTATTCAGCGCTGACCGGGAGTGACGTCATACCCCCAGGACCGGTCAGACGGCCAGCTTAACAAGACAAGGGGATTAGCCCACCCCCCCCCCCCCCCTTGCTAACGGGAGTGCCGTCCCCCGGATCCATAACAATTGGTAGTCAGGAGTTGGGATCTGGAACCTGGGACTAAATTCGGTTAGATCAAATTTTCGACACCAATTGTGCTATTGGCCGTAACAATTGGTGTTGGGGAGTGGGATTTGAGGCCCGAACCAAATTTTTAAGAACATCGAAAAAAAAATTGGTCGAAATTACGAGCGGCCGAAATTTTATTTAATATTCCAAATTAGAGTCGTGCCATGGATAGTCAAGGCGATCGGATGCCGGTAGGGGTGTTAGGAGAGGAATTAGAGGCAACCCGGGACCCCAGGGAGGAATTGGGAGAGAGAGAGAGGACGAGAGCGACGAGGATGTGGTAGAGTGGGTGTCAGGCGCACGAGATGGCGGCGCCTCGCACGAGGTTGGAGGTGCACAAGATAGCGCCTCGCACGTGGCGGCGAGAGCGGCGCCCTTTGTACCAACGGTGGTAGACATGCAATTATTTATGGCTGAAATGGAAGCCTTTATGGTCAAGACGTATGAACAAATGGGAAATAGACTGGGAAGCCAAATTGGAGCAATAACGGACGAAATGAGGGCCGATAGAGAGGGAAGGGAAAACAGAATGGGTGACCGAATAAAAAAAATGGGGGAGAACATTGACCGCGAGTTGGGCGAGCATGTCCCAGGGGTACGCGACGAGGTAACGCGGCTTGAGAAGCGCGGGAAAAGCGAGGTGGAGCAAAGCGCAGGTAACTGGACCGGGGTAGAAATCGCGACCCGGGGTATGGGGAAGCCGGCGACCGCTGAGGTAGAGAAAATTTTAATAAAGCCAGCGGTCGTCGAGGAGAAAGAAATTAACAAATTGGTTATACAGACTTGGCATTTAATATGGAATTTTTTTTTTGTGGGGGTGAACTTACTTTTCAAGATGTCTTAGAACCAAAAGTTCATTGGAATTATGTTGAAATTATTCCAGATTTTGTTAATGTGACCTTTAAAAGAAACAAAAACCACATTTGACATTTCGAAACAAATAAATTGATCCTTGAAAGTGATGTAAACTGATATTGAACTAAATTCATGGACAGTACTGTGTTAAACTTCTGTGCGTTTTCCAGAAGCATCTCTTTATTTTGCACATTAGCCAAAAAATTTTTTAACAAAAACAAAAGTTAAATTACGACTGGGATTACCGACAGTAAAATTACAGTTCAGTACTTCGTGTAACCCGCACGAGCATTCAGGAGAGCACATACAGGTTGAGGCATGCTGTTCACGACATTTGCCAAGGTTTGGACAGGAATCACTTGCCATGCAGTGACAATAGCCTGCTGCAATTCACGCACAGAGGCAGGCTGCTGGTCGAAGTGGTCGATTTGACGCGTTAATTCTGCCCACAAGTTCTCTATCGGATTCATATCCGGGGACATGGCAGGCCACTCCATATGCTCTACACCACGGTCAGCAAGAAAGTGTTGGATCAAGCGAGCACGATGAGGCCGTGCATTGTCATCTTGGAAGACAAAGTTTCCTCGAAAGGCTGCACGAGCAAATGGAAGCAATGTTTCTTCCAGAATGGCCCTGTACTTGAACTGGTTCAGGTTTCCATTCAGAACAACCAGGTCAGTTTTGCCCCCTGCATGAAAAGCAGCCCAAACGGTCACCCCACCACCTCCAGCTTGGACTCTTGGCACTATACAATCTTTGCTGTAGGCTTCATGCACTTGTCTGCGCACTCGGACGTGGCCATCTTGACGATAGACCAGAAATCTAGACTCGTCACTGAAGGTCACGTGATTCCAGTGTCCTGGCTGCCATTGACGGTGCTCTCTGGCCCACTGCAATCGGCGCTGGCTGTGTTGTCTGGTCAGGCGTGGCTTTCTCAGGGGACGCCTGGCACGATAGCTTGCTTGAACCAGTCGTTGGTTGACTCGCCTTCTGGATACAGGCACATTTGTCAGTTGCTGCCACTCAGCCCTAAGCCGATTAGCTGACTTGGTACGGCCATTGCGGACTAACCGGTGCAGCTGGCGATCATCCCTCCTTGTGGTTCTGCGGGGACGTCCTGGCCTCGGTATTGGAGTAGGGACACCCCTCTGAGCATTTCGTTTCAGGATCTTTGACACCTGACCTTGAGTGATGCCATACTGCCGAGCAATAGCACGCTCTTTCATGCTGTAATTTCGTAAAGCCACCACTCCATGACAAACAGCATTGTCGAGTTGACGGACCATCTCCAGAGGAAGCGGCAATAACTTTTGGAGACGTGCAGCAGTTGTTTTCCACTAATACAGAACGCAACAACCCTTGTCTACCCGACTGTGAAGCCAATCGTCAAATGCACCTGTCCGTACATTTTGCCACGCCACCTATGATATAATCCTGTTGTTGACTTCTTGCTGCGAAAAACAATCAGTGACATGGTTCTTTCAACAAAGACATCACCGAAGGGTAAAAAAACGCACCAGATTGATATACTGAGTTCAGAAGGTAAACCCAAGTCAAGAAAGAAAAAAAAATTCCATATTAAATGCCAAGTCTGTCGTTGAAATTGGGATTGAAGAGACGGCAGAGATAGGAATGGAATCGGAGGAGATGGATAAATGTACAAAATCTAAGCTCACACCTTGATGCCGTGCTTCACCCCAATAAAGGTTTGCAGGTGTTGGAGCAGGGAGGACGAAGAACCCCCAAGGTGAGACGGGCTGTGTCTGGTGCGAAAAGGTTTTTCGGAAAAGTGTTTGGCGCGAGAGGGTTTATCGCGCGATTGGGGTCGACATGGCACCCGGGCGTTTGTGGAAGGTCAGTGGTGCATGTTGTGAGAAAGAATGGCGCGCGTGTAAGAAAAAAGTGTGCGTCGGAGAGTGAGTGTGTGACAGAGTATGGGAATGATACCGGATGCGAGAGCGAATGCACGTCGGAGGGTATGTGTGAAACAGAGTGTACGGAGTGTGACACGGAGAGCGAGTTGGTGGTGGAGCGGGTGTGAGAATGCACGCTTGGAATGGTTGAGAGTGTGCGAGAACGCACACCTGAGTTGGTTGTGGCGCATGTGCGGGGGGGCACATCGGAGCGCGTGAGTGGGTGGATGCAAGAGTGCACCCCCATGAGTGGTACGGAGTACGTACCGGGAGAGTGTGCGCAAGAAGGTGCGCAAAAGGTGTGGTGTGTAACAGGGAGTGCAGGGTGGAATGGACGGAGTGTGTGGAATGCATGAGAGGCGCTGAGCCGCCAGGGTTGGTAAATGTAAAAAGGAACGGGTGGTGTGAGCATGTCCGGGGAGCATCGACATTAAACGGGATAGCGGTTAGACCGACGTTTAACCGACGCGAGCTCTCGGTCCGTGCCGGGCTGTGGGTATTGCGGGAGACGGCGGGGATCGGTGCAACGTCGCTTCTGTTTGGAGCGTCGTGCACGATCTGGGCCGGGCCTCGCCCCGCACGGTCGAGTCCGGGCCTTGCCGGGCAAGGCGACCGGTCCGGTTCGAGGGCAGGTAGGTAGGAGGGATCGGAACGGCACCCCCTTGTGGTGGTGGCGTTCCACCCGGGCAAGGTTGGCCCATCGCGCTTGGGAGCGAAAGGCCCTGCGTATGGATGGTGCTTTAAACCTCGGCCCAACCAAACCTCCTCCCCTGAACCGAATGCCGGACGGACCCAACCACGGTAGACAACCCCCCCGCATTCATCGCTCGGCTTTGCGAAGCCGAGCTTTGAAAATTTAATGACGCACCGAGGCTCGAAGTTTAATGGACGATGGTAGGGCTGGTGAAATTGATTGGCAAATTGGATTGGTAAATTTGATTGGCGAAGATGATTGGCAGTAAAGATTGGCAAGTTTTGATTGGCAAGAATTGGATGGGTGAAATTGATAGTGGGAGATGCCCGAGGTGGAGAGATGGCAAATCCACCATCCCTCACATCCATCCGGGCACATGAGCAATAGTTATGGGTTTTGGCAGTGTAAGCTCGCCGAGGGCGGGTTAGGATAAATGGATTAGGGACCTAGAGAAATGGCAATAGGTAACTGTAGGGTTAAGTAGCGACATTGTACAAGTAGTGGGGGATGTAGAATAGATTAGGTGGATTATAAGACGCGACTAGGAAGCACGAGTTTCAGAAGGGGGGTAGTCAGCTCAGATGATGCAGTGTGTTTGTGGTGTGGTTTATTGAATGAGGAATTGGTGTGAGAGTCTTGCTGGTGAGCATATTGAAATGAGGAATTGAGAGGCAATGCTCGGGAAAGATGTGTGTGTGAGCGTGGGAAAATCTGAGTGCCTGAGGCAATGGTTTGGAGAATTGAAAGTGTATTGGGCAGCGTATTGTGAAAAGTGTGAGGTGATTTTGCATTGTATTGAGCGAATGGTCCTGGAGGAAGGAGGGTGCAGGGAGCACCAGGTGTGTGTGAGCACAGGTGTGCAGGTGAGGCACAGGTGTGTGGAGAATGGTTGGATGAAATGAATATGGAGTAAATTGAGTATGGAATGGATGGTGTGGAGTGAGTAGTGTGGAATATGTAGAGTGGCGTGGTTGGTGCGAAGGGAGTGGATGGGGAGGATGGACCCCTATCACGAATACCCGGGGAGGGTAGTTTAAGAGTAGGAAGAGGGTGGAGGTAAATTGTGGTGGATATTGGCATCTGTGGTGCGTGTGGTAGAATGGTCTTTGGGTGGGTGCATTAGTGAAGTGGAAATGGGAGCGAAAGATCTCGGAGACGGTGGGAGGGATTTTCGAAGCTCCACACGGTCTCCACGTTTTTCGAAGTTAAGTCTGTTCACAATTGTATTTTGTCGAAACTGTATTTATCTTTCGGTGTGTGAAGTTATTGTGTGCAACTTTGGTTGTTTCTCGGTGTTTATCTTTCATAAATTGATCGTCTGTTTGCCGTGTCGCGAGCAAGGCCTTTGCCGCGTCGCGAACGATTTGAAATCGAAGTTAAGTGATTGTTCCCATTTGTATTTTCGTTAAAACTGTATTTATTTATGGTGTTGTATGTATATTGCGTCCCGACGAAGATTTTTCGTTGCAAATCTTTCATACCTGTATTGAAAATCGTGTTAATTTGTGGCATGTCTTGAGGCCTTGTACAGTCTACACTGTACAACCTTGAGGCTTTGTTTTTCTCTCAGCGGTCCGTCGTTTGTGATCCAATAACTTTCGTTCTCTGTATTCCCAGTCTTTTCACCCATAGCCTACTTCCTTGTGTAAATCTCAACTCGGGGGGGGGGGGGGGGGGGGGGGAAACATTTCCTTCTCTGTTCTCATTCGTTTATTCATTCTTATTCGTTCGTTCATTCTTCGACCACGTGTTTCTCCCCCATTTCCCCAGATAGTTTTCACTGTTATTAACCTTCAATGTTTACACTTTCCCCTCAAGTTATGTATTCCGTCATATTTTATAACACCTTTTTCTTCTTCTTCTTTAAAAGGCTGCTTTCGACTTGCTCACCAAATCAATTCATCCCAAAAAAAATATCCATCTCCTATAGTGCCTTTTTTCTACATTCCCTAAACTCTCCTGCACTCCATCCTCCATCCAGCGTCCTTAAACGTATTTTTAACTCGAAGGTCACAAGAAACTCATTTTGCAATAAATGTTCGTTTCCCATAAATCGTACACTTTCTAAAATCCAATCTCACCCCTCCTCTCCAAATCTTCCCCATAACCCCTCCCCTCCAAATCTTCCCCATCAGCCATCCCTTTCAAATCTCCCCCCTTGCCCCCTCCCTCCTAAACTACCCCCTCACCGCTCCCAGCCAAGACGCCCCCTCGCCCCTCCCCTCCTAGACTCCTTCCTCACCCCTCCCCTCCAAATCTCCCCCATATCCCATCCCTTTCAAATCCCTCCCCTTGCCCCTTCCCTCCCAAACTCCCCCCTCACCCCTCCCCTTCAAATCTCCCCACCCTCATTGCTTCTCAATTTCCCCCCTCTCACTCCCCCTCCTCAAAGCGTCCTCCCCGCTTCTTCCCCCTTCCAACTCTCACCTCCATCTCCCCCAACCTTCTGCCTCGCTCTTCCCCCTCCTCAAATAACACCTCATTGTGCCTCACCCAATCACCATCAAACCTTTTGTCCGCCCCATCCTTCCCTTTCTCCGAGCTATTCTGAAATCACTGACACACCTTCAACAGCTCTCCCTACCTCTTCCACCTCTTCCACATCTTACCCTACCCCTCCTCCCCCCTGTTCTGTATCTGATGCTCCCCCTTCCTCTTCATTAATGGTATGGACCTCAAACATCCGGGGCCTTCGTTCAAACTTAACTGATCTCTCCATACAGGTTGCTTCTGTCAAACCAGACGTGATCTGCTTAACAGAAACTTTCCTCCTTTATGATGTCTCTGATTCCTTAGTATCTCTCCCGGGCTAATCCCTCCTCCGGTATGATAGACCTGAGCCTCGTCCTGGAGGTGGGGTTGCTATCTTTATCAAAAACTCTCTTCCTCACTCGCCCTGCACTGCACTCTCTCCACCTCACCCCCAGGAATACCTCTGGCTACGGCTTCCCCTTCGCTCCCACCTCTTGTTCATATGTGTGTTGTACCGTCCACCAAACAGTGATGACTCCATCTACATCTCGCTGTCTGATAATATGGACCAACTTCTATCTACTCATCCCAACTCTCTCTTCCTCATATGTGGTGGTTTCAACTGTCATCATGCCAGTTGGCTGGGTGTGGGTACCTCTCTCACCAGCCATGGCTCCTCAGCAAAGGACTTCTGCGACTCACTGGGACTGACACAATCTGTCAATTTCCCGACCCGGATCTCAGTCAACGGAACATCTTCTCTTCTGGACTTGGTTATGACTAACTTCCCTGAAAATGTCTGCTGCTCTTCTTCTGCTCCAATCGGATCATCTGATCATGTCCTTGTTAAAGTGGACATCTCTCTGACCATCCTCAGGGAGCCTGCTCAGCGTCGACGAGTCTGGCATTTCACTCAGGCCAACTGGCACGGTCTTCAAGCAGCCATCAATCATCTGGACTGGTCTCCCATCTCTACCACCTCTGACATCAACTCATCCTGGGAATTCTTCCAAAGTAAATTGCTCTCTCTCATGCACAGATTTATCCCATCTCGTCTTCAGTTGTCATACCCTTCCTCCCGTCCATGGTACACGGAATCTCGTGGTGAGGCTGTTGCCCAGAAACAACTTGCCTTCGTCTCCTGGAAAGCAAATCCAACGGAAGGAAATCTCATTTCCTTTCACAAAGCCCGAAACAAATGTGTGTCCACCCTCAGGAGAGCCAGGAAACGATATCTCTCCGTTCTCAAGACCGAACTCTCTTATCTGTCTCCCTCTTCCAAATCCTGGTGGCGTCTGGTCAAATCCGTTTCTGGTGTTTGTTCCCCCTCCATCCCCTCCCTTACCTCAAACGGCTACACAGCTGACTCCGCACGTGAAAAAGCTGAATGCCTCAACTCTGTGTTTGCCTCTAAATCTTGTGTCCCAAACCCATCCCTCTCTGTACCCACCATACCCAGTCGTACCCTGCTGCTCCTGGACTCTGTGTCCTTTCCTCCTGACAAGGTGGAAAAGTTTCTGTCAACCCTCGACTCTGATTCTGCAACTGGACCCGACGGCATCAGCCCACGGGTCCTAAAATCCTGCTCTGCCGCTCTATCTCACCCTCTCTCTGTTCTCTTCACCCTCTCTTTTGCTCCAGGTCAACTGCAATCTGCTTGGAAATCAGCCAACATCACCGCTATGCACAAAAAAGGTGCAAAAACAGATCCTAGCAACTACAGACCAATCAGCCTTCTCCCAATTATCAGCAAAGTCATGGAATCCATCATTGCTTCGGATATGAAATCTTTCCTCTTCTCCAATGACTTGATCTATGATCATCAATTTGGTTTCAGACCAGGTCACTCAACTCTGGACATGCTGCTTCTGCTGTCTCAACAATGGATAGACGTCCTCAATGCCAAACAGGAAATTAGAGCTGTCTCCCTCGACATATCACATGCCTTCGACACGGTCTGGCACCCCGCTCTGCTCACCAAACTCTCCTCCTTTGGTATCCATGGAAATCTCCACGCATGGCTGGCGGACTTCCTCTCTAGTCGTCGTCAACGTGTGGCCCTGAATGGGTTTCTCTCATCTCCTCTTCCTGTTCAGGCTGGAGTTCCCCAAGGCAGTGTTCTGGGCCCCGTGCTTTTTCTGGTCTTCATCAATGATCTCTCTGACTCTCTTGAAAATCCTCTCTATCTCTTTGCTGATGACTCCACTCTCTGACGCTCCATCCTCTTCCCTCAGATCGGCAGTCTGCAGCCTCCTCACTCTCTGAAGACTTGGACAAAATCACAGACTGGTCAAACAAGTGGAACATGTCTTTCAATCCTGACAAATCTCACACTCTTACAATGTCTCTCCGAAAAGATCGACTGGACAACCCTCCCATCTACTTTCTCAACAATCCTCTCCAAGAAGTTCTGTCGCTCAAGCTTTTGGGTCTCACTATCTGCCATGATCTTTCTTGGGAAAACCACATTTCCAAGCTGGCCTCCAAAGCCAGTCGCCGACTGGGCATCCTCCGTCGTGCGAAGTCCTTCCTCGGCATACCTGAGCTCCTCACCACATGCAAGGCTTTCATCCGCAGCTCAATGGAATACTGTTCTCCCCTATGGGCCGGTGCTCCTGCCTCACACCTAGCTCGGCTTCACGCTGTTGAAACCAAAGCTTTCAGAATTATTGGAATCTCCCGCGATGAAGCTATCTCTGAGGGCCTTTCACTCACTCACCGCAGGCAGGTAGGTGGTCTTTCTGTCTTCTACCGACTCCTCTCCGACCTTGCACCCCCAGCTCTCTCTGTGCTCTGTCCCCCAAATATTCCTACAGGTCGCACAAGATCTGCCAGCAACCCTCTGATGGTTAAACTCCCGAAATCTCGGCTCTCTGCTCACCTTCACTCTTTCATTCCTATTTTCTCCCGCCTCTGGAACAAACTCCCTCACTCCCTTCAATCCCACTCCTCCCTCCAGGTCTTTAAAACAGCTGTTCACCACCATCTCTTATCTTCCCCCATCCAAAACCTTGATCTTTTCTACCCCCGCTAATTCACCCCAGATCCACCTTGTTTGAAATTCCAACTTCTTTCCTGGAAGTCCTGGCAGTGTCCATATGTTTTATACCTCTCCCACTGCCCCCTTCCCATGCCCCCCCCCCCCCCAAAGCCCTCGCCCTCTCTCAGATCTCTCGATGTCTCCATGTCTCTCGGTCCCTGCTCTCAAATGTTGTGTTTGTGTCCTTCCCCCTCTCTCCCCATCTTGTCTACCGCTCCCGATGTTATATGTTTTATGTGTCGGTTTGTCTTTTTGTGTGATTAATGTTCGCTCTTTCACGAGCCTCGATCTTGTATACAAAAAAAAAAAAAAAAAAAAAAAAAAAAATGGCTGGGCGTGTGGCCTGTTAGTGTGTGTGTGGTTAAATGGGCACTCTGCCACTGGAAGGATGTCGGCCAGGTGAGGCCGCAGGTGGGCTCTGGGAGCCGGTAGAGTTGTGAATGGGGCCCGAGGATCCGGAGGACGGACCCGGGTAGCCCAGTGCCAGAGAGGGCACCGAGTGGGGAGAGCGCCAGAGAGCCTTCCCCAGGTAGATAGGTTGGGGTAAGGAGCAGGTAAGCTTGGAGGCAACTGCAGTGGCGGAGGTGTGCAGGTGAGCGGACCTGCTGGGAGTGCCACACGACCCAGTCCTGAAATTGTGCAAAGGCACAGGGAGTTTAATCGGGGGAGTGAGACCCCAAATTGGTGAGCACCACTGTTTGGTCAATGGGAGTTTGGTTCTTAAAACCACATAGTGTAAGACGGCCAATGGTTTGGCAGGGAAAGACACCGGGTAGAGTAAAAGTGTTAAAGTCATTTAGAGGATAGTTAGGATTGAAATCTCCTCGCACCATCTACATCCACTCACCTGAGGTGATGACAGGACTCCACACCACACCATGGTTTGGTTATTTTTGTTGCAAATGTTTTGGAGTGTAAGACGCATCATGACGTGGGGGTGACATTGTGCTGGTATTCCATCTCTTCCTCCTTAAGAGGGATTGATGATGAATTGGGTGATGGCAAATTTGGTTAGACATTGGGATTGTAATGAATTTGGTATTAGGGGAGATATGGGGAAGACGAGACAGTAGTGACGGAATTTGTAAATGTGTAGAGTTGTGTAAATATGGGGTAAGGGGAAAGGGTAGATTAGGTGACAGGGGGGGCGATGTACGATAGGGACGAGCTTTCTCCGCTCGCTCTCCATGCGCACCTCACCTCTGCATTGCCTTGTGTTGATGTGTACCCTTGCGCCCTTACCCATTGCTGACTCTGCTTTGTCTTCCTCCACACACCCATGGACCGTGCTCTCTGGGCACTGAGGGGAAGCGTGCTTGAGCCGCATCTGTGTGCCCGAGCCGCCGCTGCCGGCTGCCTGGACCGATGCACCACTTCATGGACCGCACGACTTGCGGCCTAGCACCACCTTATGGACCGCACGACTTGCGGCCTAGCACCACCTTATGGACCCCACGTGTTGGGGCCTGGCCCCTCTGCTGGGACTGGCCATGATGGCCAGGGAAGAGTTGGCTTGCGGACCACGGTGAGGTGGCCCCTTTTGCCCTACAGGTGGACCACCCATAGTTGGGCCCTGTGGGCCATAAATAAAAATGGACGCGTTTTGTGCCTTTTTATTATTGCAAATAGGCAGCAAGCCACCAAGAAGGACAACATCTGGAAGAAACATCGGCCAGCAGAGGGAGCAGATGAAAGAAGACCGTGCAACAGTTGTATTTTTTTATTGAAATGTATGACTGTGCACTGGATGGTGCTTGATGGTGCTTGCTATGGTGTTTTTGGTGCTTGCATGCTCGGGGATGCATTGCAACATCAATTCTGCATCCCCAGGCATGTGAAGGTGGTGTATCGGTGCAGTGCATGCTTTTCCTCTCTCCCACAGGGTTCTTTTTGTTTCCCAAAAATGACAGGTCCTGGGTTTGCCATGTAAATACAAATAGTGTCTTGTAAATAATGCTCCCCACCGTAAATGTATAGTTTGAGAATAATTCCGCAATTCGGTTATTCTGTGGGTGTGAATCTGTTAGGCAGGATGCAACGTGGCAGGGGGACATACTTAATTGTATTTAAAATTGTCGCACTCAGGGTAAGGTTAATAGTAGAGGGGTATTACACCTGAGTGTCACATTAAGTTAAAGTTTTTTCGGCCCGGGACGTGCCTGGAGGAATGAGGGTGCTGTGTTAGGGTTTTGAGAACCCTGCACTTGTAAATTGTTGTAAATATACCCCTTTGTAAATAATTCTTTTTGTAAATACCTCCATTCATTGTAAAGGTCAGAGGTCGTCCCCTAGTTAGTCGACATTGCAACACGTAGCGAATCATAGGCCCTCTTCGTAGTTATTTCATTATTATGTGTTCCAGGTAAGGCTGTGTTTCCAATAGTTGACTCTACGTTGCATCAATCAAATAAGATAGGCCCCCTTCAACTTCCCCAATCGTCTCTTTAAAGTGCCAGTAAGGCGGCGTTCGCCGCCGTTGCATTGGGCTGTTTCGTTGGCATCACACTGCCAAAACTCCATTACGCACGAGGCCAAGAACAGAGAAGGGGGGAGGAGCCGCCGGATCATGGGCGTGGCACCAACTCTTCATCAAAGGTGGTCAGAGAGTCCTTACCAACCAACCAGCGCCGAGGTGAGCCAACCGGTAGGCGTGCCCTCGGCTCGATTTCGGGGAGGGCAATAAAAGGAGGTGTGAGGGACTGCTTACGGAGATGAGTGAGGGAGCACGAACCGAGACGCATGAGAGAGTTGGAGAGAGACGCGTAAGGAGGCTGATGACCGAGGAGGAAGAACCAGCGCTGACGACCGGGTTTTCGCCGCTGAACCTGACTCTGGAGCGAGGGCGTGCACGCGAGACACCAACGGTGTGCCGCGATCCCCTGGCCTCCCTGCCCGCCAGCTCTGTGGACCGTCTGCCCCTCTCATTCTGCCAGCCATTCCTGCCTGAAATTCCCATTTGTGTATGTGAGTTTGTGCTGTTTGTATTGTCCTGGGTATAAGTAAGACTGTTTAAGGATTTGCGCTGTGTCTTCTTCTTCTTCTGTATATTGCTTTCGTTCCTTCTCTTTCTTTGGTTTTGTATAGTTAATTCATAAATACCTGTTCCGCCTTATTCTTTTGGTTTCATTCTTGTCCGATCGCTTTAGTGATTTCCCAATTGAGTACCTATGGCGCGATTTCGGCAGAACCGCTTATAATCGGGTTTAGTCCTTTGTTAACGGCCCGCGTCGCAGCTCGCTTCGCTCGGCGCAATCCATCTATTAAGCTGCGGCCCGGGCGGGAGTATTTCCTCGCGTACCGGAAGGCGCTGGTACTTAGGTCATAGGAAGAATTGGCCTACTACCCTATTCAGCGCTGACCAGGAGTGACGTCATACCCCCAGGACCGGTCGGATGGCCAGCTTAACAAGACAATGGGGATTAACCCACCCACCCCCCTTGCTAACGGGAGTGCCGTCCCCCGGATCCGTAACAATATCATGCATGTTCTTATCCTTTCAATGACCTGATCGAACATCTTATAATATCATACACGGTCTGATCCTTTCAATGGCCTGATCAACCATATTATAATATCATGCATGTTCTGATCCTTTCAATGACCTGATCTAACATGTTATAATATCATGCACATTCTGATCCTTTCTGATCTAACATGTTATAATATAATGCACATTATGATCCTTTCAATGCCCTGATCTAACATGTTATAATATCATGCATCATGCACGGTCTGATCCTTTCAATGACACAATCTAACATATTTTTATGTCATGCACTGTCTTATAATATCATGCTCTGTCTGATCCTTTTAATGACTTGATCTAACATGTTATAATATCATGCACGGTTTTTCAATGACCTGATCCAACATGTTATAATATCATGCATGTTCTGATCCTTTCAATGACCTGATCTACCATGTAATAATATCATGCTCTGTCTGATCCTTTTAATGACCTGATCTCACATGTTATAATATCATGCACGGTCTGATCTAACATGTTATAATATCATGCACCGTCTGATCCTTTCAATGACCTGATCTAAAATGTTAATCATACATGTTAGATTCGGTCATCGAGAGGATGAAAACGTTATAATATCTTGCACGTTCCGATTCTTTCAATGAGACAATCTAACATGTTTTTATATCATGCACTGTCTGATCCTTGCAATGACCTGATCTCACATGTTATAATATAATGTGTGTTCTAATCCTTTCAAGGACATGATCACCAACAACACCACCAACAACACCACCAACAACACCACCACCACCACCACCAACAACACCACCAACAACACCACGCATTTTAAGGCCATTTTCTCTGCTGGAGCGGGGGTTAGGCTTGTGGGACACATGTTAATTTCCCCCAATGACCTGATCTAAAATGTTATAATATCATGCATGTTGTGATCCTTTCAACGACCTGATCCGACACGTTATAATACCCCCTGTTTCCACGAAGCTGGTACTCATTTTGCCGACTTCAAAAGGATGACAGGCTGAGTCAACGCACCTGGTATTATTTTAACGAAGTGACCCTAAGATCTTAAGTGAGCCACATTAACCATGAAGCCAACACCAGGATTAGTTTCACAAGTGACGAAGTCGAACTCTCGGTAGCGCACAAACCTCCGCCAGGATAAGCAGGTTACGTTTTGTATCCACTGATAGGGCGGATCTGGATTCGAATCTTAACATAAACCGAATCACCTTGTTCTTGCCACTTACCCATCTGTTACAAAAATAAATAAAAAATCACATATAAATCCTTGTTCTAGGGTTAATATTTGGGAAATTATCAATATTTAAAAATGTGAAAACAGCCCATTTTTGGGTCTTTGTTTAACAAGGAGTTAAATGTGAAGACGAGTGGCCCAAATTCAGGTGTTTAGTGTTGCAAAGCGTCATAACTTCCCCAATACCTGAAATATGGAAATAAAACTTTCAGTGAACAAAACCCATGGGATATACATTTTGATGGCTCAATTTATACTTCATAATCATGCAATTAACATATTGTCAATTAGCGATATCAATTACTTCAATGAATAAGTTAACTTTGTGAACTCAAAGAAAAGCATATCCGATGCAGAACTTAGTTCATTGATAAAGTACTGAAGGTAGAAAGCCAATCGATGTTAATTAAATCTTGTTTAACTCGTATTTGATGATGTCAGAGCTTGCAAACCATAACCATGAAAATTTGGTACAATGGACCCCGAGTTCATATGAAATGAAGGAGTTTTGCTGATTAAACTTCAACAAGAACTTCAATTTCATGTTTCCGGACCCTTTTTTATATTCGGAAAGATAATATTAACAGATATCGATTACGGATAACCGTCCCTGCCACACAGGCCTCGATCAGTCACCGCTCACCGATCGAGTGGATAAAACAAGCAAATAAAATCCTCATTCATCCACGTTATCGATGCATCATTTTAATAACATACCTATGAATAACAATTAAAACTTTTTAAACTTCCATTATAATGCCATACTTACGAAAAAAAGCCATTATTATCGTGTTTTTATAAAGAAGACTGCACGACGAAAAACGGACTGCAAAAAAAATTCACCAGAGCCGCCATTACCGGATGTGATATTTTCATTACCGGATGTGATTGGTTTTTTCATTACCGGATGTACTATTTATTTTTTCATCACCGGATGTGAAGAATCCCTTCTCTGTTATGAAGAATCCCTTCAAATGATCGTTTTGCAAATCTCTTAGTGTGAAACTCCGAACAAAAACTTACATGTTATAATAAAATAAAATGAAAATCTCCGAACAAAAACTTTGTCTCCCGCTCCCTTTATCATGTTTTATGTGTCAGTTTGACTTTTTGTGATCAATGTCAGCTCTTACACGAGCCTCGCTCGATCTTGTACTATACAAAAAAAATTCCTTTTCCTCAGAAGATCCGACCCGATCACGAAGAACTCGTCACAATTACAGTTTAAAGTTTTCAAAATCACCCGGAAGCTTTACGGCGTTATTGACTTCTTCCTGTTAAAGCAATTCATTCTTCTTCTTCCTCGTACTCACCGATGTCCACCATATGAGAAAGGAGTTGATGGCTCATTGACCAATTGGCGTCAGATAAAGAACTGAAGCCATACATCGGCCATTTTACCACTCCTATTCACCGTGCATGAGAGCACACGACTCACAATAAGTTAGGGATATTGTGGGAGTGAGTATATTTTTTTTATAGGGGTTAGGGTTAGGGTATTGAAATCAAGAATGCTGTGTTTTTTAACACATTAATAACCATAGAATTAAGACCAACAACTTTTTTCAACATAATTAATACACAAAATCAACCACACCAAAGAACCTGCCAATATCCCTAATAGTGGGGTGGCTTAGCCCAAATATTCAAAAGAATTGTGCATTTAGTGATACAAGCACCAAATTTGGCACAAATGTACATTAATATGTTGCGAACATTTTCAGATATTGGGCCACTTGAAATTCCGTAATTTTTTTTTTCAATTTTTTTCAAATTTCGTAATTTAAAATTTTTCGGGTGACACCGTCACAATTTCGGTCTTCGAGGCCGGCCGATAGGCAAAGTGTGACCGGAAGGGACGAGGTTCTCCTGACCACGTGGCCCTCGATCTGGGAAGCGAGAGGCGTTCCATTAGTGGACGCGCCCCTCACGCCCGACTTCTGGGCGGCCCCGGCAGGCCGTTTGTTTTGACGTTCCGTGACAGGCCCCGCACCCCCACCTCCGGGCCGACCGGAAGCTTGTGCTGAGTACATCATACCTGAACAACTCAGTGAGGCAGAACACAGCAGTGCACACCAGGGTGACCCCTTCAGTGCATAAACCAATTAACCTGTCCACTGCAGGGCATATAGAAATGAAGTTATTTTCTGCATATAATAATAATATAAGTTCAGTTCTATATAACAATTTCTGTTATCACCACTACCACTACAACTACCACTACTACAAGCTTTGTCTGGAATTTTGTGGACTAACAGACAAACAGACATACAGACAAGCTGGGATCAAAACATTACTTCCTTCCACCATTGAGTGTAGAGGTAAACATCATGGAAATTATATCATGATCTAGATTTAATTCATGCTTACCCGTGTATTTGCTTCACTGGTTCACAAGGTCTTTTGCATACATGTAATTCAGACTCTCGTCTTCATTGCTGACCACACAATGTTCGCAACATATTAATGTACATTTGTGCCAAATTTGGTGCTTGTATCACAAAATGCACAATTCTTTTGAATATTTGGGCTAAGCCGCCCCACTATATCGGCCGGCCTCGAAGACCGAAATTGTGACGGTGTCACCCGAAAAATTTGAAATTACGAAATTTGAAAAAATTTGAAAAAAAAAATTACCGAATTTCAAGTGGCCCAATATCTGAAAATGTTCGCAACATATTAATGTACATTTGTGCCAAATTTGGTGCTTGTATCACAAAATGCACAACAGGTTTGCTATGCTGCTACACTATAACTTATTGTGAGTAGTGTAATTACCTTTAGCTCAGTTGTTTGATCGTCGACTTGGCAGGAGGATTTCAGTTACACACAACCCCTTCTATTGACCTCATAGTAAACGAGAGAACATCAGAACCCTTTCCAGCAATGCCGCGCCCTTCGGAGTGTAACTCGCCTCTCACGCCACCCCGCCCCGTCAAGTCCCGCCCCGTCCCGTCCCTCCCAGTCCCGTCCCGCATCGTCCCGTCCCGTCCTGCCTCGTCCAGTCCCGCCTCGTCCCGTTCCGCCCCGCCAAGCCCAGCCCAGTCCCGTCCCGCCTCGTCCAGTCCCGCCTCGTCCTGTCCCACCCCGTCTCGTCCCGCCTCGTCCAGTCCCGCCTCGTCCTGTCCCGCCTCGTCCCTTCCCGCCTCGTCCCGCCTCGTCCAGTCCCGCCTCGTCCTGTCCGACCCCGTCTCGTCCCGCCCAGCCCCGTCCCGCCACGCCAAGCCCCGTCCCGCCCCGCCAAGCCCAGTCCCGTCCCGCCTCGTCCCGTCCCGCCTCGTCCAGTCCCGCCCCGTCCCGTCCCACCTCGTACCGCCCCGTCTCATCCCGTCTCGTCCCGTTCCGCGCTCCGTCTCGTCCCGCCCCGTCCCGATCCGCCAAGCCCAGCCCCGTCCCGCCCAGCCCAGCCCCGTCCCGTCCCGCCCAGCCCCGTCCCGCCCCGCCAAGCCCAGTCCCGTCCCGCCTCGTCCCGTCCCGCCTCGTCCAGTCTGGCCCCGTCCCGTCCCACCTCGTACCGCCCCGTCCTATCCCGTCCCGTCCCGTCCCGCGCTCCGTCTCGTCCCGTCCCGTCCCGACCCGCAAAGCTCAGCCCCGCCCTGTCCCACTCCTCCGATCCGACCATTCTTGGAAACACCAAAACCGAAATTCTGGTATATCCACTTTGCTGCACGAACAGCACCGTTTTATTTTTGTTTTCTCCTTTATGACACGAGGAGGAGGAAAGTCTATCAGAATGATGGGTGCACAAAAATAAACACAACACAGAGGATTACAATAAATAGTTGTGGATTTTGTAAGATGGATTATTTGCAATAAATAATAAACAGTCCAAGAAATGAGACCTTCCCTGGGGAGGATTAGAGGTTAGGACAGAAAATAGTCTAAACATTGCATGTTGAATTGAGAGCAATGTTACAATGTTACTTGATCAGCTTGTAATTATATCCAAGTTTGAGGAGAGTTAAGAGGCTGCTTTTTGCCCGGAACTGTCGATCTGAGGGTTTAGATGTGGAGTGGCAGTTGGGGAAGTCATCAGCACAAAGATAAAGATTTTCCAGAGAGTCAGAAAGATCATTGATTAAGAGAAGTACGAGAACAACACTCTTCAACGTCATGACGTCGAACAATATGCCTCCACCCACATTATTACATCATCATAATACTTGTACCAAGTTTCATTTTACCTGTCATGATTTTACCATCACATTTTTACCTGGCATGACCTTTGCCCTTTGACCTTAATCTTTACATAATTATACATATCTGTACCAAGTTTGAATTATATCGCTTTAGCCGTTGTCAAGTTATGGACCGATTACACTTTGACCTTTGACCTCTTGGCCCCAAAATCTCATCAGTTCATCTTTCCATCATCGTACATACCTGAACCAAGTTTGAATTGGATTGCTTCAGCCGGTCTGAAGTCGAAGCGAAAACCTATCACGGACGGATGGACGGACAACCTGAAAACATTGAGCCTCCATCAACATCATCGGCAGAGGCATAACAAGCACAGGGCCCAGAACACTGCCTTGGGGAACTCCAGCCTGGCCAGGAAGAGGAGATAAGAGAATTCCAATTAGAGCCACACGTTGACTACGACAGGAGAAAATCCGTGAGCCATGCGTGGCGATGTCCATGGCTACCATAAGAGGAGAGTTTGGTGAGCAGGACGGACTGCCAGACCGTATCGAAGACCCGAGATTTGTCAAGGAGACGGCTCTGATTTCCTGTCTGGCGTTGAAGACATCCATCCATTGTTGAGACAGACGAAGGAGCATGTCCAGAGTAGAGTGGCCTGGTCTGAATTCATATTGATGATCTGAGATCAAGCCATTGGAGAAGAGGAAGGATTTAATGTCAGAAGTGATGATGGATTCCATGACCTTGCTGATGATTGGGAGCAGGCTGATTGGGAGCAGGCTGATTGGGAGCAGGATCTGTTTTTGGAATCCTGTTTTTTTTAGTTTTTGGAATCATTCTTACTGCTTGATCTGACCAGTGGCCACATCGACTAGAATCTCAACCTTTTAGGGGGGTGAGGTTTGTTCCCCTCTTCTCTTCTTTGGAAGTCTGTGTTCAAAGGTGGCCGTCTATTAACAATATTTTACCATTGGTGTTGAGAAAAATGTAGTAGCAACTAGTTGTGTGGCCTTCCATGTTGGGACCTGTGTAACTGAGCTGCTTGGCAGTGATGGGATGAAGTGCAGTCAAGCTATGATGGTAAATGCTCTGCAAGGCTTTCGACTGGTTTGGTGAACAACTCTCAGTTTGATCAGGATAACTTATGCGGATATGGACAACTCCAAACTCTCCAATGACTGATAATTATTTTCAATATAAAACACAATGTGTGTTTGTGTCTTTGTATGTTTGTGACTTGTGTGTTTGTGTGATGTCTGTCCCCCTTTGTAAAAAAAAGGTTTTAAAGGCTTTGAGTCGCGTTTTAGGATGGTTTTGAGTGGGGTTTTCATGGGCAATCTTGGAACACCACTGTGTCCAATGGTTAAAAGACTGAAAAGACTCCAAGGACACAACATACCCCAAGGATCCAGAAGACCCAAAATACCGAAAGCATACAAAAAATCCAGAGCCCACAAAATATGCCGAAGACCCCAAAATCCACAAAGACCACAAAAATACAAAAGAGCCTGAAGACCCAACTTTCCCCAAAGACATATAAATACCCCAAATACCCAAAAGACTGAGAAGACCCCAAGACCCTTAAATACCACGAAGACTCTAAAAACCCCAAAGACACGGTTTTTCGAAGCTCCACACGTTCTCCACGTTTTCGAAGTTAAGTAATTGTTCACAATTGTATTTTTGTCGAAACTGTATTTATCCTTCGGTGTGTGTACCAAAAGTGTGTCCCGAGGAAGATTATCGGTGTTAATCTTTCATAAATTAATCGTTTCTGTTTGCCTGGCGTGTGCGGCCTTGTAGCCTCAGGCTTCTCCGGTCCCCCGTCGAAGTTTGTTCACTTAAGTTTCTTCCTTTGTTGTTTTTGCTTGGTTCTTAGATTTTCCCTTCTCCCCCAAACTTCCCCGAACATCGACTCTTTGTCTAACGTTTTTAATCCCCCCCCCCCCCCCAAAAAAAAATTTTACTTTTTTTTTTTTAAAACGACAACATTTATTTCCCTTTCTCCACGTGTGTTGTTGTCTCATCGTGTGCTTCTGTCCTCGTGTGCTGTGTCGCACCGACCCCATTATCTCCTTGCCTTCCACCTTTTGTCCTGTTCACGTGACTCGTGGTTGTCCCTCTCGGCCCTCTCCCCGTTGGTATTTTTGTGAATATAAGATTGTTCTTCACGGTTCTGTTTTCATATGTTTAAAGTTTCCCCTGCAGTGTTTTATTCAGTGGTATATGACACACGCTGTTTTTCTTCCTATTTAAAAGGCTTTTTTCAATTTCCTCTTCAACTCATTGCTCTTCAAAAAAAAATTCAATCTCTTATAATCCTTCCTCACTACATGCTCTAAGTTCACATTCATTCCACTCCTCCTCCATCGTTCTTAAACGGATCGCTAACTTGAAAATCACAACAAACCCAATTTGTATAAATGTTCGTCTTTCATTAATCATACACTTTCTAAACTCCCCCTTGCCCCTCCGTTCCAAATCTCCCCCCTTGCCCCTCCCATTCTAAACTCCCCCCTTGCCCCTCCCCTCCTAAACTCCCCCCTTGCCCCTCCCCTTTAAAACTCACCCCCTCTCATACACCTCCAATTCTTCCCCCTCCCCCCTCCTCCTCAAAGCTGCCTCCTCCCCACTTAGTCTCCCTTCCATCTCATACCTACACCTCCCCCAACCTTCTACTTTCCTCTGCTCCCCCCTCAAACAACCCCTCACTGTGCCTCATCCCATCACCATCAAACCTTTCGTCCTCCTCATCCTTCCCTTTCTTGAAACTCTTCTGTAATCTCTGACACACGATCAACTGCTCTCCCTACCTCCCCCTCTCATCCTTCATCTGACCCTATCCCTACCCTCCCCTGTCCTGCCCCCGATGCTCCCCCTCTCTCCTCATTAATGGTATGGACCTCAAACATCCGGGGCCTTCACTCAAACCTGATTGATCTCTCCATTCAGGTTGCTTCTGACAATCCAGACTTGATCTGCTTAACAGAAACTTTCCTCCTTCAAGATGTCTCTGATTCCTTAATATCTATTCCTGGTTACTCCCTCCTCTGGTATGATAGACCTGAGCCTCGTCCAGGTGGTGGGGTCGCTATCTTTATCAAAAACTCTCTTCCTCACTCCCCTTGCACTGCCCTCTCTCCACCCCACCCCCAGGAGTACCTCTGGCTACGGCTTCCTCTCCGCTTCCACCTTTTGTTCAGATGTGTTCTGTACCGTCCTCCAAACAGTGATAACTCCATTTACATTTCGCTGTCTGACAATATGGACCAACTTCTATCAACTCATCAAACTCTCTCTTCCTCATATGTGGTGACTTCAACTGTCGTCATGCCAGCTGGCTGGGTGTGGGTTCCTCTCTCCAACTGAAGGCAAATCCAACTGAAGGCAATCTCAGTTCCTTCCACCAGGCTCGGAACAAGTGTGTGTCCACCCTCAGGAGTGCCAGGAAGCACTATCTCTCCACACTCAAGAATGAACTCTCAAAAATGTCTCCTTCCTCCAAATCCTGGTGGTGTCTGGTCAAATCCGTTTCTGGTGTTTGTTCCCCCTCCATCCCCTCCCTTACCTCAAATGGCTACACAGTTTACACCACACCCGTGACAAAGCCGAATACCTCAACTCTGTGTTTGCCTCAAAATCTTGTGTCCCAAACCCATCTCTCTCTGTTCCCACCTTACCCAGTCGAACCCAACTGCTCCAGGACTCTGTGTCCTTCTCTCCTGACAAGGTGGAGGAGTTTTTGTCAAACCTCGACTCTGATTCTGCAACTGGACCTGACGGCATCAGCCCACGGGTCCTAAAATCCTGCTCTGCCGCTCTATCTCACCCTCTCTCTCTGTTCTTTTCACCCTCTCTTTTGCTCAAGGTCATCTGCCAGCATCGTGGAAATCAGCATACATTACCGCTTTACACAAAAAGGTGCAAAAACAGATCCTTGCAACTACAGACCAATCAGCCTACTCCCAATTATCAACAAAGTCATGGAATCCATCATTGCTTCGGATATCAGATCCTTCCTCTTCTCCAATGGCTTGATCTCCGATCATCAATTTGGATTCAGACCCGGTCATTCTACTCTGGACATGTTGCTTCTGCTGTCTCAACTATGGATGGAGGTCCTCAATGTCAAACAGGAAATCAGAGCAATCACGTGCCTTCGATATGGTCTGGCACCCAGCTCTGCTCACCAAACTCTCCTCCTATGGTATCCATGGAAATCTCCTCGCATGGCTTGGGGAATTCCTCTCTGGTCATAGTCAACGTGTAGCCCTGAATGGATTACTCTCATCTCCCCTCCCTGTCCTGGCTGGAGTTCCCCAAGGTAGTGTTCTGGGCCCTGTGCTATTTCTGGTCTTCATCAATGACCTCTCTGACTCTCTGGAAAATCCTCTCTATCTCCTTGCTGATGACTCCATTCGCTGCCGCTCCATTCCTCATCCTTCAGATCGGCAGTCTGCAGCCTCCTCACTCTCTGCGGACCTGGACAAAATCACAGACTGGTCAAACAAGTGGAACATGTTTTCAATCCTGACAACTCTAACTATGTGTCTCTGAAAAGACCGACTGGAAAACCCTCCCATCCACTTTCTCAACAATCCTCTTCAAGAAGTTCTGCCGCTCAAGCTTTTGGGTCTGACTATCTGCCATGATCTTTCTTGAGAAAACCACATTTCCAAGCTGGCCTCCAAAGCCAGTTGCCGACTGGGCATCCTCCATCGTGCGAAGTCCTTCCTTGGCACACCTGAGCTCCTCACCACGTACAAGGCTTTCATCCGCAGCTCAATGGAATATTGTTCCCCCCTCTGGGCCGGTGCTACTGCCTCACACCCAGCTCGGCTTCACGCTGTTGAAACCAAAGCTTTCAGAATCATTGGAATCTCCTGCGATGAAACTAACTCCGAGGGCCTTTCACTCACTCACTGCAGGCAGGTTCGTGGTCTTTCTGTCTTCTCCCAACTCCTCTACGGCCTTGTTCCCCCAGTTCTCTCTCTGTGCTCTGTCCCCCAAATATTCCTACAGGTCGCACAAGATCTGCCAGCAACCATCTTATGGTTAAACTGCAAAAATCTAGGCTCTCTGCTCACCTTCACTCTTTCATTCCCCTTTTCTCCCGCCTCTGGAACAAACTCCCCCACTCCCTTCAATCCCAATCCTCCCTCCAGGTCTTTAAAACAGCTGTTCACCACCATCTCTTATCTTCCCCCATCCAAAACCTTGATCTTTTCTACCCCCGCTAATTTTCACCCCAGATACACTTTTTTGAAATTCCAACTTCTTTCCCGGAAGTCCTTGCAGTGTCCATATGTTTTGTACCTCTCCCACCTCCCCCAAGCCCTCTCCCTCCGACAGTTCTCTCGATGTCCTCGCTCTCAAATGTTGTGTTTGAGTCCTTCCCCCTCTCTCCCCATCTTGTCTACTGCTCCCCTTATTTTGTATTTTGTGTCGGTTTGACTTTCTGTGTGATTAATGTTAGCTCTTTCACGAGCCTCGATCTTGTATACCAAAAAAAAAAAAAAAAAAAATTAAAATAAAATTAACAAAAGACCCAAAGGAACCCAAGACCCTTCAAGGCCTAAAATACCACAAAAACCCAAAGGATCCTGAAGACCAATAATTCCCCAAAGTCCCATAAACACACCGAATACCCATAAGACTGAAAAGACCCCAAGACCCTTAAATACCCAAAAGACCGTGATGCCCCAAAAGACCCAAAAGACCACAAAAACTCAAAATACCCCAAAGACGCTTAAATACCCCGAAGAACACAAAGACCCAAAATAACCAAAAGACCCAAAGACCCTTAAAGACCCAAAAGACCACAAAAACCCAAAATACCCTGAAGACCCAAAATTCCCCCAAAGACACATAAAGACCCCGATCACTCAAAAGATTGAAAAGACACCAAATACCCAAATTACTGTCCTGTCCGTGCCGATAAATACCGGTCTCGGACGGATGACCGATCGAGCTTAACACTCTGAGGCGTTCAATCCAAATATGACGGAGTTAATACTTTAATGGAGGGAGGGGGGAGGGAGACAGTGAAGCTCTTACCTTCACGGACCCCACTGGACGTCTTCGACCCTGCCATAAATCAATTCAACCGACGCGGATTTATAATGCAAAAATACCGGCTTTATTGAAAGAAATGCTGGTAACAAAATAATGCATGGTAAAACATAAAATCCCAAATGGAACACTCCCACACAGACCCGTATACACACAAGGGGAAAAATGAATGTGAAAATAAACTGTGTTTGTTTTGTAACTTAGCTCTGAGTGTCTCTTGAACCCCGTCGGGAATCGTCACAGCCCCCGCGTCCATGCGCGGGAACAGCACACTGGTTGGCGCGAAGTCCGTGCGCGGGAACAGCACACTGGTTGGTGCGAAGTCCATGCGTGGGAACAGCACACTGGTTGGCACGAAGTCCATGCGTGGGAACAGCACACTGGTTGGCGCGAAGTCCGTGCGCGGCAACAGGCCCTAGCGCGCCGTTCGGTCACTCCAGCCGCGCTCATCCTCGTCTCTGCTCCACACAGCAGCGCTGCCTCTTCGGTTCACTCGGCACAGCCATCAGCTGTCACGAAGTTACGGTCAAGTGCACCAGAGTCCACGAGCCACGACCGCCCTTCCTCACGATCGTCGAAACCTCCAATGTCCCTGGCGCAAGAGTGCTATAAAATGTGACTGGTCGTGAAGACCACCCCAATGCAAGAGAAAGTAAATATCGACCATTCGCTATAGAGGCCAGCCCAGAGAGAGCGAAAAAAATGTTGGGACACGACTGTTCGTCACCAAAGCCAGGACCCAAGCGGCAGAAAATGTCGGAACATAGTCTTTTATCATCAAGGCTCTGACGTCATCCGATGACGTCTGCATGTCCGCTCAAATCAACGGCCGGCCCCACATCACTCTATCACCGTCCTGAACAATCTTTGTGATCACCAGGTCGGTGGTATCAGCGGTAGTTAAATAAGGTCCTGTTTCAGTTAGTTTTATTTGTTGTTATTAATGCGCTTGCTGGGCAATGTGTGTGTGCTGCATTGTCATAAGGAACAGTGGGGAAATAACAGAGGCAATTACATACAGGGGATTAATTACCCTTAATCCCTAGCTAATTAGCATAACCCCACCCCTCTCATGGGGACAAAGATACACTCTTTCACGACATTGAAATGAAAACGGATTCCCGACTTATGGTACTTGGGGGTTCTTCTTCTTCATCATGACATACGGAGCATGGTAATCTACACACCTCTACCTGGACTAAAGTAATCATTGCCTACCCTCCACAAACATAGCAATACCTTTAAAGACCTCAAAGAGCGAAAACATTGAAAATACCCCCATAGACCCAAAACATTCCAAAGACCCTTAACGACTCCACAGACCGAAAAATCCAAAACACCAAAAAGACCCCAAAGACCCTTAAATACCCAGTGGATCCTAAAGACCCAAATTACCCCGAAGATACAAAATACCCCAAAGACCCATAAATACTCCAATGACCCAGAGAACCAAAAAGATCCAGAGGACCCAAAAAACTCTAATGACCCAAGACCTGGCGAACCCAAAAGACTCAAATGACCCAAATATCCCGAGGAACCAGAAGACCCAAAAGACACAAAAGACCCTGAAGACCCAAAAGACCCTGAGGACAAAATGATCAAGAGTACACAAAATACCAAAAGGACACGAAAAATCCCAAGAACACCAAAGATCCTCAGCACCCAAAAGACCCAGAGGCCCGAAATGTGCCAGAGGACTCCGAAGACCACAAATAAGAGTAATTATATCTCTTACATTGGAATTGCAGATGGTGGCTTGTCAACCGAGCCTCAAGATCAGTGTACAGAATCGTTTTTTTTTAAAAATCACAATATACACAAGGTGCAGGGAGGTGAAATTCACTGCACATGATGTGCAACATGCACAGCGTAAACTGAGTGTTCATTTACGTCTGTCGCATATCTAATGAATAAATAAGATAGAAGCACACCTGACACGATGCCCAGGCTTCAGACTTTGGCACGCTCACGTGGCTGCAACGTCAAATAAACTGTTCCAACCCGTCATTTTTGACGATCTTTATACTCGTTGATCATAATGTGCCATTACATATTCATTATAATAGAGCAAACGTATGTGGTTATGTCGCTATGTATGTTTATATGCGACGAGAACACTTCTTCTTCTTCAAATAAAATTACCGCCCTCTTATTTCACCCTCTTAATTGCGATAAGACTGCTGAGACCCCTCAGACCTTTGACGACCCTTTAATTCCCCCAAGACCCTTCAGACCACCAAGACCCCTGAAGACCCAAAATATCCCAAAGACCCAAAATATCCTGAAGACCTCAAAGACCCAAAACACCCCAAAGACACAAAATACCCTTCAAGGCCCTGAGAAACAAAAATGCCCTGAATACCCAAAAACCCAAAAGACCCCGAAGACCCAAAACACCCCGAAGACCCAAAACACCCCGAAGACCCAAAACACCCCAAAGACCCAAAACACCCCGAAGACCCAAAACACCCCGGAGACCAAAAACACCCCGAAGACCCAAAACACCCCGAAGACCCAAAACACCCGGAAGACCCAAAACATCCCGAAGACCCAAAACACCCCGAAGACCCAAAACATCCCGAAGACCCAAAACACCCCGAAGACCCAAAACACCCCGAAGACCCAAAACATCCCAAAGACCCAAAACACCCCGAAGACCCAAAACACCACGAAGACCCAAAACACCCCGAAGACCCAAAACACCCCCAAAGACCCAAAACACCCCGAAGACCCAAAACACCCTGAAGACCCGAAGACCGAAAACACCCCCGAAGACCCAAAACACCCCGAAGACCGAAAACACCCCGAAGACCCAAAACACCCCGAAAACCGAAAACACCCCGAAGATACAAAACACCCCAAAGATCCCAAACACCCAGAAGACCCAAAACACCCCGAAGACCCAAAACACCCAGAAAACCCCAAACACCCAGAAAACCCAAAACACCCAGAAAACCCAAAACACCCCGAAGACCCAAAAGACCCAAAAGACCCTGAAGACCAAAAATACCCCGAAGACCCAAAACAACCCGAAGACCCAAACACCCCAAAGATCCAAAACACCCCAAAGACCCAAAACACCCCGAAGGCCCAAAACACCCCGAAGACCCAAAACACCCCGAAGACCCGAAGACCGAAAACACCCCGAAGACCCAAAACACCCCGATGACCGAAAACACCCCGTAGACCGAAAACACCGCGAAGACCGAAAACACCCCGAAGATATCAAACACCCTGAAGATCCCAAACACCCAGAAGACCCAAAATACCCTGAAGACCCAAAACACCCAGAAAACCCAAAACACCCAGAAGACCCAAAAGACCCAAAAGACCCTGAAGACCAAAAATACCCGGAATACCCCAAAGTCCCCGAAGACCCAAAAGACCCAAAACACCCTGAAGACCGAAAACACCCCGAAGATACCAAACACCCCGAAGACCCAAAACACCCTGAAGACCCAAAACACCCCGAAGACCCAAAACTCCCTGAATACCCAAAACACCCAGAAGACCCAAAACACACCGAAGACCCAAAACACCCCGAAGACCCAAAACACCCTGAAGACACAAAACACCCCAAAGACCCAAAACACCCCGAAGACCCAAAAGACCCTGAAGACCAAAAACACCCCAAAGTCCCCCAAAAGACCCTTAAAGACCAAGAAGAACCAAAAGACCCTGAAGACCCAAAATACACCAAAGACCCTGAAGACTCAAAAGCCTCTGAAGACACCAAAGACCCAAAAGACCCTGAAGACCCAAAACACCTCAAAGACCCAAAATACCCTTAAAGGCCCAGAGGATCCAAAAGTCCCTGAAGACCCAAAACACTATGAAGACCCAAAAGACACCTGAAATGGTCAAAGATGCCTATCCCTCTGAAACGACGTGTGGTGAGGCGCGCGGACCATGCCGAGTCACGCCAATATTCACAATAACAAAGACAGTGCATTTGTGCTTTGAGGACCTCTCTTTATTGTGAAACCCTTCACAAATTAAAGTTTCATGAAAAACATGGGAAGGAGTCTTCTTCTGATAAACAATTTTACAACAAGGGTGTTCTCCCAATATGAGACATGGCAATGCAACATGAACTACAGCAAAGATTGAGTAAAAAATGATATCCAAACTGCCATGGAAAGATTCCACCTGAGCATAACCAAGGAGGGACAAGAAAAACAACTAAACGAGAACGCCACTCAGTGGAGCGCATACTCCCGCCGTGGGTGGCCGCTGCTGAGCCCTATCTTCCAATGAAAAAAAAATCCTTCAAAAAATTCCTGGATCTGGAATAATATCCTGAGCTTCACCAAAAACTAATCAATTCTTCCTTATCCCAAGGGCAATCATCCCACCAACTTTCATCCAAATCCGTTCAGAACTTTTCCAGATATCTTGTTCACAAACACACGAACACACACACGGACGGACACGATCGAATGCATTACTACGTGGCGGGAGTAATCAGATGTGAAACCAAATTCCTCGAAACTGGTCATAATCAAAAAACCTCAAATGGAACTTGGCTGGATACATGGCAAGGACAGAGACAGGAATTACAAATTGGCAACCGAAGGAAGGCCCTGAAAGAAACACGATGAGATTCAAGATCAGATTGGGAGATTAAGTTTTGAGCCTGGTGTTGGCTTAGTGGTGAGGGTGCCGGCTTGGGATCCTACGATCCTGGGTTCGAATGCCGGTCGATCGCTAAATTAACACCAGGGGGGTTGACTCAGTCTGTTCATCCTTCCGAGGTCGGCAAATTGAGTACCTGCTTGCTGGGATGAATGATCCTGGTGTGTATCCCGGTTTAGAATAGGTGCACCGTATCCGTGCGCATCGTAAGAGGCGACCAAGGGTTGGTGCCAGGAAGGGCATCCGGTCATAAAAAGATTGCCTCAAACAGGGAACCATGATTGTCATGGGGCCTGCAAGGCTAACCCCTGCTCTAGCGGGGAAAAAGGCCTTAAAACGATCATTCATTCATTCATTCATTGGGAGATTAAGTTTTGTTATGGAGGACCATTTGAGTTTTTGGCATACATTTTTCAACAATCATCTGTTATGAGAATATGGAGAATCAAATTAATAAATGTGACATTTTAAAGCTGTCGTTTATTATTAGCTTTCGTTTTCTTTAAATTTAGTTTGAGTAGAGTGGATGTGGATGGGATTAGCATTTTGAGATTATTGTTGCCTTTTAGCACCAGTTTGCAGTCATTGTTGTGGACATTCTGGTGACAGCCAGCTGTATGGCTTTCATCAGTGAAGCAGTTTCAGAGAAGGGATTTTTTTTTTTAATATAAGCTTTCAAGCTAATACGTCTGCCATACCACATGACATATGACCTTTAAAAATGTACACTCCAAAGGTTTTAGGTTAAATCCAATATGGCTGCCAAACCATGTGACCTATGATGTCATAAGTTTAATATTTCAATACAAATGGGCCATGCAGTCACGTGAAAAAGTAAGTACACCCCATGTAAAGTTTTGACTTTTTCAACATATTTCAACAGACAGCTATTTGATCTTCATTTCAACAATATTGATAGATAAAGGTGATATAATATAACAAATATCATGAAACATTTACATTTTGAAGTCCATTGTATAATTTAAATAAACATGAATGCAAATTTCGCATGTGGAAAAAGTAAGTACACCTTTGGCTCTAATAGGTGGTATTGCCCCCTTTGGCAGAAACAACCTCAAGTAGGGTAGGCGTTTCTTATGACTGTCTAACAGTCTCTGACATCGACTGGGAGAAATTTTTGCCCACTCCTCCATGCAGAATTCTTTCAGCTGTGCGATGTTTGAGGGGTTTCTTGCATGCACAGCTCGTTTCAAATCCCCCCACAACATCTCGATGGGATTTAGATCCGGGCTTTGACTTGGCCATTCCAGAACCCTCCATTTCTTTCGTTTCAGCCATTCCTTGGTGGATTTACTGGTATGTTTCGCGTCATTGTCATGTTGCAAGGTCCACCTTCGGTTGAGCTTCAACTTTCCGACAGTTGGCCTCACATTATCCTCAAGCACCCTCTGGTACAATGAAGAATTAATAGTGGATTATATGATGGTGAGCTGCCCAGGGCCTGATGCAGCAAAGCTGCCCCGAACTATAATATTTCCACCACCATAATTTACAGTTGGTATCAGGTTCTTGTGGTCAAATGCTGTCTTTGGTTTTCGCCAAACATGTCTTCTGGTACTGTGGCCAATATAGGTCTACCTTTGACTCATCTGTCCAGAGCACATTGTTCCAGAAGTGCTGGTCTTTGCCTAGGTGTTCATTGGCAAACTTTAGTCTTGCCCTGATGTTCTTTCTGGACAGCAAACGTTTCCTCCTGGCACACCTCCCATGTAGATCAAATTTGTGCAGCCTCTTTCTAATGGTAGACTCGTGCACTTTGACATCAACAGTGGCAAGAGCTACCTGTAGGTCCTGTGATGACATTCTGGGGTTCTTAGAGACTTCCTTCAGCATCTTGCGGTCTGCTCTCGGGCTGAACTTGCTGGGGCGGCCTGGCCTGAACAAGTGGCAGTTGTTTGGCATCTTCTCCACTTGTAGATGATCTTCCGCACAGTCGAATGATTGATTTCATATTGTCTGGAGATCTTTTTAAATCCTTTCACAGACTCGTAGGCATCTATAACCTTCTTTCTGAAGGCCTCAGAGAGCTCTTTTTATCTAGGCATGGTGATGCCGCACACTTCAACAACAAAGAGCAAACCAAACTAAATGTCTGAGGTTTAAATAAGACACGTTCCTCCAAGATCCTCTCTGACGATGTTCTAATCATTTGCACCTGAGCTGGTGCACCTGATTCTAATTTTAGGTATTTGTAGTGATAAATGTAGGGGTGCACTTACTTTTTCCACATGCGAAATTTGCATTTATGTTTATTTAAATTATAGAATGGACTACAAAATATAAATGTTTCATGATATTTGTTATATTATATCACTTTTATCGAGCAATATTGTTGAAATGAAGATCAAATAGCTGTATGTTGAAATATGTTGAAAAAGTCAAAACTTTACATGGGGTGTACTTACTTTTTCACGTGACTGTAGATCATGTGCATGCAATTTCAGATTTTAGGATAAGGAATTAGATTAAAACAATTTTGGCTGGTATACTACTTCACCTGTGATGTCATCATTATCATGCCTTTGTTCCTCAATGGGAGTACTCGACAATGCGCCAAATATCAAATAATTTCCATTCTGTGGTTTCCGAGAAATATTTTTTCATTATTTGCTTTTAATCAAAGATGGTTGCCATACCACGTGACCTATGCTTTCACAATTATCAGAAAAACATTCTGAATGGGTGTCACACCTACCCTGAAAGTTTCTTCTCAATCGGACATATGGTTGCTGACAAAAACGAGGTTTAGCCCATACGGACGGACGGACAACCCGAAAACATCACAACGATTTTAACCAAAGCTTTTTTAAAATTGTTTAATTAATCAGCAGGTTGGTGTGTAATTAAATTCGCACATCCACACAGATCAAGTGTCTCACAGATCAAGCCTCCCAGATCAAGTCTCCAACAGATCAAGTCTCTCACAGATCAAATCTCTCACAGATCACGTTTCTAACAGATCAAGTCTCTCACAGATCAAGTCTCTAACAGATCAAATCTCTCACAGATCAAGTCTCTCATAGATCAAGTCTCTAACAGATCAAATTTCATAGATCAAGTCTCTCACAGATCAAGTCTCTCACAGATCAAGTCTCTCACAGATCAAGTCTCTCACAGATCAAGTCTCTCACAAATCAAGTCTCTCACAGATCAAATCTCTCACAGATCAAGACTCTCACAGATCAAGTCTCTAAGTCTAACTGATAGAGCAACATATATGGTTCGTTATGTCATTATGTATATTTGTTTATATGCGACTAAAACGTCTTCTTCTTCTTCAACTAAAATTAACACCCTCTTAATTACGTTTAGACTGCTGAGACCCCTCAGACCTTTGACGACCCTTTAATTCCCCCAAGACTCTCTAGACAACCAAGACCCCTGAAGACCCAAAATACCCTCAAAGACCGAAAATACCCTTAAAGACCCAAAACACCCCAAAGACCTAAAATACCCAAAATACTGTCGCGCGAACCCTTCCGGTTAATACCAGGGACCGCGGATGGACCAAAACGGATCGACTGGAGGCAACGACCAACACGGATTGTGCTATCAAACGCGGGAAGAGAAGAAGTGAAGAGGAAGAAGCGGCTGAAGCGCGTACCTGTGGAAGGTGAACAAACTCAAACGGACACAAGATTTGCAGGGAATGGAAAATAACACAAGGGTTTATTTACAATCAGGATTGGGACAGGGAAACGCGACAATAAATGTAAGTTCTAAATTGGGATCCCACATACCAGACTTCAAATACGCTACACAGGGAACGAATGAAAGGAAAATAATTTGTCGTGTGGTGGAAATGTGGTGCGTCCTAACTGTCCGTCATCTTCTCGTGTCCGCCGTCCACACGCGGCTCCATTCTGCCCCGCTCGTGCATCACCAGGCTTCGCTCCAAGCTCCAATTGATCGCACACTTCGACAGGCCCCGATGCGACTCGCTCCGCTGCACACCACAAGGTCCCACCCGCTCAGCACCAAAAGCACCGAGCACCGCTCCAAGCACCATGCAGATGGCGCACCAGGGACCACCAGGGACCTCCCAAGACCAAGAAGGGGGAGCGCAGAGACAAGAGAAACCACGAGTGCGAGGAAGCCAGGAGAGAGAGCTGCTAGCGAAGAGCTGCTGAAATCAGAGCTGCTGAAATGTCGTGCAGCACAAGATAGCCAGAGAGGGACGTGCAGCGCAAAAGGCAGAGAGGGACGTGCTGCGCAGGAGAGCAGAGAGGGATGTGCTGTGCAAGACACAATGTCGTCCGGCCCACCCTTTTTATAACCTTCCTCATCTTCATCGAACTTTCCAGTCCCCTTCTTCAAAATGAGTCACCTCCCTCCCAGCTGCGTCTTCGTTCTCCTCCCCTGATTGGCTGCAGGTTCGCACTCGCTGGCTTTCTTCCATTGGTCGAGTGCCTCCTGCTCCAACGAATCACAGCCCGAACCACCCGATGTTGCCAGGCGAGTTGGTGGATCATCGGCGGTGCCCCCATTGGCTTCCTGTCCGTCTTCCAAAGTCTTTTTCAGGGAAGGGAATTTAATTAATGTGTGCACCAAAGGGCCGAAAAAAGTGTTTACAGGCGTGTGTTGTCATAAGGGACAAAGGTTTGACTACCAGGTTTGACACACAGGGGTTTGTCTTTAATCCCGGGAACTACCTAGCACACGAACATCCTGGTATGTTCAAAAGGTATACTACTTAACCGACAAACCGCCCAACATAGAACTTATTACAGGTAGATTCCCTATCACGACAGACGAAGCATGTTACCTATTCAGATCTACCTGACTCCAGATATTGCTCTACCCTCCCGCCATAACACAGCCCCCCCACCCCTGGAACCGTAGCTCCTGCTAGGTTCACTGCAGGCACTACCATTCCAGTCTTAACACTTACTGTCACACACTTAATTAACCTATGAAATAAAGCAGGAAGGCTGTGGGAAGTGAGTCGGACTTCCTACCTATTCTCCTCAACATGGTAATCCCCTTAACAATCATGCAATCAAATATTTACAATGATTCAAGTCGCTGTTCCTGCGGAGGGAGGAAACAAACAACACACCTAAATCTAGTTAATCACAAAACTTAACCAAACTTACAAAAATTCCAAACTCTAATAAACATTTGTTCAACCCCAGTCTACACATCGCGTCCCCCGGTGGATGCCACAAAACACAGCCATAACCTGCGGGGCCATCCCAATGCCCCCTAAATTTCCACAGGCCCTATCCAGATGTTACAGGTGAGTGACATGGCTCGGTGGTTTTCGCCCTCATTCATACAACACAAACCCCTTATCCACTCATACTCATTCCAAAACTCATTACACACAAAATCATTTCAAAGCACATATTGATCACACCCCCCCTGCAGGACCATGGCATGGATGTCATAATGTCATATTCATGTGTGTGCATCCTTTCAACTAGGCAGCGGGGAGGTACCACACAATAAGATGGTGGGGGCGCTTCAGGCTGTGGTGCCCGCAGTCCCAAACACAGGTCAACCGACTCACAAGTTAATTGCCCCCCCCCCCCCCTTTACCTCTTGGCCCCGTGACAGCCGAACTGCCCTTTCCGCCGTTACCTCGCCGGTGAGGGTCTCCAAACCCCAGGCTCCTTCCTGGCCTCCTGCTTCCGTGCAGCTCCACGGGTCACCGGGGGTCTCCTTTACCCCACGGTGCCCAACCAGACCCTCCACCGACGAGCTCCAATTTCCAGATACCACTGGCTGCCAGGGGTAATTGCCGCAGAGGGAGGTCGCAGGCATCACTCCTTCGAGCTTGATCTGTACCTGCGGGCAAACACACCTTCCCCACCCACAAGATCCCAAAACACACTTCCTCCCCCGCTGCCATTCAATTCTCCAAACACATTTCCAGAGCAGATGTTACAAGAAGATGTGCCATGGCCTGCTCCATATGAAATCCCCAGTTCACATTTTACCAACACATTTCCATTTTCAACACAATAATCACCACCCACTCTCCATTATCTCCACTCTCACGACCACATAAAAAGACATCACCACAACACTAACACAAACACCACCCACAAGACACTGTGTGGCACACATTCCAATCCTTCTCACCGGCCATGTCATCACTCTCACCCACCTCCCAACTCCAAATTACATGTCACAAAATTTCCATAAGCAAGTCCTGACGCCTGGGACAGTAACCATCAAGGCCTTACCTCTACCTTGATATACAGGTAACTACGGTTGGTCGGGTCCAAAGTGCAATCCACCCATACAATCCCAAAATTTCTCATTGGACCAATCAAATTTCACCAAATTTTACTTTTGTCCCCACGACACTGGCAGGTATGTGGGCCCGCATGCAACGGTGAACTGTTCTGAACAACTACCTGTGGCTACGACAGCTCTGCACCTCTACCGTGCAAGGGTCATCGGGACAAGGTGAACAGTCAAAACGCCAACATGGCCCATGAGTGTCCACAAGGGTGCGATCCACCATCCATCCTTCGGCCCCCCTGCGAGGACCACAGCTGCACCAGTCCCAGCTGGCCAATGTGGTGAGCACCTGCTGCCCACACCACCATTCCCAAGGCCTCGGACCTGGAGGCACGATCGCAGTGTGTGGCATCCCAACAGCCCTGCACCTCCACATCTTCCCCCCAGTCCGACCACATGCAGCCCCCAGTGCCCACCCACACTTGACCACACCAAGGTCCAGTCAACAGCCATGCTCCACCAGGAGACCCACCCAGAAGACATGGTCCACACACCTCGGACACGCACAGCACTATGTTGACCCTCGGACTATACAACTACATCCCCATGATCCCGCGTCCCAAATATTGGCGCAGGCGCAGTCGCCCCCGCAACCAGTTGAAGGCTGTGTCCTGCTAACCTATCAATTTTATCACAGCCTCCAACACTTTGGTATACACACCTGGATCAATAATGGTGTCACTATACAGTGTCCACCATTTCTCTTCACAAAATTCACCCTTAAATTTACATCTAACCCCCTGATTACCCATGCCAAACATTTTTCACATTTTACTAAACTCACAAAAGAAAGATGCTTTGCCATACACATGCCAGCCGAGCATGGCCCATATGCTCGACACGTTACCAATCCCCATTCAACAATCCCATGGCTCTCTTCCCAAACCGAGAGTCCACAAATCATAACGGAACATCTGTGGAAGGTCACTCTCACACCATCACGTTCCACAGATGCCCCAACGGTTGTCCAATAGGCTGTGTCCATTCCTGTCCATGCGGATCGACCCGCGTCCACAGACGAGCACGGCATGGCAGGTCACCACATGCTGGCTGTCCCAGAGTCTCAGGAGGAGGGTGTCAGGCCGCATGCCCTGGCGGTCACCACATCAGGTCCAAGTTGGCCGTCCACGATGCCACCACCAAAGCGCGACCCACAACACCTCCCCCTAGTGGTCCTCAATAAATGCCATCCCAGGCTTGAGAAACCACCTCGGACCCCTGGAGGTCTTAACCCCTACCAGGGTCCGGTGACCCTGCCGGCCCGAGCCACCAGTTCGGGCGGCCCACCGACGGACAAGGGACGCCACACTCCACCAGACTCCTCCCCACCCCCCGTGGGGCCCAGGTCGTACCACGACACCCAAGGCTGGACCCCACATCCAAATCTCGCCAGCACAGCCCCCCAGCTGGCTGGCATACCCAAATTTTGAAAGGGGCAACTTTTGCCCGAGGCCATCCTCAATGACCTCCCCTGGTCCAAATTCCACAGCCCGGGGACCAACTCCAACCGAGGCTGCTCCACATCAAACTCCCATTTTAATTTTATTTTAGATTTTCTTTTAAGAATTTTGATTTCCCATCCCAAACCGCAGCTGCAGGTAACAACCCATACCACAGGTTGTTCTGCCCCTCTCTGCATCTGTTCCAAATTCCCTATGGGGACCAAATTTCCAGAGGCTCTATCTCCCGATCCCTCTCTGTCCGAATCCAGCCCGGAGCCAACACACTTCCCCAACTGTTTCTGCAATTTCGGAGCCTCCTGTTCCCAATTGTTATGCACGGTGAGGGTCCCCTCGGTCACCTCAACCTCCTCCTCGGACCGACTCACCTCATCACCCAGACTCCTTTGGGCCTGAACAAACTCTACCCCCATGGGACTGTCCCAGGTCCCCAGCCGCTGTATCACATCATGCACATCATCCCCATCACCAATCAGTTCTGGCCCCGACAGGCCTTCTTCCCCAATAATTACCTGGTCCGGCTCCATTACTTGGACCCCCCCCCCCCCTATCGTTATCTCCTCTTGCTCTGAACCACCACCCTGGCACAGCAAGGATTCAAATCCATCCTCCGGTTGAGGTGTTGTGGCATCCACCCGGTCCCGATAAAGCTCCAGGCCAGCAGGTGAGAAACATGCCCCAGTTACTTCAAAACATTCCACATTTCCTTCCCCATTCACCTATGGGCATTCCACGTTCACCTGTGGACACTCCCCTTTTACCTCTTCACATGCCGCTCCCGGTGCAATCCCCAATTTGGCTTCCCCCATTCCGATTCAAATTCTGCTACCGTTGGCTTCTCCTGTGTTTCCTTCCCCGGTTCACTCCTTCGTTCGTTCATTCGCTCTACCTTTCCTTCCAAACTATCACTCATTCTTTTGATCAGTTCACCCCGGGCTACTACCTATGCACCTACTACCTACTCAGGGTTCATACTACCTATGCAATTCTACCTGGACTAAGGTAATCAACCGACTATAACCCCCTACAAACGTAACAATATATATATATACGTATATATATATATATATATATATATATATATATATGTAGGGAGCTGTTATTCCCCTCCCCCTATTGTTAATTCTTGCTGCTCTACCAATTACCAAGTATAACCAATTATATGTTTTGTTTTGACTGATTGCTGTATTCTTTTATAATACTTAGTCCTTTCTTGTGCATTGAGGATGTGTAATACCCTAATAAGGAGTTCTGTGCTTGTGAGCTCTTGCCCCGTGTTGGCATAATCCCTTGTTCCCCTTTTTGGCCTTGGTTGCAGCTGCTATCTCTCAGCCTCCCACGTGACTTTGCCAATATCCTGTAGGCTGACACATTTATGAGTGTCCACTCCCTTTGTACTTCCCCAACCCAGGTCTCTATACAGAAAGTTGTAAACATGTTGCCACATATTGCTGACCATCTCCTTATCTGAGCTAACCCATGAGTGGCCTTGGATGAACTTCCCTTAACTAACTGAACAACAGGATGGGACTAATGGTGGGAGGACCAATGAGCCCATTCTTTCTCTGTATCTTGTGAGCTAAGGCCACACCCTATATTCTTTATATATAGCAAGTTTAAATCGAATTATTTCAGAGCATCTTGTGGTAGTGTTGGTCATTTTTTGTGAGCTTCCTGCGACATCCTGTTGTCCAAAAGCTTGTGTAACGAGTTCTAATAAATATATCCGTTGCTCCTTTCTCTGAGTCTTCTGAGTCCCAAGTTCTAAGTCCCATTCCGACAAGTGGTGGCAGCGGTGGGATCAGTCTGTGCAGTCCGGGACGCGGTCCCAGGCAAGTGAGTGGTGAGACCAGCTGGCTATTGATCCGGGTCAGGTGAGCTGTGGTTTTTCTTTTGTTTTTCCTTTATAGCCTGGGGGTCAGCCCAAATTGTAACCCACTCTCTTGCTCAGGTGCCGTTTGTTCCGTTCCCTGCTCGAACCTGATCCACGAACCTAAATTTAAATACGGACCGCTTGGGTCCCGGAGCAACTGACTGTTTATGGACTCGTTAGGGTAACGTTACGTAAGGTGAAGTGCCCCACATTGGGCGCCCGAGGGTAAGGGGTAATAGATCTCTGGGTTGTGAGGGTAAGGATAAGGGCGGCGTCCCGATCCGAGGCCTACCCGGGAGACGTTGGAATTATAAGGTTAGAAGTATTATAAGGGTGTAGGACGCCAGGAGAGTACAGTAAGGGTAGGTTAGACGGCTGTGTAGGCGGGCGAGCCTCTCAGGAGAGTAGGTAGACGGCCGTACCTCGCGAGGCGGGCGAACCTCACGGGTACAAGGCTACGAGTCTCTCAAGAGTTAGGTAGACGGCCGTACCTCGCGAGGCGGGCGAACCTCACGGGTACAAGGCTACGTCGGTAAACTAAATTTTCCTAGGATGGGTAATAAGACTGTAAAGGCGGGTGAACCTCTCAGAAATACCCCAGCATTTTTCATGTTTCGGAGGTATGGCTATGACGCTGCGAGACCAGGGAAGTCATGGGTTGCGCTGACTAAGGATCTAGGTGAACCGTGGCCCGAAGGAGGGTCTTTTGCGCTGGAAAAATTGGACACGTTGTATGGGGCATTAGAAAAGTTAGAACAGGACACGAAACACTTCCCGCCTGACTATTGGAAAGTCTTTGGTTGGTGGAAGGAAGAAGCGATGAAGCGACACGCAAGGTCGATACAGGCAAGCTTGGCCGGTGAGGTATCAAAACTCAAGGGCCTGAGGAAACAGGCGAATAAAATGCAGGATGAAGCGATTAAAGAATTAGAGAGGCAGGCCAACGCGCGACTGATGCCGCTCGTTGAAAAACCAGACCCCGCGGTAGGGGAGGTAGTAACCAATCTACCCTCCCCAGCCCCAGACCTAAGCCCTGTCCCGGGGTTTCAGGCACCACCTATCCTTTCTGCGCTCCCGCCACCACCTCCCTGCAACCCCGCTACCATCGCGCCCCAGTTACCCCAGGGGCCGATACCCCACGGCACGAAGGTCGTTACACCCCAGAACCATCCGAGCCAGGGAAATCCGCTTGCACAGCTCGGGGCTAACGGGATAGATAACGGGACCGACATCGCAGGTTTCCCACCACCGATAGGACAGGATGGGTTATACCCCTCACTGGTAGGCTGTAATGGGAACGAGACCTCACAAACTACCCCCATTGGAATGTCAGGAAATAACAGGAAGGAAAACATTGTGCCCCTTACAAGTTATTGGAGTTAATGCTCAAGGTCAGGGGGTTCGAGAAAGGGTACCATGGAAAGAATCCGCTTTAACAGTAATGCGGGAAAGGATTCAACATTTGCTTATCGAGGACCCACGACAGATAGTGCCAACCATGTCGAATTGGTTTTTAGTTGGCGAGTGCGACTATCGAGACATAACCCATATGGGAGTATCCGTGCTCCCACCCAAGGTATGGGATAGGGCTAGACAAAGAGCACAGTGGCCGATGGACGACCCAAGGGCGGTGGGTGCAAACCCCCAGATAACACTAGTACAATGGGAGGATCTAAAGGTCCGGCTGCTAGAGTCTATCGAGCAGGCGCTGTTGCCAGCAGGAGGTCCGGATTGGGGAAAAATCGGGGCCATAAAACAAAAGACAGGAGAATCAATTGGAGATTACCGGGAAAGGTTGGAAAAGGCCATCGCGTGCTGGGGAGGACTGGGTCCGATGCAGCTGATAGGCCTACCCCAACCATTGGTAAACCAATATCTAATCAAGGGGCTTCGGCCGGCTTTAAAGAAACAGGTACAGTCCGTCCTCTTCGGCTGGAAAGGAATGACAACCAACGAGTTATGCGACAAGCTGGAACAATGCCCGGGCTCCTCCTTAGAGGAGAAGAAGGATATTAAGGAGGAAATATTGCAAATGTTTGTCCAGGAGAAACGGGCTCAATTTAATCAAAATAAAAAGGGGGACCAGAGTCAGAGCCACATACGCGATCAGTGCCAGAAGTGGGGGCCTGTCCGGGGTTATGAGGACCACGGGAGGGGGAGTTTGCCTTTCTATAGGGGCCAATTCCCCAACGGAGAGTGGATCCACCACGAAGGCAACGACTGCGAAGGTTGTACTGACCAAGACCTTGGACGAATTAATATGGACGAGATAAGACAACAATGGACAATACCACCCCCCCTTCCCCCTCCTCCTCAAAACCCTCAAAATTGGACCGTACCAGGGCCCCCTCCCCAAATTTGGTACCCACCAAGACCCCTTCTCCAAACCCCTGGACCACCCCCCAATAGTGGGATGCAGAATGGACCAAGGGGGAACTGGGCCCCGCCTCGGGGTCCGCCGCAATGGCAACCAGTAAACCAGTCACAGTGGGGGCCGCCAGACCGACGGCTGGGCGGAAGGGGCGCTGTAGAAGGACGACCTATGCCCTCCGCACCACCGGTTCCGCAGGAACCGTGTTTTTATTGCAAGCAACTGGACAACCCTCCCATCTACTTTCTCAACAATCCTCTCCAAGAAGTTCTGTCGCTCAAGATTTTGGGTCTCACTATCTGCCATGATCTTTCTTGGGAAAACCACATTTCCAAGCTGGCCTCCAAAGCCAGTCGCCGACTGGGCATCCTCCGTCGTGCGAAGTCCTTCCTCGGCACACCTGAGCTCCTCACCACATACAAGGCTTTCATCCGCAGCTCAATGGAATACTGTTCTCCCCTATGGGCCGGTGCTCCTGCCTCACACCTAGCTCGGCTTCATGCTGTTGAAACCAAAGCTTTCAGAATTATTGGAATCTCCCGCGATGAAGCTATCTCTGAGGGCCTTTCACTCACTCACCGCAGGCAGGTAGGTGGTCTTTCTGTCTTCTACCGACTCCTCTCCGGCCTTGCACCCCCAGCTCTCTCTGTGCTCTGTCCCCCAAATATTCCTACAGGTCGCACAAGATCTGCCAGCAACCCTCTGATGGTTAAACTGCCGAAATCTCGGCTCTCTGCTCACCTTCACTCTTTCATTCCTCTTTTCTCCTGCCTCTGGAACAAACTCCCTCACTCCCTTCAATCCCACTCCTCCCTCCAGGTCTTTAAAACAGCTGTTCACCACCATCTCTTATCTTCCCCCATCCAAAACCTTGATCTTTTCTACCCCCGCTAATTCACCACATATCCACCTTGTTTGAAATTCCAACTTCTTTCCTGGAAGTCCTGGCAGTGTCCATATGTTTTATACCTCTCCCACCGCCCCCTTCCCATGCCCCCCCCCCCAAAGCCCTCGCCCTCTCTCAGATCTCTCGATGTCTCCATGTCTCTCGGTCCCTGCTCTCAAATGTTGTGTTTGTGTCCTTCCCCCTCTCTCCCCATCTTGTCTACCGCTCCCGATGTTATATGTTTTATGTGTCGGTTTGTCTTTCTGTGTGATTAATGTTCGCTCTTTCACGAGCCTCGATCTTGTATACAAAAAAAAAAAAAAAAAAAAAAAGCAAATGGGACACTGGAGACGTGATTGCCCAAGTGCTCGTAAGGGGTTTCCGCCCCAACACAATAGAGTGGTCTATTGACGGGACGCCGGCGGGTCGCCCAAGGAGTGTCCTCTCTTGACCATGACACCGGCAGAGGAACCGACCTTGACGTTGGACGTGGACGGATGACAATTAGAGTTTCTTGTCGATACAGGCGCGACTCGCAGTACAATTAACAAGGGGCAATTGCCATCTTTGCGCCCCACGGCGAGGAACATTCAAATAATGGGCGTTTCGGGCTCACCCCAAGCGCTTCCTATTTCGGAGGAAGTGCGAGTAACATGCGGCCCGCTGGAGGCTAAACATGCTTTCTTGATGACCACTACCGCCCCAACAAACTTGTTGGGACGGGACTTACTGTGCCGATTGGGCTGTCAAATCTCATGTACAGAGCAGGGAGTTTTCGTAGATGTCGCGGAATCTAAACACGACTCGTTGATGATGGCATTGTCTTGGCCCGGCCCCACCGCGTATTGGTGGCGCTTGGATAAAGGGGCTCTGGCTACTTGGACGCATATCATAGATAATGTGTGTTTGGACAATCCAGTTCTGCGAGATTGGCTACAACTGCACCAAATTTCGATAAAACACTTAAAGGATAATCCACCCCATTGCACGGCGTATTACGATGCAAAGGGCGAGGACGAGACTTATCGAGAAAAGGTTAAGGAAAAACTGGGCGAGCGCACGCCTCTACACTTATCACGGATATGGATCGGCCGTGAGGGGATAGGTATCGAGGTAATCCTAACCTCGAGTCAGCGTGCGTTGACCCAATACCCCGAAGGAGTGGCCGCCCATGTTACCCTCACTACTGCCAAGGGGTGGCCACCGGAAAGTGTAGGTTGGATGGTGGGGCGGTTACGAGAAGTTCCCTTACAAGGTTATCGGTGTAAAAGGGGCCGCTGGACTGTGAAACGGCTCAAAAATGGGGAAGGGTTCTCGATTGACATTAAGACACAACGGAGGGATGGAGTGTTCGAAGAAGCAGAGTTGCCCCCTAAGGGCACCTATGCCATGAGGGCAGTGCTAACGGACCCGGGTGAGTCAGATTACCTCCTAGCGGAGGTGCCAGACAATTTATGGCCTCAGAGCGATGATGAGGTTGGACGGATGCGAGACGCCGAACCTCTAGTGATATCAGTGCAGCCGGGGATGCGCTTACCAAATGTAAAACAGTATAAGCTACGACCCGAGGCCGACGTAGGCATAGCACCAGTAATTCAATCCCTGGTGGAACAGAAAATTATCGTGGAAACTAACAGCCCATGTAATACACCAATTTTGCCAGTAAAAAAGCCGACGAAAGACAAATGGAGGTTTGTACAGGATTTAAGGGAGGTGAACAAGGTCATACAGGGCATACACCCACTAGTTCCAAATGGAGAAACCCTTATGATGTCAATCCCGCCGGACGCAACATACTTCACAGTTATCGACCTTTGTTCTGCGTTTTTCTCTGTGCCCATCGCGGCTGAGTCACAATACTTGTTTGCTTTCACCCATAGGGGGCGACAGTATACTTGGACAGTACTACCTCAGGGGTTTTCAGATAGCCCCACTCTGTTTTCCCGGGCGCTGCACCGTGACCTGGCGGATGTGGAATTGACGGGAGGGTCAGTGTTGTTGCAATACGTTGACGATTTGTTGATTTGCTCCCCTTCTAAGGAGGCGTGCGAAATGGATTCCATGGCCCTATTAAAGGCCTTGGCGGCCAAAGGCCACAAAGTAGGCAGACCAAAACTTCAATTTGTGCGGAAGGTTGTAACTTACTTGGGACACGCCATTTCGCACGGGAAACGAGAATTGGATGCTGGACGGGTGACCGCTATCATGGAGATGCCTCGCCCACGCTCGCAACGGCAAATGCTGCGCTTCCTAGGTATGACGGGATACTGCCGCACTTGGATACTTGATTTTGCGCTGCTGGCTAAGCCACTGTACGAGGCGACCAAATCAAACGCCCCGGACGACTTGGTATGGACGGATGAATTGAAGCGATGTTTCGAAGGGCTGAAAAAGGCGTTGGTCACGGCACCGTCATTAGGACTCCCGGATTATGCAAAACCATTTACCCTTTACACTCACGCCGTGGGGGGTTTCGCCCAGTCAGTTTTGACACAGACCCATGGGGATAAGGAGCGGCCGGTGGCCTACTTTAGTAAAAAGTTAGACCCAGTCGAACGAGGGTTTCCGGTGTGCCTGCAAGCCGTGGCAGCGGCCAGGTACGCAGTAGAAAGAACAGCGGACATCGTTATGGGACACCCAGTAACGCTACGGGTACCGCATTGCGTCACTTCGCTGTTGTTACAGCGAAGCACACAGCATTTGTCTAACACTAGATTAATGCAATACGAATCCGCACTGATCACTGCAGCCAACATCACGATCGAACGTTGCACGACACTCAACCCAGCCTCACTGATGCCCTGAATTTACTTTCTAACCCGATTTTCACCTCCTCTATCTGGTTCCCCATCCGTTTGATTTCCCGGGCGGATTGCTCCCCTACTTCCTGCAATTTGCCTTCCATCCTATCTTCTAGCCCCCTTAACCCATTTTTCACCCCCTCTATCTGATTCTCCTGGGCAGCCATTCTATTTTCCACCCCCGTTGACCCATGTTTCACCCCTTCTATCCCATTGTCTAACCCCTCAAATTTCTTGTCTAACCCCTCAAATTTCTTGTCTAACTTCCCAATTTGGGCACTGGTACCCCTTGCTTCGTCCTTCATTGCCCCCATCATTCTGTTTTCCATTTTTTCACTATCAGCCCTCGCTTCGTCCCTCATTGCTCCAATTTGGTCTCCCAGCCCCCTGTTCTCTTCCATGAGGGCCCGCATTTGCAGCATGAATAGGCCCCAATCCATCGGCGGCGCTGCTACGGTCACGGGCGCGGTCGCCATATCCATGTGCGAGGCGCCATTTTGCGCGCCCGTAACCTCGTGCGCGAGAGCGCCATTTTGCGCGCCTGAAACCTCCTCAACCACCTCCTCATTGCCCTCCTCCACATACATTTCCCCGAGGTCCTGGGTCGATTCTACCCCGTCTATCTCTCCCACCGGCATCCCGTCGCCTTGACCATCCATGGCGCGATTTCAAAATTCAGGTTTTTCTTTAAAACAAAACAAATTTCGGCAGCTCGTAATTTTGATCGTGTTAAGCGCGCTTCGGGTCCGACCCCGCTCCCGACACCAATTGTTACGGCCAATAGTACAATTGGTGTTCCCAAAATTTGGGCTAAATAAATTTAGTCCCAGGTTCGAATCCCAACTCCTGACTACCAATTGTTACGGACCGCGGATAAGATGTGTTGTTTGCCGAGCGGATGGCACCGCGGCCGAACAGTTACCCCGACTAACCCGAATCCCGAACGTTGGCCGGATCGCGCCACAGATAGTCAATAGGGAAAAGACAAAGGCGACACAGATGTGAAGAAGAAGAAGACAAAAACAAAAAGGTTGGAAATACTACTAAATTTATTCTTACTATTTACACGCTCAAAGTAACCAAGGAAGAAGGAAAGATAAGAAAATAATTTACAGAAGAATTCAGAGACACAGTGCAACGCTAGCTTACCTACAGTCATAATTAACCCAGGGACAAGACACACAGAACAAACTCACGTACACAAAAGGATGGAAAGGCAGGAGGTGGATGGCTGGAGGGAGGGGAAGGTCCAACGGATACCGCAGCACGATCGGCACGTTTAGCAGCTGCCGTTCCTTCGCGGCCCTGCTCAAAACTGCCGTCCAGGCCCCAAGCTGCTGTTGTTGCTGCTGTGGCTGCTGTGTGGACGTCGCGTGCTCTTTTCAGGACTCGTCTCTCTCATCTTGTCAAAGCTCATCTGCTTCTGTAAAAGCTCATCTGGTCCAACCACTTCTGTAAAAGCTCATCTGGTCCAACCACTCAACTCAACAACCACCCCTTGCTTCTTGCGCGCGCGCTTTTATAGCGCCTCAGGCGATCAAGCCGCCGGCCTTCAGGACACGCCCATCAGTCAGCTCGCCTCGGCCCTGATTGGTCGGCACGGCCCTCTGGCTCCGCCCTTGATGACGATGGGCGGGCACGCCCTTCTTCCCCGAGCTGAGCACATGCTTAATGGCGGCTTTGGGGCGAAATCAGCAACCCACCGCTGTAACAAACCTGGCAAACTGCCCAGTGCGGTTGGCAATGGAGACTTGGAGGGGATGTAGCTGGAAATGGAGATTTTGGGAATGGGAATGAAAGGGGATCTATCTTATTTCACTTGGTGCAATGGAGTGTCATCTTAATGGAAGACAAGGCCTTACCCTAATACACATAATAAAGATATAACTACCAACAAGGGGGAAATCTATGATTGGCTGACGTGATTGTTTATGACCTAATTATGGGACGCCCTTTGACCTTTACACATAACTGGAGTAAGGAGGGTCCAGAATAAAGCACTAATAATAAAAAAACAATAAAAAAACACAATCCTCATATCCGTAACAATATATATATATATATATATATATATATATATATATATATATATATATATATATATTTATATATATATATATACATATATATATATACATACATATATATATATACATATATATATATATATATATATATATATATAGATATATATATATATATATATATATTGTTGCGGATCTCCAACGTCGGCCTTCCCCTTACCAAGGGGGGATTAATCCCCTTGTCTTTTTACAAGCCGACGCGATCCCGGGCTATCACGTTCCTTCCGGTCAGCGCTGAATAGGGTGGGAAGTCGAATTAGTCCTATTACCTAAGTACCAGCACCTCCCGGGAAGCACGCAAATAACCCCACCCGAACCACGGTTTTAGTGGACATGCCAAGCGATAGCGAGCCGCGATTCGGGCCGTTAACAGGAACTAACCCGATTGGAGCGGTTCCTAATCGTGCCACGCTTACCCAATGGAGAAATCACAAAGACGGTCGAATTAAGAGGAAACAGGAAGAACAAGTAATTGAATACACACTTTGTACATTGAAGAAGAAGAAGAAGCAATGTACAGTGAAGAAGAAGAAGCAGATACACAGGGCAGCCTCATAACAGTCTTAACTTATCCCTGGACATGGGCCCGTTCACACTCCGACTCAGACTCACACGGGGTTTGTAGATGGTCAGACAATGGTCCAAAGGATCGCGTCCACAGTTCGCTCTGGTCCCCGACTCGTATGGTGGGGGTAGACGGCATTCAAGCTCTCCGCGTGTCGTTGGCGCGGATCGGACAATTATATGGGAAAGGTGAGCTAGGCTGGGCGGTTATTCCACGGCTCACGGCCGCGTATGTAATAAACGAACTGGCTAGGCGGTTATACTGGCGGTCTCAGCAATCCCGAAGCCAAACCCCCAGCGAGTTCTTGCAATCAATGCCAACGTGACAATCCTTTCACAAAGCGCTTATACTCTCCAGTCCTTGGTAATGCACGAATATCCTCTTACAAAGCCAAGTGCGATTCCTTCAGTCCTCCTCTCCGCACAGTCCTGTTCAACGATCTCCACTTGCCAGTCCTCAAGTCCTCCAGAGGGCTTTGTGCTCGCGGTTATATAGCGCTGCCAAGCGAACCCTCTCGAATCTGGTAGATGCGCACTCACCACACCCCTTAGCCATGCCCACTCGAGCCCTGGTTGGTTGTTGGGGTCTTACTGGCTCCGCCCTTGATGTCTGCCTGACGTGGCCACACCCCACCCTTGTGCTCCGCCCCTTTCCCAGGCCTTACCTCGTGGCACTTGGCTACTTTCAGCATCCTAATGCGTCTCCCGAACAAAAGGTAGCCGATGAGGTAGGATGGAAAATGCACGTCTCTCAGCGCGGCTGGTGGTTACACAGCCGTTATCACTCACGTAACTTAATGCACTGTACGCAGTTCGGCTTGAAGCTCAACCGAGCGTCGCTTTATATATCAGCGCGTATCCTGGTTCAATGCACGTCTTTCTTCACTCGCATATCTCTCAAAGTCCTCTTAGGCTCACCGCGCTGCTGGAACGCAACTCTCAACCGCTGGTGCTCAGTCCTCTGCTCAGTCCTTGCGAGTCCATCAGCCCTCTCGGGGGCTTTTTGCAACGGCTTATATCGATACGCCCCGAACCTTCTCGAACCCCCTCGAACCTTCCAACCATGCCCTGTGACGCAGTGCTGCCGCCACACCCTCAGAGCCCTGGTTGGCGGCTCGTGCTTACCGTCAGCTCCTCTGCCGCCCCTCATTCGGCCCCACCCCGACCCTCCGAGGACTGCCTCATGTAAATTCGCCCAAAATAGACCAAAGTCAGCGCAAAGGGGCATGAGGCTAGGGAGGCGGGATAGTCAGTAGAAGTAGGACCTATTCTCCTTACTCTACTCAATGCAGAACTAACATAAGAAAAGGACTAAGCTCACAAATACTAAGAGATAACTACACTATCACGAGGCTACATGTTGCTTGTGTGACTAACTATGAGGGGGAACTTTTAACCTTTATTATACTGACTGTACAAAACTCAAAACCGCAACAATGTGTATATATATATATATATATATATATATATATATATATATATATATATATATATATATATATATATATATATACATACATATATATATATATACATACATACATATATATATATATATATATATATATATATATATATATATATATATATATATATATATACTGTATATATATATAGATAGATATATATTGTTGTGGTTTTTAGAACCCTCCACTTTGTAAATATCTGTAATATTCCCTTATAAATAATCCCCTGTAAATATTCCCATTTTTGGTGTAAAGGTCAAAGGTCGCACCCTAGTTAGGCCACGAGCAACACGTAGCACACCATAGGCTTCTTTTTTAGTTATTTCATTAGTATGTGTTTCAGGTAAGGATCTGATTCCAATAGTTGAATCTGCGTTGTATTAATCAAATCACCTAGGCCCCTTTTTCCAATCCTATTCATTTTGCGGCTATACCCTCTCCAAATTGTATTACGTGCCTCTACCAGCCGCAGCCGCCTCAGCGTTCGCTGCCTTTTGGTTGTTCCTGCCCGCCGCCATAAGCCATGTGGCAGAGTGGGAGAAGAAGGGAGGAGCGGCCAGGAACATAGGCGTGGCCCCATCAACGCGTCACGAGGGGAGGTACCAATGAACCCTCGGGACCAATCCGGGCCGAGGCGTGTACACGAGTAGGCGGAGCGAAGCAGATGCGGCTTCATAGGCGAGGCTTGTAATAAAAGCGCGGCCGCGGACTACTTCGAGAGATGAGGCAGATGATCGGCAGGTACGAGAGATGCGCCAGGGAGAGAGGAGGAGTCAAACTTGAGAGAACAGCGCAGAGGATCGCTTGGAAGGATCAGTTGATACGAACTGCCGTTTGGTTTTTGAGAGCGTTCGGCGCGCTATACGTACGCAGCATTCCAGCCCCTCGCATATGTAAGGTCCAGTCGCGCGCCAACGATACGCGAAGTTGCCTGCCGTTCTTCGCCCGCGGACCCGGAGCCTGGACGGATCCCATCACCTGGAACCATCTGCCTGGACCTTCCTCCCCTACCAGCTACCATGCCGTGTGAGTCTGTTTGTCCTGGGGTCGTGATAAGTTAAGACTGTTTCGATAAGCTTGCTCTATGTCCCTTTATTTCCTTCTTTTGTATATTCTTGCCTTTCGTTTCCGCTTTTAGTGTCGTTAATAAATCATATTTATTCTTCCTTCACCCTTCTTATTCTTTGGGTTTTCCTCTCACCCGGTCGCTTTAGTTTTTTCCCAATGGAATACCTGTGGCACGATTAGAACCGCTCAGAATCGGGTTAGTTTTATTGCTAACGGCTCGGATCGCGGATTGCTAAACCGCTCGGCAATTACCATCACATCCGCGGTTCGAGCAGGGACTCATCTCCCTGCTTTGCGGAGAGATTGGTGAAGGTATTTGGCAAACCGTTGACCAATCACCCTGGCCAATCTCACCCTGCAGAGGAGCGGGATAGTTCCAGGACCGGAGACGGCCAGCTTAACAAGACAAGGGGATTAACCCCCCCTTGCTAACGGGAGTGCCGTACTCTGAGATCCGTAACAATTGGTGTCAGGAGTGGGATTTGAACCCGAACCAAATTTTTAACATCTGGAAAAAAAATTTGGTCAAAATTTGAGCGGCCAATTTTTTAATTAAGATCCGAAATTAGAATCGTGCCATGGATGATCAAGGCGATCGGGTGCCGGTAGGGCAGAATGAGGGGGTAGAGTCAACCCAGGACCCCAGGGAACAATTGGGAGTAATGGAAGAGGAGGTTGAAGAAGGTGCGGTAGAGGGGGTTGCAGGCGCACAAGATGGCGGCACCTCGCACGTGGCGACGAGGGCCACGCCTGCTGCGCAAGTAGGGGTTGTGGACCTGCAGACCTTTTTGGCGCAAGTACAGGTAGCCATAAAATTGGGGAGGGAGCAATTGAGAAATGATATTAAAAATCAAATAGAGAAAATGAGTGAGGAATCCAGGTGTGATATGGGAAAAGTGGCGGAGGACATTAAGCGCAAGCCAAGCGGAAGGGTCCCAAAGGTACGCGACAAGGTAATGTGACTCGAGGAGCGCGGGTTAAGCAAGGCAGAGCAGAGTGCGGTTAAAATGATCGGGATAGAAATTGCGACCCGGGGTATGGGGAAGCCAGCAACCACCGAAGTAGCAGAGAAAATTTTAATAGAGCCAGAGGTCGTCGAGGGAAAGGAAAAATAAATTAAAACCGAACAAATAGTAGTGGAAATTGGAATTGAAGAGACGCCGGACTTAGAAGAGCACTCGCGGGGTGAAGGAATGGAAATTGTGCAAAGTCCATGTTCGCATCATGATGTCATGCTGCATAACCCGAATAAAGATTTGCAGGTGGGGTTGGAGCGAGGAGGAAGAAGGTGAGTCGGGCTGTATATTGTGCGGGAAGATTTTGCAGGAGAATGTTTGGTGCAAAAAGAATTTTCGCGCGCTTGGGATGCAGGCGTAACCCGGGCGCTCGTAAAAGGCCCGTGGTGCGCTGTGTGAATGGCAATGGCACGCGTGTGAGGAAAAGGTGTGTGAAGGTGAACGGCGTGCGTGTGCGAATGGCGCCAGAGCACGAGAGTGTTACCGAGTGCGAGGGAGAGTGCACGACAGAGTATGGAAGTGAAACCAAGTGCGAGCAAGAATGCACGTCGGAGTGTATGTGTTATGAGAGTGACACGGAGAGTGAGATGGATGGAGAGAGTGTGCGGGGATGCACACCTGAGTTGGTTGTGGAGTGTGTGATTGGGTGTGCGACGAGGGATTGCACACCCATGGTTGGTTGTTGCAGAGGATGTAACCGAGGAGTGGGCGCGAGGAGGTGTGTTAATGAAGGGTGCGAACGACGAGTGTGCACCAAGGTGTGTGAGAAGGTGTGTGGTGGTCAGGTGTGTAACGAAGTCTGTGAGCGAAATGAGTGTGCCTGGGTGGTGTGCATGGAGAGAGAGTGCGGTGATGAAATGTGCGGAGTGTATGGAGACAGCTGGATGTGTGAGGAGGAAAAGGAACGTGTGTTGTGAGCATGTACGGGGAGCATCGACGTTAACCGGGATAGCGTTCAGGCCGACGTTTAGCCGATGCGAGCTCCCGGTCCATGCCTGGCGGTGTGTGCTGCGGGAGCTGGCGGGAATCGGTGTCGCGTCGCTCCTGTTCGGAGCGTCGTGCACGATCCGGGCTGGGCCTCGCTTGCTCTCGCTGCACGGTCGAGTCCGCGATTTGCCAGGCAAAGCGGGCGGCCCGGTTCGAGAGGAAGGAGGAGGGGTCAGAACGGCGCCCCCTTGTGGTGACGGCGTTCCACCCGGGCAAGGCTGGGCCATCGCACTTGGGAGCGCGAGGCCACGCGCCGGGATGGTGCTTGGAGCCTTGGCCCGAGCAAACCTCCTCCCCTGAACCCGAATGCCGGACGGACCCAACCTGCAGGAGAGAGACCACCCGTATGCATCACTCGGCTTTTCGAAGCCGAGCTGTGATGAAAATGCAATGACGTACCGAGAGGCTCATAGTACAGTGGACTGAATAGGAAAATTGATGGCAAATGGTTTACGGTGTAGAGGGATGGTATATTTACCATCCCTCACATCACATCTTGCGGGCAAAGGAGCTATAGTTTTATGGGGTATGGCAGTGAAAACCAAGCCAGGGAGGGTTTGGATAATGTTAGGATTTAGAAAGATGACCATAGGGGACTTTAGATTTAAGTAGTGACGTTGTACCTGTAGAGGGGACGTATCAGATTAGTGGATTATAATGACGTGGGATGTGCAATAGTACAAGGGGCGACTGGGAAGCACGAATCTTAGAAGGGAGTAGGTAGATCAGAGGATGCAGTGTGTGTTTAGGAAGTGATTGAGCAGAGTATTGTGAAAGGTGTGATTGTGCATTGAGTTGAGTGGATTGTATTGAGTGAATGGTCCTGGAGGGAAGGAGGGTGCAAGTGCCACCAGGTGTGCAAGGGCCACCAGGTGTGCAGGTGCCACCAGGTGTGCAAGTGCCACCAGTTGTGTGGGCACCAGGAGTGAAAGTACAGGTGAATGAAGAATGGTTGTATGGAATAGATGGTCTGGAGTGAATGGAGCATGGAATAAATGGAGTATGGAATGGATGGTGTGGAGTGAGTAGTGTGGAATATGTGAAGTGGAGTGGTTGGTGCAAAAGTAGTGGATGGGGAAGATGGACCCCTTCACGAGTACCCGGGGAGGGTCGATTATAGGGGGAGTAGGTAAATTGTGTTTGGATATTGGCATCTGTGGTGCGAATAGTAGCAAGTGGTTGCTTTGAGTGGGTGCATTAGCAGAGTAAATTGGCTGGGCGTGGCCTGTTAGTGAGTGTGATTGAATGGGCACTCCGCCACTGTTAGTCTGTCGGCCAGGTGAGGCCGCAGGTAGGCTCTGGGAGCCAGTAGAGTTCAATGGGGCCCGAGAATCCGGAGGACGGACCCGGGTAGCCCGACGCCAGAGAGGGTGGTAGTGGGGTGAGAGCGCCAGAGGGCCTTCCCCAGGATGGTTAGGGTAAGGAGCAGGTAAGCTCGGGAGACAACTGCAGTGGTGGGGGTGTGCAGCTGAGCGGACCTGCTGGGAGCGCCACACGACCCAACCCAGAAATTGTGCGAAAGCACAGGGAGTAGAATCGGGGGAGTAAGACTCCAAATTGGTGAGCACCACAGTTTGGTCAATGGGAGTTCAGTTCTTAGAACCACGTAGTGTAAAATGGCCAATGGTTTGGCAGGGAAAGACCCCGGGTAGTGCAAAGTGTGTTGAAGTCATTTAGAGTATAGTTATGATTGGAATCTCTTCGCACCATCTACATCCACTCACCGGGGTGACAGGACTCCACACAACCGGTTTGTGCAAATGTCTGGTATGTAAGACGCATCACGCCGTGGATGTGACATTGTGCTTGTTATGTTCCATCTCCTCCTCCTTAGGAGGGATTGATGAGAAATTGGGCTTTATGGCAAATTTGGTTCGAGGGATTGATGACGAATTTGGTATAGAGGGGAGATATGGGGAAGACAGGACAAAGAGACGAATTGTAAATTGTGTAAATACGGGGTAAGGGCAAGGGTCGATCAGGTGACAGGGGGGGGGGGAGGACGCATGTACGGTCGGGACTAGAGTCCCTGTATAAAGAGAGTTGCGCCATGCGCTGACCCGAGATTTCTGGTCACGTGATTTCGTGGCGCCATTTTGTGTCTAACTTCACCGTGCGTGAACGTCAGCTTGGTACGGGAATGTTGTTTATTGCCAAACAAAATGACTGGTTGTTCTGCTTTTGGTTGTTCAAACCAATCTGGGAAATATAAGATGTATAGATTTCCAAGTGATAAAGTCAGAAGACAAATTTGGGAAGCGAAAGTCAGACGAAAGAGCTGGAAAGCGATCGACTCCTCGAGACTCTGCCAGGTAGGCCCACGCCGCTTGATGATCGATGTTCAAAAGCAATTCTATCTGCTCGGTTTTTTTTTGGTTGTCTGTCCGTTGAAAACCCTTTTAAAGGGAAGTGATTTGTGTTTGTTTATAATCTTCAAGGAGCTGACCAAAAATGCATTTCCGTGGGAAGAACCCTGCTCAATTTTTTTCGGGTAGTCCTAGCGGACCGCATATTGTCATTGATTGATGAAATGTCCCGGTACAGTGACATTGCCTGGTCTGCGGTTGGGTAGTCTGCGGGCAATGTCACTGTACTTTTTCAGAGGGAATTAATTTTGATTTTATAGGGGTGGGAAACCCATGGTCCGTTTTGTTTTCAGTTGTCTGTCCGTCCATTCAAAACTTATTCCGAGGCAAGTTATTTTTTTGGTTTAAAATCTTTAGCCTAATCGGCAATCATAAAAGCAATTTTAGGGGGGGACCTGCTCAATTTTTTTGCGGGTTGTGCAGCCATCCATACGTCCAAAATTTGACGAGTTATTGTTTGCTTTGGACAGTGCTCATGGATCTTGTGGCATATTTGCTCAAATATTTCCCACCCCGGGATTTATGGCCAAATTGTAGTGATGGAAGATTTTGCACATTGGACAATCCCTATATATTTAACCTGGTGACAGCTATCGTTCCCAAAACATACAATATTTCTAGGTGATTAATGCAGTAAAACAGGTGTATTTGTGTACCCACATTTAAAACTGGCTCAACTTTCAAAAGCTGTTATCCCTGTTTGATATCAATATACATGTGGTCGATAGAGCTAGCGATTTGTCTGGCCATCTTCCGGAAGATTGTCCATGTGATTTTCTGTTGTGGAAGTACTAGTACATGACAGCTCATTAAAATTAAACTGTGTTGTGTTAGAATAAAAATTTCAATAAATAAATACATCAAGGACACTCATTGTATGATTGCAGGAACATTTCGATGTGAATCAGTTTGAGAGGGGGCGAGCTGATGACAAAAAGAGGTTGAAGTGCTCTGCAGTTCCACCAATATTTAGCTACCGGAAACCCGTGAAGCTGCGCAACTCCCCCAAGAAGCGTGGACCGTCCAGAACTGAGAGACTACATCTACCAAACTTGTCCGACCACACCTACTCCACTCATGAACGTATTGACTCCTCAAATGAATCTCAATGTAAGAATTGTTTTATTTATTACAAAATCATGGCAGGACATGTTCAATCAATGACATATTTTAAACGATTACAAAATGACAGGCATGTGCTTGTCTATATTTGCCATAGCTCTTTGAACTATAATTGTACGTTCAGATTATGATGACTATCTTCCTGTTGCCATTTTCTTTTTACATTATTCTAAATATTTTGCAAAATTAAATTGTAAAAAAATTGTGTTATATTTAACGTTAAGTATAAAATTATCTTTCCCGATTACAACATTTATCTACAGAATACTGAGCAATTGTACATACCAATTTTCCAGTTGGCCATTAATTGTATATGTGCTCTTTTGTAGCTGAGAGTGAACCTATGGACACTGATACACAAGAGGGCCAAGATACTAGTGATTCTATTGAAGAACGGCTGCTGAGATTGGAGGAGAAAAATAAAAAACTATAAAAAATAAAATAAAATAAAAATAAAAATATTAAAAATAAAAATATATTGGAATAAAAAATAAAATAAAAAATAAAAAATATTGGATATGCCCACACTCCTTTCTAAAAGTTATTAAAATTCAGAGAACGACAGCATTGGTTTGTCTTACTTATAATGTTAGCTCTTATATGCAGTGTTGGCTTGTAATATGCATTGCCATACCACTTTTAATATCACCACACAGCTCTTTTTCACGGCAATAGCTGAGTTTTTGACAAAACAAATATCACCTGTATGTAATAATAAGACTAAATATGTGTAGTAAAAAAAGTTTTAGCAGGTTTAGAATATATCACCCCATATCGCGAATGTACATGTATATCTAATCCGACACACTTAGACACAAAATGGCGTCCAAATTTGAGTTGACACAACTCTCTATATACAGGGACTCTAGGCGGGACGAGCTTTCTCCGCTCGCTCTCCTGCGCACCTCACCTCTGCATTACCTTGTGTTAATGTGTACCCTTGCGCCCTTGCACCCCGCTAACCCTGCTTTGTCTTCCTTCTCCACTCATGGACCGTGGTCTTTGTGTGCTGAGGGGGAAGTGTGCAGGTGTCCGCAGTTGTGTGCCCGCACCCCCGCTGCTGCCTGCCTGGACTGGTACCACACTTATGGACCGCACGTTGTTGTGGCCGAGCACCACCATATGGACCACAGGTCTGTGGCCGAGCACCCCATTTATGGACCCCACGTTTTGGGGCCTGGCATCGCTGCTGGGAATCTTGCTTGCGGACTACGGTCACGATGGCACCTAAGCCATGCAGGTGGACCACCTTAGTTGGCCCCTGCTGGCCATAATTAAAGAAATGGACGCTTTTTGTGCCTTCTTTTTAGATTTCAAATAGGCGGCAAGCAAAGAAGTCATCCAGAACCAGCGGCCCAGCAGAGAAGAAGAAGACGTCATCCTTTAATAATCATTGAAATGTGATGACTGTGCACTGGATGGTGCTGACTGTGCATTTTGGTGCTTTGGTGCTTTTGGTGCTTATTGGTGCTGGTGGTATCGGTGCAGTGCAGTGTATGCCTTTCCTCTTTTCAAACCATCTTCTTTTGTTTCCCAAAAGACAGGTCCTGGGTTCACGTTTGTAAATACCAAATAGTGTCTTTGTAAATAATACTCCCCACCGTAAATGTTTCGTTTGAAAATTAATTCCGTGATCCGGTTATCCTGTGGGCGTGAATCTGTTAGATAGAATGCAATGCAGCAGGTGGGACATACTTAGTTGTTTTTAAAATGTCGCACTCAGGGTGAAGTTAATAGTCGAGGGTTACCACATCTGAGTGTCACACTAAGTTAAAGTTCTTTCGGGCTGGGATGGCCCTGGAGGGTAATGAGGGTGCAGTGTTGTGGTTTTTAGAACCCTCCACTTTGTAAATATTTGTAATATTCCCTTATATATAATCCCCTGTAAATATTCCCATTTTTGGTGTAAAGGTCAAAGGTCGCACACTAGTTAGGCCACGAGCAACACGCAGCACACCATAGGCTTCTTCTTTAGTTATTTCATTGGTATGTGTTTCAGGTAAGGATCTGTTTCCAATAGTTGAATCTGCGTTGTATTAATCAAATAACCTAGGCCCCTTTTTCCAATCCTATTCATTTTGCGGCTTTACCCTCTCCAAATTGTATTACGCGCCTCTACCAGCCGCAGCCGCCTCAGCGTTCGCTGCCTTTTGGTTGTTCCTGCCCGCTGCCATAAGCCACGTGGCAGAGTGGGAGAAGAAGGGAGGAGCGGCCAGGAACATAGGCGTGGCCCCATCAACGCGTCACGAGGGGAGATACCAATGAACCCTCGTGACCAATCCGGGCCGAGGCATGTTCACGAGTAGGCAGAGCGAAGCGGACACGGCTTGATACGCGAGGCTTGTAATAAAAGTGCGGCCGCGGACTACTTCGAGAGATGAGGCAGATGATCAGCAGATGCGAGAGATGTGCCAGGGAGAGAGGAGGAGTTAAAATTGAGAGAGCAGCGCAGAGGATCGCTTGGAACGATCAGTTGATACGAAATGCCGTTTGGTTTTTGAGAGCGTTCGGCATGCTATATGTACGCAGGATTCCAGCCCCTCGCATATGTAAGGTCCGGTCGCCCGCCAACGATACGCGAAGCTGCCTGCCGTTCTTCGCCCGCGGACCCGGAGCCTGGACGGATCCCATCGCCTAGAACCATCTGCCTGGACCTTCCTCCCCTACCAGCTACCATTCCGTGTGAGGCTGTCTGTTTGTCCTGGGGTCGTGATAAGTTAAGACTGTTTAGATAAGCTTGCCCTATGTCCTTTTATTTCCTTCTTTTGTATATTCTTGCCTTTAGTTTCCTCTTTTAGTGGAGTTAATAAATTATATTTGTTTTTCCTTCACCCTTCTTATTCTTTGGGTTTTCCTCTCATCCAGTCGCTTTAGTCTTTTCCCAATTGAATACCTGTGGCACGATTAGAACCGCTCAGAATCGGGTTAGTTTTATTGCTAACGGCTCGGATCGTGGATTGCTAAACCGCTCGGCAATTACCATCACATCCGCGGTTCGAGCAGGGACTCATCTCCCTGCTTTGCGGAGAGATTGGTGAAGGTATTTGGGAAACCATTGACCAATCACCCTGGCCAATCTCACCCCGCAGAGGAGCGGGATAGTTCCAGGACCGGAGACTGCCAGCTTAACAAGACAAGGGGATTAACCCCCCATTGCTAACGGGAGTGCCGTACTCTGAGATCCGGAACAATATATATATATATACAGTGAAACCTTGACTTACGAGTGCACCAACTTACGAGTTTTCCGAGATACGAGCCGTCGCTCGGGCGGTTTATTGCTTTGTGATGCGAGCCGAGATTTAAGTTACGAGCTTACGCCACCCGCCACCAGGTGGGTTCCGGTCACGTGGTTATCTTGCCGTGCAAGCATCTCTGCCGTATATCGCTGCTACTTTGTTTTCGCATTTTTGTTAATTTGGAAAATTTCTTAGTTTTAACCATGGGTCCTAAGAAATTGAGTGCCAAGGGCAGTGCTGAGAAGAAGAAGAGGATGATGTGCTTGGATATAAAACACGCAATCGTCGAAAAACATGAGCGAGGTGTGCGTGTTGTCGACTTGGCGAGGCAGTACGATCGTAGTACTTCTACGATATGGACTATTTTGAAGCAGAAGGAGTCGATAAAGGCTATAACGCCAGCCAAGGGCGTTACGATTATTTCAAAGCTCCGGACCTCTGTCCATGAAGAGATGGAGAAGTTGTTGTTTGTGTGGTTGACGGAGAAGCAGCTCGCAGGAGATACCGTGACCGAGAGCATCATGTGTGAGAAGGCCCGAGACATTTACGGGGATTTGGTGCAGCAGACGGCGGGAACATCAACGGACGAGGCATCGGAAGTCATTCAAAGCCAGTCGGGGATGGTTTGATAATTTTAAGAAGAGGACCGGCATTCACTCCGTCGTCAGGCATGGTGAGGCAGCAAGCTCGGATGTGAAGGCAGCTGAAGATTTTATTATAACTTTTATCGAACTGATAGAAGCCGAACGATACATCCCCCAGAAAATCTTCAACTGTGACGAGACAGGGCTCTTCTGGAAAAACATGCCGAGGAGGACGTATATAACGGCAGAGGAGAAGAGCATGCCAGGCCACAACTTGTTCAGAGTGCCGGCGATAGCTCGCCTTCTCTTTGTGGAAGACACGGTGATTTTTTTTTTTTTTTTTTTTTTTTTGTATACAAGATCGAGGCTCGTGAAAGAGCTAACATTAATCACACAAAAAGACAAACCGACACACAAAACACAAAAAACAAGGGGAGCGGCAGACAATATGGGGAGAGAGGGGGAAGGCCACAAACACAACATTTGAGAGCAGGGACATCGGGAGGACTTGGGGGGAGGTGGGAGAGGAATAAAACATATGAACACTGCAAGGACTCTGGGGTGAATTACCGGGGGTAGAAAATATCAAGGTTTTCGATGGGTCATTGATGAGGTCATTTCGATGAGGTCATTGATGAAGACCAAAAATAGCACAGGGCCCAGAACACTACCAGAACACTACACAGATCCTCATTTCGATGAGGTCATTGATGAAGACCAGAAATAGCACAGGGCCCAGAACACTACACAGATCCTTAACATCCAACAACTAATGGGACGCAAACGGGGCGCCCAGTTTAGCGGTACACACATTGATGAATCACCCTGCCTGTGAAACACCGACATGACAGGTTATAGCTGGGTTCGGGATTCAAACCCAGGCTGGACAGTTTAGAGTCAAGTGTGCGTACCTCCAGTCCAGGCCATCCTGCCAACTTGTATGCTGCATACAGGTGAAATATAAAGCGCGAGATATTTTTATATACTGTATACTGTATATTTAAAAAAAAATTGGTGTGGTTTTTGGCGGGCTGGAACGGATTAATAGCATTTCAATGCATTTTAATGGGGAAATTTAATTTGAGAAACGAGCAAATTGAGTTACGAGCTCGGTCACAGAACGAATTAAACTCGTAAGTCAAGGTTTCACTGTATATATATATATATATATATATATATATATATATATATATATATATATATATATTGTTATGAATTTGAGAATGGTGTTTTTTTTGTGTTGTAAAATATCACCCTCCTTCCTCCAGTTGTTGTGTATAAAGGTCAAAGGGCGTCCCTTGGTTAGGTCATATACAATCACGTCGCCAAATCATAGATCTCCCTGTTCAGTAGTTATCTCCTTATTGTGTGTATTAGATTAAGGCTGTGTCTTCCATTAATTGACACTCCATTGCACCGAATTCAAATAGAGTAGATTCCTTTCACATTCCCCTTTCACCAATTGCCAACTGCATTGAGCGGTTCGCTGCATTCTGCTGCAGCTGTGGGTTGTGGTTGTTTTCGCTGCAAGACTCCATTAGCCACGAGGTCATCTCGGAGCCGAAGGTGGGAGGGGTCGGCCCAGCGCCGGGAACAAGGTGTGGCCTTGCCAACGCCTCCTCTAAGGGCGGGATCGGTGAGCCCTCGCGACCAATCAGGGCCGAGGCGACCTCACCGATGGGCGTGTCCTGGAGGCCGGCAGCTTGATCGCCGGAGGCGAGATATAAGCGCGGGCGGAAGCCTTTGTGAGAAAGAGTGGAGATATACGGCGAAGAGAGCGAACCATTAAGTTCAAGAGAGTGAGAGAGTCCTGCGAGTTGCGAGACAGAGAGAGAGAACCCGTCACGCCAGACCCCCCACCAGCAGCTTTGACTCCACCAGGCAGCGTTGGCTCCACCAGGCAGCTCCGACCCATTACCCCGCGGGAACCAGGATCGGTGGCATCGGTGGCCGTCGAGGTCCAGCCCGACGTCCCGTGCGGGATCAAGCTCCAGCCAGCTCCGTGCCTTCCTCCCCTTCTCTGCCGTCCCAAACCGTTCCTGCCATTCCTGTCATCATCCCCCGTGTAAGTGTGCTTGTCGTCTGTCTTTTGTCTTGTCCTGGGTATAAGTTAAGCCTGTTTAGTTAAGCTAGAGTTTCACTGTGTCCTTCTGCTCCGTCCCTCTTTCTACATTATTTTATTATCCTTCCTTCTTCCTTGGTTTCTTTCATTGTGTAAATAGTAAAAATAAATAATATTCGTATTTCCTACCTTTTGTCTTCTTCTTCTTCACATCCTTCGTCTTTGAGGTTTCCACATTGAATACCCGTGGCACGATTTGGCCAACGTTCAGGATCGGGTCTGGTATCTGTTAACAGTTCGTGCCGCGGTTGCTTAAAACCGCTCGGCAATTAACATCTGTCCGCGGTACGAACGGGGCTGTGCCACCGGCCTTTCCGGAGGTCGCTGTACAGCGCCAGGGACCACGTCTGTCAGTTATAGAAGAGGGGATAAATCCCCCCTCTAAGGGGATCCGAGGCCGACGTTGGGTTCCGCAACATTTGGTGTCGGGAGCGAGAATCGGACCTGAAGCGCTTGGCGCGCTCAAATTACGAGTGGCCCAAAAATTGTGTTTTATAAAATCCTAAATTAAAAAATCGTGCCATGGATGGTCAAGGCGACGGGATGCCGGTGGGGGAAATAGAAGAGGGGTTAGGGGTAACCCAGGACCAGAGGGAAGAAATGGAGGAGGAGAGCAATGGTAACGTGGTTGTGGGGGGATCAGGCGCACAAAATGGCGCCCTCACACACGAGGTTGGGGGTGCACAAAATGGCGGCGCCGCGGAGGTCGAGCCCGCGGTGGCGGCTGGGGATGCTGGGCAAACCTGGTATGAGGAGGCCTCCTGCCTCCAGAGTTGTATAAAGGTAAAAAGGGCGTCCCATAATTAGTCCAAAAGCATACACGTCAGCCAATCATAGAATACCCCTGTTCAGTAGCTTATATCTTATTATGTGTCTTAGAGTAAGGCTGTGTCTCCCATTAACTTAAATACTCCATTGCACCAAGTGAAAGAGATAGATTCCCTTCATTCCCATTCCCAAAACCTCCATTCCCCCTTTCGTCGATTGGCAATTACCTCCCCTCCAATTGCCGCCATTGACCACGAGGCAGGGTCGGAGAAGAAAGGCGTGTCTCCACCTCGTCATAGAGGGGAGGAGTGAGCCAGCCCCACTCGACCAACCATGAGCCAGGGGTTTGGCTTGAGAGGGCGGAGAGAGAACGTTTGGGGGAGGTTCGAAAAGGTTGAGGGGCGGGGCCTATATAACCCGCCGGTGGGGCGTTCCCAAGAGCAGACGAGAGGGAGTCCAAGCAGTTGGGTCGAAGAGATGCGCTTTGAGTTGGGTCCAAGAGATGCGCTTTGAGTTGAGTCCAAGAGAGGCGCTTTGAGTTGAGTCCGAGAGAAGTCCAGAGTTGAGCTGCAGCTCGAGCCACCGAAACTGCAGCCACAGCAGCGTGGGCCTGGACGGCAGTTTGGAGCAGGGCCGCGAAGGAACGGCGGCTGCCCAACGAGCCGATCGTGCTGCAGGACCAGTTGGACCTCCCTATCCTGCCAGCCAGCCACCTGCCATCCCTATCATCATTCCCCGTGTAAGTGTGCTCGTAGTCTGTCTTTTGTCTTGTCCCTGGGAATAAGTTAAGCCTGTTAGATAAGCTAGTATTTTCCCTGTGTCTCTAAAAAAAGCTTCTGTATATTATTTTATTATCTTTCCCTCTCCTTGGTTATTTTGAGCCTGTAAATAGTAAATAAATTTAGTAGTATTTTCAACCCTTTTCTCGTCTTATTCCTTTTCCTCTTTGCATTCGGTCGCTTTAGAGTTTTCCCGATTGAATAGCGGTGGCGCGATCCGGCCAAAGTTTGGGGTAAATCGGGTTTTAGAGTCGGGGAATAACTGTTCGGTCGCGGAGCCTCCGCTCGGCAAATATAACATCTTTAACCGCGTCCGTAACAATATATATATATATATATATATATATATATATATATATATATTGTTACGGAGTCGGGGTCGGTGCTCCCCTTATCAAGGGGGGGGGGGTTAATCCCCTTGTCTTTTAAGCTGGCCGTCCCCAATCCTGGAAGTTATGACATCACTTCCGGTCGGTGGTAAGTAGGGTTGTAAGCCTAATTAGTCTTGGTACCTAAGTACTACCACCGGCCGTAAAGCGAGGTGATAACTCCCACCCGAGCCGCAGCGTTAATGGATACGCCGAGCAAAGCGAGCCGCGACTCGGGCCGTTAACAAATACTACACCTGATTCTGAGCGGTTCCTATCGTGCCACAAGTACTCAATTTGGAAAAGACTAAAGTGATCGGATGGAGAGGAAACCCAGAAAAAAAGAAGAACAAAGTGTGGTTTATTAATTACTTACAAAACCAAAGAGGAAACAAAAGGAAAGAATGTACAGGAAGGAGAAGAAGCAAAAGGACACAGGGCAATCTTACCTATACAGTCTTAACCTATTACCCCGGACAAACATACACACTCACACGGGATGGTAGCTGGTAGGGGGAAAGGTCCAGGCAGCTGGTTCCAGGTAGGTCGACTCCGTCCAGGCTCCGGTTCCGCGGGCGAAGAACGGCAGGCAGCTTCGCATGTCGTCGACCACGAGCGAACCTTACATATAGCGGGGGGACCGGGATGCTGCGTACGTAATACTTTTATCGTGCCAAACGCTCTCTCTCCCTCCCGATCAATGTTCGTATCAAAAAGGCAGTTCGTATCAAAGAGCAATCAGCGCCACTCAATAACTCCTCGCGCGGTCCGTGCAAAAAGGAGTCCCCCAGCGCAGTCCGTATAATCGAGCTGTCTCCGCGCAGTCCATATCAATCAAGCTCCCTCATGCAGTCCGCTACAAAAGGAGTCCCCCGGCGCAGTCCGTGATAGGGCTTGGCGCGTGCACTTATATAATGTGCGCACAGATCACTACGCGCGCTCCAAAAACCACGCCCGCCAGTAAGCTCACCTCAGCCCTGGTTGGTTGGCGAGGGCTCACCGGCTCTGCCTTTGATGGCTCGTTGACAAGCCCCACCTTGTTCTTGGTGCTCCGCCCCCTTCTTCCTCGTGCTTGACCGCGTGCATAATGGCGTCTGGAGCGAGCGCTAAGGCGCGTAACAGAATTGGGAGAGAGAGGTTGGCAAAATGGCCGGAATGGATTGGGACCTATTCTTATTTAATTGATGCAACGCAGATTCAACTATTGGGAACACAGCCTTAAACACATAATAAGGAAATAACTGCAAGTCCTATGGTGTCCTACGTGTTGCTGTGGCCTAACTATGGGTGCGACCTTTGACCTATTAATGATGAGAATTATTACCTTCGCAAAAGCGGAAGGTTATGTTTTGATCGCTGTGTATTTATTTGTATGTCTGTGTGTGTGTGTGTGTGTATGTTATTCGCATAACTCAAAAAGTATTCAACCGATTCGCATGAAATTTGGTGGGATGATAGGTTATTATCCGGGAACCATTTGATTAGATTTTGGAATCGATCGGGTCAAAGGTCAAGGTCAAGGTCATGAAAAGGTCAAAATCGTCTTTTTACCATAGCGCGGTCAATTTGTGTCCAATTTGTATGAAACTAATGCCAAAATGCTTTGCTACACAGATCTTGTAGTCTTTTATTTTGGCAACAAAAGTAGCTGCGGCGAAGGTATGCGCTCTACCGAGTGCCCGTTCTAGTTTACAAAAGTGATTATTTATTTACAAAAGTGTGGGTTCTCAAAACCGCAACACTGCACCCTCCTTTCCTCAGGGCCCGTCCCGGGCCGAAACAAAAAGGACTATCTTTTAAATGAATGTGACACTTAGGTGTGGTGACCCTCTACTTTTAACCTCACCCTGAGTGCGATAGTTTTAACATTAAATATGTCCCTCCTGCTGCGTTTCATCCTGTCTAACTGACTCACGCCCACAATTAACCGAATTGCGGAATGGTCTTCAAACTACACATTTAGCCGGTGGGTAGCATTATTTACAAGACACTAATTTGATTATTTACAAAATTGCAACACAGGACCTGTCTTTTGTGGGAAAAAGCAGAACTTTTGAAAAGAGGAAATGCCATTGCCATGCACTGCACCGATACACCATACCATATGCACCAAATCATAAAATGCACCAAAAGCACCAAAAAGCACCATCAAGAAACAAATGCACCAATAAGCACAAAAATGAAAAGGCACAAAACACATTTCAAAAATAATAAATGGTGTCTTCTTTCTTCTCTGCTTTGCTGGGCCAATGGTTCTGGTTGTCTTGCTCTTCTCACTTGACGTTATTTACTTAAAAAGGGCACACACCGCGTCCGCTTTTTATTATTGATTTGGCCAGCAGGGCCAACTCCGGTGGTCCACTGCATGGCATCGCTGCCACTTTAAAAACAGTGGTCCGCAACCAGATACCGCTGGCCACAGTGGCCGGTCCCAGCATACGTGCCAGGCCACAGAACGTGTGGTCCATATATGGTGCCAGGCCACAGACATGTGGTCCATATGGTGCATCAGTGCAGGCCGGAGGCAGCGAAGGTGCGGGCACACAACTGCAATCACCTGCGCACTCCCCCTGGGCCCAAAAAAAAGAGGTCCATGAGTGGGGGAAGGAGGACAAAGCAGAGTCAGCGGGGCAAGGGCGCAAGGGTACACATTAATACAAGGTAATGCAAGGTGAGGGGTGCAGGAGAGCGAGCCGAGAAAGCTCGTCCCTAACGTACGTCCGTCCCCCCCCCCCCTCCCCCGTCACCTACTCTACCCTTGCCCCTCCCCCGTATTTACACCATTTACAAACGTATTTGCGAACCAAAGCCAAACAGTTCAATCTTGGTTTCATCAGATCACAGAATCTTGTTTCTCACAGTCTGAGAGTCCTTTAGGTGCTTTTTTGCAAACTCCAAGCGGGCTTTCATGTGTCTTTCACTGAGGAGAGGCTTCCGTCTGGCCACTTTGCCATAAAGCCCAGATTGGTGGGGTGTTGCAGTGATGGTTGTCCTTCTGGTAGTTTCTCCCATCTCCACACAGGATCTCTGGAGCTCAGCCAGAGTGACCATCGGGTTCTTGGTCACCTCGATTACCAAGGCCCTTCTCCTCCGATTGCTCAGTTTGGCCAGGCGGCCAGCTCTTGGAAGAGTCCTGGTTGTTCCAAACTTCTTCCATTTAAGAATTATGGAGGCCACTGTGCTCTTGGGAACCTTCAATGCAGCAGAAATTTTTCTTGTGGGCCACCCCAAATCTGTGCCTCGACACAATCCTGTCTTAGAGCTCTGCAGACAGTTCCTTCGACCTCATGGCTTGGTTTTTGCTCTGATATGCATCGTCAGCTGTGAGACCTTATATAGACAGGTGTGTGTTTTTCCAATTCATGTCCAATCAATTGAATTTACCACAGGTGGACTCCAATCAAGGTGTAGAAACATCTCAAAGATGATCTAGAGAAATGGGAGGCACCTGAGCTAAATTTCAAGTGTCATAGCAAAGGGTATGAATACTTATGTCAATGTGATATTTCAGTTTTTTCTTTTTAATAAATTTGCAAAACTTTCTAAAATCCTGTTTTCTCTTTGTCATTATGGGGTATTGAGTGTAGATTGATGAGGGAAAAAATGAATATAAACGATTTCAGCATAAGGCTGCAACATAACAAAATGTGAAAAAAGTGAATGGGTCTGAATACTTTCTGAATGCAATGTATGTGTGTGTTTGTGTGTGTGTGTGTGTGTGTGTGTGTGTGTGTGTGTGTGTGTGTGTGTGTGTGTGTGTGTGTGTGTGTGTGTGTGTGTGTGTGTGTATGTATGTATGTATTGTTAATGTCCAGCTTCCTTCTTGTAACTACAGTGCAGTAACTGATCTTTATTTTGATCACACTCTCATACTTACTCACTCACTCCCTCATTAATTGACTGACTCACACTCACTGACTGATTGACTCACTCATTGACTAACTTACTCAACTCACTGACTCACTCAACTCAATGACTGACTGACTCACTCACATGCACACTCACTGACTGACTGACTCATGGACTGACAAACTCAGACTCTCACTCACTCACTGACTCAATCACTCACTGACTCTCTCAACTCACTGACTCACTCAACTGACTGACTGACTCACACTCACTCACTGATTGACTCACTTACTGATTGACTCACTCACTGACTGACTCACTCAACTCACTGACCCCCTCACTCACATGCACACACACACTGACTGACTGACTCATGGACTGACAAACACACTGACTCACACTCACTCACTGATTGACTCACTCACTGATTGACTTACTCAACTCACTGACTCACTCAACTCACTGACTCACTCAACTCAATGACTCACTCAACTCAATGACTGACTGACTGACTCACTCACATGCACACTCACTGACTGACTGACTAATGGACTGACGAACTCACAGACTCTCACTCACTCACTGACTCACTCAACTAACTGACTGACTGACTCACTCACTCACTGAGTCACTCACTCCCTCACTAATACATCTCTATGGACAATGCTCGATCGATAAGTTGGACTGAAGTCCGGGTGAGCGGAAAAGTGGCGACTCTGGCTACAGAGTCGGTAGAAGACAGAAAGATATGCTAATGTATGCTTGAAGGAGCAGTGCTCCTGCTTGAGACGGACGGAGTGACGGACAAGACACAAACTCGTCCGAGAAGATGTTTAATGTATAATCAATTCGGGAACTCTGAAAGCCCGTTTATCGGGTTCGCATACATATAATCCAAGCCAAAAAACATACGTCAGAACCAAAGCCACGCCTCTCAGGCGAGGCACGCTTTGGTGGTCATGTGACCGACAGGTGCAAGCAATTATAACCTCGGCGCCGCGGTTTGTCCGCCGGTTACGTCACCGGCTGGGGCAAGGAGATTATGTTGCTGGTCTCGAGCTTTGGGGGACCCATGGGTCGCTACATGCTAATGTAAGTCGATATAAGTATGCTAATTAGGGACTGATGACGCTTTCCTGTGACGTATGTATAATAAAGTAGTTCCATCATGGCTGACCACTGAACGAGCGTGTCTCGATCATTCCCGGGCTTTCGGCTACTGTTACACAATTGCGAATTGAATGCACGAATGGATCGAAACATTCCAGTAAAGAAATCTACATTTCCAATCTGGTTCGAGTTCTTCATTCAAGTTCTTGTTTAGCTATCTGTCTACCTGTGCAGAGCTACGCACATACAGGACAGAATACTCATGAACTCGGTCTGTACACCTCGACTCAGACACTCATCAATGTAAACTTTTACCAGCACATTACATTTCATTTTGCGCGGTTTCTGTGACGTGTTTCATGGTTAAATCAATCCTGTCGGATGTTATTCTTATTCAGACGCGTTGGAAGAACGAAATTAATCATTACGTAATATGATTCCCCTTTTGGGAACAGAATAAGACAGTTTGATTAGAAAACGGACACATAACACGTCACACAATGGAAACAGGCTCGGTGCACCGCGCAAGATGGAAACAAAATGGCTTCCAATTGCAAGTTGTCGAGACTATTCAGACCCGTTGGACAGAATAAATTAATCATTACGGAATATGAATTCCCTTTTGGGCGCAGAATAAGACAGTTTGATTAGAAAACGGACATATTACACCTCACACTCGATGGAAAAAGTCTCAGTGCACCGGGCAAGATGGAAACAAAATGGTGTAGGGCGGTGCTATGCGCCCGACTTGTCTTGCCAATAAAGGAAGCAACAACGTACGTAATTAAAAGCGTCTTTATTCGAAGGATCAAACTATAGCACTGCCGTGCTCGGGGCTGTGAGCCCCGTGTATATCCCGAGGCCACGCCTACCCCTCGGGCGTGGCCGACACCCTCTTGGTGCGCGGAATGATGTCATCGCGCGAGCGAGCCACCGTGTCCGCCACACGCGCCCCCCCAGAATTCCCGCGCACCTGAAGGGTCAGTTTGTGGGGCAAACAGATGACCCGGCCGAAGCGCCCTCTGGCGGCTGGCGGCGTCTGGGATGCCGGGATGCCACCGGCTGCCCCTGGGATGGGTGCGGGGCCGAGGGGTGGCGTGCCGGCGGGGCTGGGTGGTGCCGGGGGTCCGCCCGCCGGGGGGCGGCCCCGACGCGGGGGCTGAGCCACTGGCGGGGGGTGGTCCACGTCGAGGTGGGCCGGTTTGAGGCGGTCCACGGAAACGCGGTCAGGAGTACTGCCGATGTCCAGGGTGAAGTGCTTCTCCCCGGTCTCCAGCACGCGGAAGGGCCCGTCATACGGGGGCCGCAGCGGTGTCCGGTGGGCGTCGTGTCGGACGAACACGTACTCCGCCGTGCGAAGCTCCGGGGCGACGTGCGTTGGCGGGCGCCCGTGGTGCGCCGTCGGCACCGGGGCGAACCTCTGGGCGGTCTCCTGCAGCACGGAGCGCTGCTGCGCCGCGGACCATGGTGCCGTGGAGTCGGGGAGGAACTCGCCCGGCACCCGCAGCGGTTGTCCGAAGACCAACTCCGCCGTGGATGCGCGCAAGTCGTCCTTGGGCGCCGTCCGGAGGCCCAGCAGGACCCAGGGGAGCCTGTCGACCCAGCCGCCGTCGCGGAGGGTGGCCCGGAGCGCGGCCTTTAAGGAGCGGTGGAAACGCTCGCACAGGCCGTTGGCCTGGGGGTGATAGGCCGTGGTACGGTGCAGCTGGACACCGAGCCCCCGCGCGACCGCCCCCCAGAGCTCTGAGGTGAACTGGGGGCCGCGGTCGGACGAGATGTCCGAGGGGGCGCCGAACCGTGCAACCCAGATGGCGATGAACGCCTGCGCGATGTCTGCCGCCGTCGTCGCCGCCAAAAGCACGGCCTCCGGCCACCGGGTGGTGTGGTCCACCATGGTGAGGACATGGGTGAAACCCCGCGAGGGGGGCAGAGGTCCCACCAAGTCCACGTGAACGTGGTCGAACCGACGTTCGGGCACCGTAAACGGGGCCAACGGGGCCTGGGTGTGGCGTTGCACCTTCGCGCGCTGGCACGCGAGGCACGTCCTGGTCCAACCGCGGACGACCTTCCGGAGGCCATGCCAGACGAACTTGTCGGCGACCAACCTCTGGGAGGCCTTCGTGCCCGGGTGGGACAGGCCGTGGAGGCGTCAAAAACCCGGCGCTGCCAGCCCGTGGGCACGATGGGGCGAGGCCGCCCGAGGGAGACGTCGCACAAGAGGGCCGTGCCCGCGCCGTCGAACGGCACCTCGGTGACGCGGAGGCCCGTGACGGCGGTCCGCAAGGCCTGGACGTCGGGGTCGGTGGTCTGGTCCGCCGCCATCCAGGCATAGTCGATGCCGAGGGGGACCGCGTGGGCGACGGCCTGGAAAAGGCAATCCGCCACCAGGTTGTCCTTTTTTCGCGATGTGCCGGATGTCCGTTGGGTACTCAGACACGGCCGAGAGGTGACACTGCTGCCGGGCCGACCACGGCTCGGCGACCTTGGCCATCGCGAAAACCAGGGGCTTGTGGTCGACGAAGGCCATGAACGAACGGCCCTCGAGCAGATGGCGAAAGTGCCTGACCGCCAGGTGAAGCCCGAACAACTCGCAGTCGAAGGTACTGTACCGGCGTTCGTGCGGGCGAAGCTGCCTGCTGAAAAACGCCAGCGGTTGCCAAGCTCCACGTACCCATTGCTCATGCACCGCGCCCACCGCGTAGTCCGACGCGTCGGTGGTGAGGGCGATCGGCGCATCGAGCGCCGGGTGCGCGAGCATGGTGGCGTTAACCAAGGCGAGCTTCGCGCCCGCGAACGCCCCATCTGCTCGGTCCAAACGACGTCACCTTTGCCAGGCTTTCCACGGAGGGCCTCGTGCAGTGGGTGCAGGAGCTGGGCGATGCAGGGCATGAACCGGTGATAAAAGTTCACCATGCCCAGGAACTCCTGGAGCCCCCTGAAAGTGCGGGGGCGCGGAAACCCCTTGACCGCCTCCACCTTTGCTGGTAAGGGGATGGCCCCGTGCCGGATGACGCGGTGCCCCAAAAAGTCGATCTCGGCGACGCCGAACCGGCACTTGGCGGGGTTCACGATCAGGCCATGCTGGCCCAGGCGTTCGAAGAGTGCACGGAGATGGCGGAGGTGCTCTTCACGGGACGCGCTTGCGACGAGGATGTCATCCAGGTAGACATAGACGAAATCCAGGTCGCGCAAGACGCTGTCCATCAGACGTTGGAACGCCTGAGCCGCATTCTTCAAACTGAAGGGCATCCGAAGGAACTCAAAGAGGCCGAATGGCGTAATGACGGCCGTCTTTGGGATGTCCTCCGGCCTGACGGGGACCTGGTGGTAGCCGCGTATGAGGTCCACCTTAGAAAAGTAGGACATTTCCGCCAACCGGGCGGAAAAGTCTTGGATATGGGGGACCGGGTAACGGTCGGGGGTGGTGGCATCGTTGAGGCGGCGGTAGTCCCCACACGGCCGCCATCCCCCGCCAGGCTTCGGCACGATGTGTAGCGGCGACGCCCAAGCACTCTTGGAGCGCTGCACGATGCCTAGCCGCTCCAGCATAGCGAACTCCGCTCTCGCCACCGCGAGCTTCGTCGGTTCGAGGCGGCGGGCTCGGGCGTAGACCGGTGGCCCGACGGTGGGTATGTGATGTTCCACACCATGCTTCACGGCCACCGCCGAGAAGGTGGGCCGCGTGAGGGCCGGGAAACGGGCGAGGAGGCGGGTAAAGTCATCCGCTGCCGGAAGCGTACAAACCAAACCCGCCGGGACGGAACGGTTTAGCAAGTCGCTTGGCGAGTCGCTCGGTGAGCCGCTCAGCGAGCCACTCAACGAGCTGCTCAGCGAACAAGCGAGCGAGCTAAAGGTTTCCGCCTGGACAAGCGGTTTTTGCTTTACGTCAACAAGTAACCCGTTCGCACATGGGAAGTCCGCACCGAGCAATGCCATGGGCACGCTGGCGGTTACGAACGTCCATTGAAAGCGTTGCCCTCCGAACCGCAGGGAGAGGCAGCGCTTCCCGAATGTGCGTATGGGTGTACCATTTGCTGCGAGCAACGCGGGGCCTCGGCCCGCGGTTCGCTTGTCGGACGTAGAGGCAGGGATAACGCTCACCTGTGCACCTGTGTCGCATAGGAAGCGGCGCCCGGTCAAGGTGTCCATTATAAAAAGAAGGCTGCCAGAATGGCCAACGCTCAGGGCCGCTACCGAGCGCCGGCTTGGCAGTTTCCCGACTTGCCGAACGAGCACGGCGGGCGACAGTTCCTCGCCTTGTGGCCAAACCTGGCGTGGAAATGGCACCAGGCTTGCGGCGGCGGGGACCTCGGCGGCCGCAGTGTTCTCGGCGGCAGTGGTGGTGGGCGGGGCGTGGCGGCGGCCACGAGGTGTGCATCAGGGTCAGCATCAGCCTCGAGATCCGCGACGGCCGCACCGAAGCTCGCCCGCGTCTCACAAGCCGCGAAAAACTTGTCGGCCTCGACGGCTAGCGCGCGGGGTTCCTTTATGTTGGAACCTGCCAACGCGAGGCGTACCTTGGCCGGTAGCTGGCGTCGAAAGAGCGCCCAGAATAAAAAAATCCGGTGCCTTGTCCCCCAGTAGCGACAGCATGTGGTCCATTCGGACCGATGGTCGCGTGTCGCCGAGCTCGGGAAGGTCCAGGAGACAGTCGGCCCGTTCGTCCTCTGTGAGGCCGAACGTGGCGATGAGGCGACGCTTGAGCGCCTCGTACCTGTGGTGCACCGGTGGGTTCCGCAGGACGGACACGACTCGGGCGGCTGTGCCGGGCCCGAGGGCGGCGATGACGTGGAAATAGCGCGTCTCGGCCGCCGTTATGCCTCGAAGCCTGAACTGGGCTTCGGCCTGCATGAACCATATCTCCGCCTGAGCCTCCCAAAAGTCGGCGAGTTTCACCGCTACCGCGTTGTTGCTTGTCATGGCGCGTTCTGTAGGTCAGCGTCGGCTGAACTAGTCGGAGGGTTACCAATGTAGGGCGGTGCTATGTGCCCGACTTGTCTTGCCAATAAAGGAAGCAACAACGTACGTAATTAAAAGCGTCTTTATTCGAAGGATCAAACTATAGCACTGCCGTGCTCGGGGCTGTGAGCCTCGTGTATATCCCGAGGCCACGCCTACACCTCGGGCATGGCCGACACCCTCTTGGTGAGCGGAATGATGTCATCGCGCCAGCGAGCCACCGTGTCCGCCACAATGGCTTCCAATTGCAAGTTGGCGGGACTCTTCTTCTTCCCCCACACACCTCACTCCCCCACCCCCGGCCTAATGACGTCAACACATCTTTACCACAAGGAATTATTGGATGAATTATTAAAGGGTGAGTTTATTAAATATTTCGGATGTTAGACTTGTTTTAAAGGACAGAGATGATGATGGTATTTTAATTCCCACGTTCGGTGATTGCCGACAACCAGCCAGATGATCTGAGAAGATGGTGTGAAGGAAAACTACGGAAAAAGGTGCCATTCGGATGTCTCGACTTGCTCGAGTTCGGGGACATCAGATGTTGCTGACGTTTAATGTTTGCATTTGCAAGTTTCTGTGGAATCGAGTTAAAGAGTAACGACATAAATGATAAATCCTCACAACATTAAATAAACCTTCATACAATCGTTTATATTTTTACCAGGAATTTAAGTCTGCATTACAGGTTTTTTAACCACTGGCGACGCCATTGAGGATTCATTCATTGCATTCACGTATATATATTTTTTATGGTGGAGACAACCAGACGATAATCCACAATCGCTTCCATCTTTGCTTAAAACGTTGAATCTTTTTTTCCACAAGAAGACGAATAATTACCAATCAAAACACAAAACTGCCTCCATCCAGCACGTTCACGTTGGTCAAACTGAAGCAAGCGCACGGTGTCCACGTCCAGTAGAAACGACCGTCCCGCACCAATTCCAACGTGAATAAACGTATTTTTGAAGCGATTATTCCGTGGGGATATAAAAACATTCACAGAGTGGAATTTTGCCTTTGTTTGTTGCAAAATCGAAGATTTTTCAAGTATATTGGTCGGTTGCGTTTGTGGTTCTGTCTGTCTGTGTGTTTGTCTGTCTGTCACCGGCCTACAGGTCACAATTCTAAACCGATCGTCACGAAGCTTCACCAAGTTGTATAGGTCGTCCCAATTGAGAAGCCTATTGTTTTTGGGGTCAAAAGGTCAACATAGGCCAAAGGTCACCAACTTTGCCAAATTTCTAAAATCCTCAATTTTCATCCGATTGACTTGAAATTTGAAGAGAACTTGCATATCTGGTCACTGAATGCAACCATCAAGTATATTTGAGGTCAACACAGGCCAAAAGGTCAACATAGGCCAAATATCTAAAATCCTCAATTTTCATCCGATTGACTTGAAATTTGAAGAGGACTTGCATATTTGGTCACTGAATTCAACCACCAAGTATTTTTGAGGTCAACATAGGCCAAAAAGTCAACATAGGCCGAATTTCTAAAATACTCAATTTTCATCTCGCGAGATCTTGGAGACGGCGGCAGGGATTTTCGAAGCTCCACACGGTCTCCACGTTTTTCAAAGTTAAGTCTGTTCACAATTGTATTTTGTCGAAACTGTATTTATCTTTCGGTGTGTGAAGTTATTGTGTGCAACTTTGGTTGTTTCTCGGTGTTTATCTTTCATAAATTGATCGTCTGTTTGCCGTGTCGCGAGCAAGGCCTTGTACAGTGTGCACTGTACAACCTTGAGGCTTTGTTTTTCTCTCAGTGGTCCGTCGTTTGTGATCCAATAACTTTCGTTCTCTGTATTCCCAGTCTTTTCACCCATAGCCTACTTCCTTGTGTAAATCTCAACTCAAAAAAAAAACAAAAAAAGAAAAACATTTCCTTCTCTGTTCTCATTCGTTTATTCATTCTTATTCGTTCGTTCGTTCTTCGACCACGTGTTTCTCCCCCATTTCCCCAGATAGTTTTCACTCATTAACCTTCAATGTTTACACTTTCCCCTCAAGTTATGTATTCCGTCATATTTTATAACACCTTTTTCTTCTTCTTCTTTAAAAGGCTGCTTTCGACTTGCTCACCAAATCAATTCATCCCAAAAAAAATATCCATCTCCTATAGTGCCTTTTTTCTACATTCCCTAAACTCTCCTGCACTCCATCCTCCATCCAGCGTCCTTAAACGTATTTTTAACTCGAAGGTCACAAGAAACTCATTTTGCAATAAATGTTCGTTTCCCATAAATCGTACACTTTCAAAAATCCAATCTCACCCCTCCCCTCCAAATCTTCCCCATAACCCCTCCCCTCCAAATCTTCCCCATCACCCCTCCCCTCCAAATCTTCCCCATCACCCATCCCTTTCAAATCTCCCCCCTTGCCCCCTCCCTCCTAAACTACCCCCTCACCCCTCCCCGCCAAGACGCCCCCTCGCCCCTCCCCTCCTAGACGCCTGCCTCACCCCTCCCCTCCAAATCTCCCCCATATCCCATCCCTTTCAAATCCCTCCCCTTGTCCCTTTCCTCCCAAACTCCCCCCTCACCCCTCCCCTTCAAATCTCCCCACCCTCATTGCTTCTCAATTTCCCCCCGCTCACTCCCCCTCCTCAAAGCGTCCTCCCCGCTTCTTCCCCCTTCAAACTCTCACCTCCATCTCCCCCAACCTTCTGCCTCGCTCTTCCCCCTCCTCAAATAACACCTCATTGTGGCTCACCCAATCACCATCAAACCTTTTGTCCGCCCCATCCTTCCCTTTCTCCGAGCTATTCTGAAATCTCTGACACACCTTCAACAGCTCTCCCTACCTCTTCCACCTCTTCCACATCTTACCCTACCCCTCCTCCCCCCTGTTCTGTATCTGATGCTCCCCCTTCCTCTTCATTAACGGTATGGACCTCAAACATCAGGGGCCTTCGTTCAAACTTAACTGATCTCTCCATACAGGTTGCTTCTGTCAAACCAGACGTGATCTGCTTAACAGAAACTTTCCTCCTTTATGATGTCTCTGATTCCATAGTATCTCTCCCGGGCTACTCCCTCCTCCGGTATGATAGACCTGAGCCTCGTCCTGGAGGCGGGGTTGCTATCTTTATCAAAAACTCTCTTCCTCACTCGCCCTGCACTGCACTCTCTCCACCTCACCCCCAGGAATACCTCTGGCTACGGCTTCCCCTTCACTCCCACCTCTTGTTCATATGTGTGTTGTACCGTCCACCAAACAGTGATGACTCCATCTACATCTCGCTGTCTGATGATATGGACCAACTTCTATCTACTCATCCCAACTCTCTCTTCCTCATATGTGGTGATTTCAACTGTCATCATGCCAGTTGGCTGGGTGTGGGTACCTCTCTCACCAGCCATGGCTCCTCAGCAAAGGACTTCTGCGACTCACTGGGACTGACACAATCTGTCAATTTCCCGACCCGGATCTCAGTCAACGGAACATCTTCTCTTCTGGACTTGGTTATGACTAACTTCCCTGAAAATGTCTGCTGCTCTTCTTCTGCTCCGATCGGATCATCTGATCATGTCCTTGTTAAAGTGGACATCTCTCTGACCATCCTCAGGGAGCCTGCTCAGCGTCGACGAGTCTGGCATTTCACTCAGGCCAACTGGCACGGTCTTCAAGCAGCCATCAATCATCTGGACTGGTCTCCCATCTCTACCACCTCTGACATCAACTCATCCTGGGAATTCTTCCAAAGTAAATTGCTCTCTCTCATGCACAGATTTATCCCATCTCGTCTTCAGTTGTCATACCCTTCCTCCCGTCCATGGTACACGGAATCTTGTGGTGAGGCTGTTGCCCAGAAACAACTTGCCTTCGTCTCCTGGAAAGCAAATCCAACGGAAGGAAATCTCATTTCCTTTCACAAAGCCCGAAACAAGTGTGTGTCCACCCTCAGGAGAGCCAGGAAACAATATCTCTCCGTTCTCAAGACCGAACTCTCTTATCTGTCTCCCTCTTCCAAATCCTGGTGGCGTCTGGTCAAATCCGTTTCTGGTGTTTGTTCCCCCTCCATCCCCTCCCTTACCTCAAACGGCTACACAGCTGACTCCGCACGTGAAAAAGCTGAATGCCTCAACTCTGTGTTTGCCTCTAAATCTTGTGTCCCAAACCCATCCCTCTCTGTACCCACCATACCCAGTCGTACCCTGCTGCTCCTGGACTCCGTGTCCTTTCCCCCTGACAAGGTGGAAAAGTTTCTGTCAACCCTCGACTCTGATTCTGCAACTGGACCCGACGGCATCAGCCCACGGGTCCTAAAATCCTGCTCTGCTGCTCTATCTCACCCTCTCTCTGTTCTCTTCACCCTCTCTTTTGCTCAAGGTCAACTGCCATCTGCTTGGAAATCAGCCAACATCACCGCTTTGCACAAAAAAGGTGCAAAAACAGATCCTAGCAACTACAGACCAATCAGCCTTCTCCCAATTATCAGCAAAGTCATGGAATCCATCATTGCTTCTGATATGAAATCTTTCCTCTTCTCCAATGGCTTGATCTCTGATCATCAATTTGGTTTCAGACCAGGTCACTCTACTCTGGACATGCTGCTTCTGCTGTCTCAACAATGGATGGAGGTCCTCAATGCCAAACAGGAAATTAGAGCTGTCTCCCTCGACATATCACGTGCCTTCGACACGGTCTGGCACCCCGCTCTGCTCACCAAACTCTCCTCCTTTGGTATCCATGGAAATCTCCACGCATGGCTGGCGGACTTCCTCTCTAGTCGTCGTCAACGTGTGGCCCTGAATGGGTTTCTCTCATCTCCTCTTCCTGTTCAGGCTGGAGTTCCCCAAGGCAGTGTTCTGGGCCCCGTGCTTTTTCTGGTCTTCATCAATGATCTCTCTGACTCTCTCGAAAATCCTCTCTATCTCTTTGCTGATGACTCCACTCTCTGCCGCTCCATTCCTCTTCCCTCAGATCGGCAGTCTGCTGCCTCCTCACTCTCTGAAGACCTGGACAAAATCACAGACTGGTCAAACAAGTGGAACTTGTCTTTCAATCCTGACAAATCTCACACTCTTACTATGTCTCTCCGAAAAGATCGACTGGATAACCCTCCCATCTACTTTCTCAACAATCCTCTCCAAGAAGTTCTGTCGCTCAAGATTTTGGGTCTCACTATCTGCCATGATCTTTCTTGGGAAAACCACATTTCCAAGCTGGCCTCCAAAGCCAGTCGCCGACTGGGCATCCTCCGTCGTGCGAAGTCCTTCCTCGGCACACCTGAGCTCCTCACCACATACAAGGCTTTCATCCGCAGCTCAATGGAATACTGTTCTCCCCTATGGGCCGGTGCTCCTGCCTCACACCTAGCTCGGCTTCACGCTGTTGAAACCAAAGCTTTCAGAATTATTGGAATCTCCCGCGATGAAGCTATCTCTGAGGGCCTTTCACTCACTCACCGCAGGCAGGTAGGTGGTCTTTCTGTCTTCTACCGACTCCTCTCCGGCCTTGCACCCCCAGCTCTCTCTGTGCTCTGTCCCCCAAATATTCCTACAGGTCGCACAAGATCTGCCAGCAACCCTCTGATGGTTAAACTGCCGAAATCTCGGCTCTCCGCTCACCTTCACTCTTTCATTCCTCTTTTCTCCCGCCTCTGGAACAAACTCCCTCACTCCCTTCAATCCCACTCCTCCCTCCAGGTCTTTAAAACAGCTGTTCACCACCATCTCTTATCTTCCCCCATCCAAAACCTTGATCTTTTCTACCCCCGCTAATTCACCCCAGATCCACCTTGTTTGAAATTCCAACTTCTTTCCTGGAAGTCCTGGCAGTGTCCATATGTTTTATACCTCTCCCACTGCCCCCTTCCCACGCCCCCCCCCCCCCCCCCCAAAGCCCTCGCCCTCTCTCAGATCTCTCGATGTCACCATGTCTCTCGGTCCCTGCTCTCAAATGTTGTGTTTGTGTCCTTCCCCCTCTCTCCCCATCTTGTCTACCGCTCCCTATGTTATATGTTTTATGTGTCGGTTTGTCTTTCTGTGTGATTAATGTTCGCTCTTTCACGAGCCTCGATATTGTATTAAAAAAAAAAAAAAAAAAAAAAAAAAATCCGATTGACTGGAACTTTGAAGAGGACTTGCATATCTGGTCACTGAATTCAACCACCAAGTATTTTTGAGGTCAACATAGGCCAAAAGGTCAACATAGGCCGAATTTCTAAAATCCTCAATTTTCATCCGATTGATGAAATTTGAAGAGGACTTGCATATCTGGTCACTGAATTCAACCATAAATTATATTTTAGGTGAACATCGGCCAAAAAGTCAACATTGGCCAAATTTCTAAAATCATCAATTTTCATCCGATTGACTTGAAATTCTAAGAGGATTTGCATATATGGTCACTGAATTCAACCACTAGCCATTTTTGAGGTCAACATAGGCCAAGTTTTTAAAATCGTCAATTTTCATCCGATTTACTAGAAAATTGAACAGCATTTGCACATTGAGTCACTAAATAGGGAAACTAACTATTTTTGAGGTCAAAAGGTCAAAGGTCAACTCAAGGTCAACCTTCCAAAATCATCATTTTTCATCTGAAAAATCGTCACTTTTCTTCCTGTTGACCCGAGCTTTGTTCAAGATTGTCAATTTTAATCTTGATGAAATGGACAATTTGCTGTATCAATGGAATTTTTTTGCTTGGGGTTGGGAGCGGATTTTGCAAGGATCGTGCTCCGCATGACTTCTTGTTTTGGTTTTTAGAATGACGCAGTTATCACGTGATGACGAGAACCTAGAACACGCGATTTGATTGGCTCGTGTCGTGCGCCCAGTCTGGCACAAAGCTAACCAATCACATGCAACGTTTAGGAACGGCTTTTCTCTCTTAAAAATGACGAACGAGCCAAATCGGGATTACGTCAGAATAGTATGTTTTATTTCTGCGGGTTTTCATATCAATTTGAAAATTTTCATATCAATTTTCTTAAAGAGTCTGGAATTTCTGAGAAGTGATCTAATTTCCATGTTAGTTATCGATAATCATAAAGACGAGTTCCCTCACAAGGACGCCATTCAAAGCCCGCGCTATTGTAACCAACTTCCGGTTGTTTGTCCATGCTTTCTCCTTTTTACATCCCGGGCACTTCATACCGTTGTTAAGGATTGTTTTTTCTTTAACCATGGCCTACTGCAAAGGAAGTAGCACGTACCCTTTTTTAAGTCTTTGTAATGACTCGGTCGGGATTCGAACCACAGACCTTCAGATTCAGTGTGACGCTGTTAACGATTACACCGCCATGACCAAGGCATTCCATTTGAGACTTCGGAAGAGATTTCCCGGCCCGTCTCTGATATAAAAGTGAGTTAGAATTTGGAGACCAAATGGCCGATGGCCTATGACTAAATCAGAGATCTCGCGGTTGATTCCAAAACACAAATGTAGGTGATTTTCAAAAATAAAATAAAAATCGATCCCTATAGAAACAATAATTGTAATTCTTACAATTCATTATAATAGCACGCTTCGTTAAACATAAATTGCTGAAAAAATAGTTTCCAGACAAAAAATAATTAAAATGGTATTTCCGGGGCGCGGCCGAGCTTCCTGCAGCACCGACATTTCAGAAAATTTTCCATCGACATCTTGAGGCGAAGCACTTGGATAACGTCAAAGCGCATGAGGTAGGGAGAGCCTTTTAATACGTTTACAAAATTTTAGAGGAGGAGTGCTGTTAGCGATTTGAGATTTTGAGGAAGAAGATCTCGAAGAAGAAGAAGGAGTTTAATATTTTAGGGAAGAAGAAGAAGGTTATTAAGTAGATAAGGAGGAAGAAGAAGGTTAGTAAAATGTACGAAGAGGAAGAAGATAAACACTGTGTTAGCTTCAATGATCACATTTATCCCTTTGCTTGGCAAGTGCATGAACCAGTGTGTTCAATTTGCTTGTTCATATTTTAATGACTTTATATATATGCAAATTTTACTAGGCCTAACACCACATGTATTCATTCCTTCGAATATAAAGTCACGTGAATAGCAACTCAGGGTGTCTTAACATTTAGGGGATCTTAGTGCCCGTTGACAGTGACACGTTCATCACTATTTTACAATCACGATCCCTTGATCTTGCAGCAGCCATGGAAGTGCATGTACAATGATTATGGCGGTTAAATAAGAAACGTCAAAACAACGAGACCTTTTGATTATGACGTCAAATTCGTAGGCAGGCTAGTCAGTTTGAAACTTCGATATTTTTAAACGAGAGATACAAATACAACGTTAAAATATTACTTCGAAACCATCTTCATATTAGGTATGCACAAAAGAGGGAGGAAAGAGAAAGATGTTTTTTTTTTCATCCTGATCTGTCATAATTCGTCGCTTCCAGCCCTGCAGGATTAGTTGGTGTATAGTGACAGGGAGGGTATAGTTATGAAAAAAACAAAATGAGGGGTATTTTATATGAAATGGATAAATCAGAGATGTGACACAAGTTTTACACAAACCGAGAGATATAATACAAGTTTTATACAAACCCAGATATATAATACAAGTTTTATACAAACCCAGAGATATAATACAAGTTTTATACAAATCTAGGGATATAATAAAAGTTTTATACAAACCCAGAGATATAATACAAGTTTTATACAAATCTAGAGATATTATACAAGTTTTATACAAATCTAGGGATATAACACAAGTTTTATACAAACCCAGAGATATAATACAAGTTTTATACAAATCTAGAGATATGATACAAGTTTTATACTAATCTAGGGATATAATAAAAGTTTTATGCAAATGTAGAGATATGACACAAGTTTTATACAAATCTAGAGATATAATACAAGTTTTATACAAATCTAGGGATATACAAGTTTTATACAAATCTAGAGATATGACACAAGTTTTATACAAATCTGGAGATATACTACAAGTTTTATACAAATCTAGAGATATAATACAAGTTTTATACAAATCTAGAGATATACTACAAGTTTTATACAAATCTGGAGATATACTACAAGTTTTATACAAATCTGGAGATATACTACAAGTTTTATACAAATCTAGAGATATACTACAAGTTTTATACAAATCTAGAGATATAATACAAGTTTTATACAAATCTAGAGATATTATACAAGTTTTATACAAATCTAGGGATATAACACAAGTTTTATACAAACCCAGAGATATAATACAAGTTTTATACAAATCTAGAGATATGATACAAGTTTTATACAAATCTAGGGATATAATAAAAGTTTTATGCAAATGTGGAGATATGACACAAGTTTTATACAAATCTAGAGATATAATACAAGTTTTATACAAATCTAGGGATATACAAGTTTTATACAGATCTAGGGATATAATACAAGTTTTATACAAATCTGGAGATATACTACAGGTTTTATACAAATCTAGAGATATAATACAAGTTTTATACAAATCTAGAGATATACTACAAGTTTTATACAAATCTGGAGATATACGACAAGTTTTATACAAATCTGGAGATATACTACAAGTTTTACACAAATCTAGAGATATACTACAAGTTTTATTCAAATCTAGAGATATAATACAAGTTTTATACAAATCTAGAGATATAATACAAGTTTTATACAAATCTTGGGATATAGTACAAGTTTTATACAAATCTGGAGATATACTACAAGTTTTATACAAATGTAGAGATATACTACAAGTTTTATACAAATCTAGAGATATACTACAAGTTTTATACAAATCTAGAGATATGATACAAGTTTTATACAAATCTAGAGATATAATACAAGTTTTATACAAATCTAGAGATATGACACAAGTTTTATACAAATCTAGAGATATAATACAAGTTTTATACAAATCTAGGGATATAATACAAGTTTTATACAAATCTAGAGATATGATACAAGTTTTATACAAATCTAGAGATATAATACAAGTTTTATACAAATCTAGAGATATAATACAAGTTTTATACAAATCTAGGGATATAATACAAGTTTTATACAAATCTAGGGATATAATACAAGTTTTATACAAATCTAGAGATATAATACAAGTTTTATACAAATCTAGGGATATAATACAAGTTTTATACAAATCTAGAGATATAATACACGTTTTATACAAATCTAGAGATATGATACAAGTTTTATACAAATCTAGAGATATAATACAAGTTTTATACAAATCTAGGGATATAATACAAGTTTTATACAAATCTGGGGATATAATACAAGTTTTATACAAATCTAGAGATATGATACAAGTTTTATACAAATCTAGAGATATAATACAAGTTTTATACAAATCTAGAGATATGATACAAGTTTTATACAAATCTAGAGATATAATATAAGTTTTATACAAATCTAGAGATATAATACAAGTTTTATACAAATCTAGAGATATAATACAAGTTTTATACAAATCTAGAGATATGATACAAGTTTTATACAAATCTGGGGATATAATACAAGTTTTATACAAATCTAGAGATATGATACAAGTTTTATACAAATCTAGAGATATGATACAAGTTTTATACAAATCTAGAGATATGATACAAGTTTTATACAAATCTAGAGATATAATACAAGTTTTATACAAATCTAGGGATATACAAGTTTTATACAAATCTAGAGATATGACACAAGTTTTATACAAATCTGGAGATATACTACAAGTTTTATACAAATCTAGAGATATAATACAAGTTTTATACAAATCTAGAGATATACTACAAGTTTTATACAAATCTGGAGATATACTACAAGTTTTATACAAATCTGGAGATATACTACAAGTTTTATACAAATCTAGAGATATACTACAAGTTTTATACAAATCTAGAGATATAATACAAGTTTTATACAAATCTAGAGATATTATACAAGTTTTATACAAATCTAGGGATATAACACAAGTTTTATACAAACCCAGAGATATAATACAAGTTTTATACAAATCTAGAGATATGATACAAGTTTTATACAAATCTAGGGATATAATAAAAGTTTTATGCAAATGTGGAGATATGACACAAGTTTTATACAAATCTAGAGATATAATACAAGTTTTATACAAATCTAGGGATATACAAGTTTTATACAGATCTAGGGATATAATACAAGTTTTATACAAATCTGGAGATATACTACAGGTTTTATACAAATCTAGAGATATAATACAAGTTTTATACAAATCTAGAGATATACTACAAGTTTTATACAAATCTGGAGATATACGACAAGTTTTATACAAATCTGGAGATATACTACAAGTTTTACACAAATCTAGAGATATACTACAAGTTTTATTCAAATCTAGAGATATAATACAAGTTTTATACAAATCTAGAGATATAATACAAGTTTTATACAAATCTTGGGATATAGTACAAGTTTTATACAAATCTGGAGATATACTACAAGTTTTATACAAATGTAGAGATATACTACAAGTTTTATACAAATCTAGAGATATACTACAAGTTTTATACAAATCTAGAGATATGATACAAGTTTTATACAAATCTAGAGATATAATACAAGTTTTATACAAATCTAGAGATATGACACAAGTTTTATACAAATCTAGAGATATAATACAAGTTTTATACAAATCTAGGGATATAATACAAGTTTTATACAAATCTAGAGATATGATACAAGTTTTATACAAATCTAGAGATATAATACAAGTTTTATACAAATCTAGAGATATAATACAAGTTTTATACAAATCTAGGGATATAATACAAGTTTTATACAAATCTAGGGATATAATACAAGTTTTATACAAATCTAGAGATATAATACAAGTTTTATACAAATCTAGGGATATAATACAAGTTTTATACAAATCTAGAGATATAATACACGTTTTATACAAATCTAGAGATATGATACAAGTTTTATACAAATCTAGAGATATAATACAAGTTTTATACAAATCTAGGGATATAATACAAGTTTTATACAAATCTGGGGATATAATACAAGTTTTATACAAATCTAGAGATATGATACAAGTTTTATACAAATCTAGAGATATAATACAAGTTTTATACAAATCTAGAGATATGATACAAGTTTTATACAAATCTAGAGATATAATATAAGTTTTATACAAATCTAGAGATATAATACAAGTTTTATACAAATCTAGAGATATAATACAAGTTTTATACAAATCTAGAGATATGATACAAGTTTTATACAAATCTGGGGATATAATACAAGTTTTATACAAATCTAGAGATATGATACAAGTTTTATACAAATCTAGAGATATGATACAAGTTTTATACAAATCTAGAGATATGATACAAGTTTTATACAAATCTAGAGATATAATACAAGTTTTATACAAATCTGGGGATATAATACAAGTTTTATACAAATCTAGAGATATGATACAAGTTTTATACAAATCTAGAGATATGATACAAGTTTTATACAAATCTAGAGATATAATACAAGTTTTATACAAATCTAGAGATATAATACAAGTTTTATACAAATCTAGAGATATGATACAAGTTTTATACAAATCTAGAGATATAATACAAGTTTTATACAAATCTAGAGATATAATACAAGTTTTATACAAATCTAGAGATATGATACAAGTTTTATACAAATCTAGAGATATGATACAAGTTTTATACAAATCTAGAGATATAATACAAGTTTTATACAAATCTGGGGATATAATACAAGTTTTATACAAATCTAGAGATATGATACAAGTTTTATACAAATCTAGAGATATAATACAAGTTTTATACAAATCTAGAGATATAATAAAAGTTTTATACAAATCTGGAGATATAATACAAGTTTTATACAAATCTAGAGATATGATACAAGTTTTATACAAATCTAGAGATATAATACAAGTTTTATACAAATCTAGAGATATGATACAAGTTTTATACAAATCTAGAGATATAATAAAAGTTTTATACAAATCTGGAGATATACTACAAGTTTTATACAAATCTAGAGATATAATACAAGTTTTATACAAATCTAGAGATATAATACAAGTTTTATACAAATCTAGAGATATAATACAAGTTTTATACAAATCTAGAGATATAATACAAGTTTTATACAAATCTAGAGATATGATACAAGTTTTGTACAAATCTAGAGATATAATACAAGTTTTATACAAATCTGGAGATATACTACAAGTTTTATACAAATCTAGAGATATAATACAAGTTTTATACAAATCTAGAGATATAATACAAGTTTTATACAAATCTAGAGATATGATACAAGTTTTATACAAATCTAGAGATATAATACAAGTTTTATACAAATCTAGAGATATAATACAAGTTTTATACAAATCTGGGGATATAATACAAGTTTTATACAAATCTAGAGATATAATATAAGTTTTATACAAATCTAGAGATATGATACAAGTTTTATACAAATCTGGGGATATAATACAAGTTTTATACAAATCTAGAGATATAATACAAGTTTTATACAAATCTGGGGATATAATACAAGTTTTATACAAATCTGGGGATATAATACAAGTTTTATACAAATCTAGAGATATAATACAAGTTTTATACAAATCTAGAGATATAATACAAGTTTTATACAAATCTGGGGATATAATACAAGTTTTATACAAATCTGGGGATATAATACAAGTTTTATACAAATCTGGGGATATAATACAAGTTTTATACAAATCTGGGGATATTATACAAGTTTTATACAAATCTGGGGATATAATACAAGTTTTATACAAATCTAGAGATATAATACAAGTTTTATACAAATCTGGGGATATAATACAAGTTTTATACAAATCTAGAGATATAATACAAGTTTTATACAAATCTAGGGATATAATACAAGTTTTATACAAATCTAGAGATATGATACAAGTTTTATACAAATCTAGGGATATAATACAAGTTTTATACAAATCTAGAGATATAATACAAGTTTTATACAAATCTAGGGATATAATACAAGTTTTATACAAATCTAGAGATATGATACAAGTTTTATACAAATCTAGAGATATTATACAAGTTTTATACAAATCTAGAGATATAATACAAGTTTTATACAAATCTAGAGATAGAATACAAGTTTTATACAAATCTAGAGATAGCATACAAGTTTTATACAAATCTAGAGATATAATACAAGTTTTATACAAATCTGGGGATATAATACAAGTTTTATACAAATCTAGAGATATAATACAAGTTTTACACAAACCTAGAGATATGATGCAAGTTTAATACAAACCTAGTGATATGACACATGTTTTACACAAACCTAGAGATATGATGCAAGTTTAATACAAACCTAGTGATATGACACATGTTTTATACAAATGTAGAGATATGATACAAGTTTTATTCAAATCTCGAGATATAATACAAGTTTTATACAAACCTAGAGATAAGATGCAAGTTTTATACAAATCTAGAGATATGATACAAGTTTTATACAAACTAGGGCATTGCCCGTACGATATCTATATCTAAAATTATATCCCCCCCCTCTATTTACATGAAATGGTTTGGTCCAAAGCGAACGGCTTGCGAGTACGGTGACAATCCCCCCCCTCTATTTACATGCAATGGTTTGGTCCAAAGCGAACGGCTTCCGGAGTTTGGTAAAGAAATCGCCATCGCGTGCACAAACGCGCAGGAAAGCGAATGAATCGCAAATTCGTTTTTATTAGTTTTAAAACATAGTTTAACGCCAACATAGTTTGCAAACGTGAAATAAATGAATACGCTCTCAAATGTGCCATCCGAGGCAGAGTGTGTCCGCCACGTTCGGCACACGCGATAGTTCGCTGCTCTCTGATTGGTTGAATCGTTTTTTGGACATAGCTCGGTAAGTAATTGTCCGATTAATATGAAACCTTGAAAAGGCACATCCTCGGGTCCCCAGCAATATACCTGGCAAGTTAAAAGTATATCGGACCCGTGGTTGTCGAGAAACAGCGGTCACAGACAAACAAACGTACAAACGTACAAACGTACAAACGTACAGAGATTACTGGAATTATAGATAGATGACATCGGGCGAAGTGATTTCGGGCTGCAGACTCAGCTTCATTGCGGGAGATTCCAATAATCTTGAAGGCCTTTGCTTCCATGGTGTCAAGCTGAGCAAAGATGTGAGGCAAGGGAGCCAGCCCAGAGGGGAGAGCATTCCTCCATCAAGTTGTGGATGAAGGCCTTTTAGGTAGATAGGAGTTTAGGTATGCCAAAGATGGACTTTGTATGACATAGGATGCTGAAACTGCGACTGGCTTCGGAGGCCAACTTTGAAATGTGGTTTACCGAAGAAAGATCATGGCCTCTTAACATGAATTCTTAACGTGAGAGGGATGAGAAGACAAGTACATTTGGAATTAATTATTTTTAAAATGTTTGAATGCCTGAAGTCCCTCACCAATTGGGGTTAATGGTATAGAGTTGATGAAGTTGGTGATTACATCCTTTATAAAATCCATACAATTGCATCTTGAATCTGTTTAATAAAACAGAAATGGTCAGTTGGTCCGCTGTATGAACATAAACCTACGTCGTCGATGCATCGTCTATACAAACTACACCACACAAGAGAAGTCCTGGTGAGGGCCTGCAATCTCTGATTGGTCTTTCTACTTGGTGTTTGTGAAGCTGTCATGTTTTTAAACTCTTACTATTGTAGTATTTGAATCAATCAAACTATTTGAATGGTTATGGAGAGTAATTGGATCGTTATGTACACAGTGCACGAACCATGAACAGTTGGTGAAAGCTCCAACACCTCCACTCCACCTCCCATCACCTTGTCCCCATCCAATGATATCCACCATCATCACCCAACCTTCCCACCCAGTATGTACAATTAGTTCCAATACATCCACCATATAAAACACAATGTCAGTTTGTGCAGATGTCTGTCCCTCTTCATAAGGGTAGATTTTAAAGGCCAATCTTTTAACACGAATGTATATTCACTGCGGTCTATTTTGAGGATAAAATAAACTCGAAAATAATTTTCCATAAAAGAGTAATTATGTCTCTTCTATTGGAATGGTAGGTGGTGGCTTGCAAATCAAGCTTCAAGGGTGGTGTACAGAAGTGTTTTTAAAAATAACAATAAATACAAGGTGCTGGATGGAGGTGAAATTTGCTGTACGTGATGTGCAACGCATGCAGAGTTAAACAAGTGTTCATTTACATCCGAGGCTGAGGCTTCAAACTTTGGAACGCTCACGAGGCTGCACCGTCGAACAGACTGTTCCAACTCGTCATATTTGACGGGCTTTTTACTAGTTAGCAATATAGCGCCAAAAACCTTTGCATACAAAATATATCAGTCCGCTGAAAACGATGTGAATGATTACTTTTACTAATTAAATCTGCCACACTCACTATTAGTTAGCTTTCACATACAGGGTGAGTCAGAAGTAGCGCCCGATTTCTGTTTATATATATATATATATATATATATATATATATATATATATATATATATATATATATATACAGTATATATATATATATATATATTTCATATTTCTGTCAGTTGATTGTTTGCCATTTGTATTACAGTGTACAAGAAGGTATAAACAAATGAATGACATGCTTATCTTACCATTTATTCGGGGGAAAATTATTACGGAAGTGCAGTGTATTACGGAAGGTAATTCATGGTTCAATTTGGTGCAAATTCAGTAACTTTCCAAACTCTCAGCAATAACCTGCAAAAAACAAACAAAAATAAATAAAGTAAGAAAACAAGTACAGAGACATTCAAAGTACACCGCCCCCTTGCCAAATAATTAAATATCCTGCAGCGCGGTATTGCCGGGACGCCTCGGGCGCCCGGCAATACCGCAGTTCAGCTCATAGAGGCTGCATTGGGAGGGAGAGGTGTATGCTAATTGATCAATTAATTGTATAATTAAAATCATTAAAAGATTATCACAAAATATTTTCTTAATCAATTGGCTAATAGCATAACTAAACCACTAGTGCTTCATACGAAGACCTATCTTTTAGAAATTTAATTAAATATGTCATTAATAAAAAATTAAATAATTAATTGATTAATCAATAAATAATTAATTAATCAATTAATCAATAAATAATTAAGCGATTAAATGATTAATCAATAAATCAAAAATATCATTGATAGCCACATCACTTGGTCACTGTCATGTCCAAATATTAGCTTCCCAGCTCAAAAGGTGCCTGAGATATTGGCCAAATGAGAAAGAAAATAAATGAATGATTCATAATGAAAATAAATAAATAATAATCATTAAAAAAATTAAATTATTAATCAATTCGGTCACAGAACACATAAACCACCACCATTTCATCAGAATCTGTAACTGAAAAAAAAATAAAAAAAATAGTAATTAATCGAATAATTAAATAATTAATCGATTAATTGATTAATTGATTAATCAATAAATCAAAAATATCCTTGATAGCCACATCACTTGGTCATTCATGTCCAAATATTAGCTTCTGAGCTCAAAAGGTGCCTGAGATATTGGCCAAATGAGAAAGAAAATTAATAAATGATTAATAATCGTCGACCCAGGTACATTCACCGTGGCTCCGGTCGTAAGTTTGTTTATTTACAATCAGGTCACTCCATCCCCATCCTCTGGTCGGCTCAGCGCACTCACACTCATCGTCCCAACACACCTGGTCACAACAACGCACAAAATCGCACCTCCTGTCTGCGAACCCTGGCCAAATCACCTGGATTCATACCCGCCATACAAAACAACATCAAGCTCACCCTGTTCAATACCCGATCCCTCAACAACAAATGCCTCATCCTGAACGACTACATCCTGGAAAATAAACTGGACTTTCTCTGTCTCACTGAGACCTGGCAACAACCACTGGACTACTACACGCTCAACCTCACCACACCCAATGGATATTCTTACATCAATAAACCACGCTCGGAGGGCCGAGGTGGTGGAATTGCCGTTATTCACCGACAAGACATCAAGACCAACCTCATCTCCATCTCATCTGCTCCATCATTTGAACACCTGGCTTTTAAACTCTCTGGTCACACACAGTCAGTCATGGCTGTTGTCTACCGCCCTCCCAAACCACACCCATCATTCCTGTCTGACTTCTCCTACTTTCTGACCCAGCTATGGTCCCTCTCCCCCTCAATCCTCCTCCTTGGTGATTTCAATATCCACATGGACTCCACTGACCATGCTAACCACTGACTTCACTGATTTACTCACCTGCTTTAACCTCACTCAACATGTCAACTTTCCTACCCATAACCGTGGTCACATTTTGGACCTTGTCTGCTCTACTGGACTAATTTTGCACCATCTCTCTGGCTCCGACCTCACTCTCTCTGACCACCTAGCCATCACTCTGACCATCAACATCCCCACCCCAGCACCAAGGCATTATCGCACTATCAACTTCCGTAAGCTAAACACTCTTTCACCTACCTCATTCTCATCGACCCTCTCTGAAAAAATGTCCACTTCTCCCTTCGTTGACCTCCACACCCCTTCTGACCTCACTGACTACTACAACCACACTCTCTCCTCCTGCCTTGACCAACTTGCGCCTATAAAAACCAAAACAGTTTCTTTCACCCATTCTGCTCCCTGGTTTACCCCTGAACTCCGCCTGATGAAAACTCGTGCTCGCCAACTTGAAAGACTCCGCAATAAAACAGGTCTCACAGTTCACTCCCAGGCCTACAAGGACCACATACAACACTATAAAGATGCCCTCTCCCGCGCCCGCTCCGCCTACTACTCTCAAATTATCCACTCTGGCTCCGGAAACCCAAAAGCACTCTTCTCTACAATAAACAAACTCCTCAGCCCCCTGAACACCACCACCCAGTTATTCACAATAGACAACTGCATCTCCTTCCTTTCATTCTTCCAACGCAAAATTGAAAACATCTACAACAGCTTGACCACCGCCGCACCCGCTCCCCCTCAAACCACCTGCCCCCCCTTATCCTGCCATACCCTGTCTCAATTCTCCCCAGTCTCCCCTACTGACCTCTCTGAACTCCTCATCGGAATGAAAACTGCCACCTGCACTCTTGACCCCATCCCCTCCAGCTTTGTCAAGGCCTCCCTTCCTGCTCTCTCTCCACTTATCATTGCAACAATAAACTCCTCCCTGTCTACAGGCATCGTCCCACCATCCCTCAAAATTGCTGCTGTTACCCCCATTCTGAAAAAACCTGGACTAAACCCTGACACCCTAAATAACTTCAGACCCATCTCCAACCTACCCTTTCTGTCAAAGGTTTTGGAACGCGCTGTAGCCACTCAACTCAAACATCACCTCTCTGCCAATAACCTGTATGAAACATTCCAATCCGGATTCCGCTCCAACCACAGTACTGAAACTGCTCTCCTCAAAATCACCAACGACCTTCTCCTCTCCTCTGACGCTGGCAACCTCAACATTCTCATCCTCCTCGACCTCAGCGCCGCCTTTGACACCATCGATCACACCATCCTCCTCACCCGACTTGAAACCACCTTTAACATTACCGGCACTGCCCTCTCTTGGATTAAATCATACCTCTCTGACAGACGTCAGTTCATCTCCATCAATAACTGCAAATCCCCCACTGCTCCCCTCCCCCAAGGTGTCCCCCAAAGTTCAGTTCTTGGCCCCCTCCTCTTCATCCTTTACCTGTCCCCCCTCGGTCACTTAATCCGCCGTCATGGTCTCCAATTCCACTGCTTCGCCGATGACATCCAGCTTTTCATCTCCACCAAGTCCATCTCCACCGCCACCCACTCTATCCTGACAAACTGCATCACTGAAATAAAATCCTGGCTTCAAATCAACTTCCTCAAACTTAACTGTGATAAATCTGAAATAATCATCATTGGCCCAAAAACGCTCACCAAGTCCACCCATAACTTTGCCCTCAACATCGACGGTTTCCCAGTATCCACCTCCCCTCACATCCGGAATCTTGGCATCATCTTTGACCAAACCCTCTCCTTCGACAAATACACTAAACAGATCACAAAGACAGCCTTCTTTCACCTGAAAAACATCGCCCGTCTCCGTCCATCCCTCTCCTCCGTGGCTGCAGAAACCCTCATCCACGCCTTCATCACTTCCCGTCTGGACTACTGCAATAGCCTCCTTTATGGTTCACCCTCAACAATCACCAATAAACTCCAATACATTCAGAACTCCGCTGCCCGTCTACTCACCCATTCCCGGACCCGTGACCACATCACCCCCGTCCTTTACAAGCTTCACTGGCTCCCCATCTCCCAGAGAATCCAGTACAAAATCCTCCTCTTGACCTACAAAGCCCTCCATAACCTGGCCCCATCCTACCTGGCTGACCTCCTCTCCAGACACACTCCCACCCGCAACCTCCGCTCTGCTGGTACCAACCTCCTGACCCCCCCCCCCCCCCCCCCATCTGGACCAAATTTAGATCCTGGGGGGGACAGGGCCTTCTCTATCGCTGCTCCCACCCTCTGGAACTCGCTACCTCACACCATCAGAGACTCCTCCTCACTCACCACATTCAAAACATCACTCAAGACCCGTTCAACACTGCATTCAACATTTAACCCACAGCATCTAACCCCTGACTATCTCCTCTCCTTCTCCCTCCTTTGTGCTTTGAATATTTCCCTATTCATTCTTCTTTTTTTGCAATTGTTTTTATGTTTTGCTATGCATTATGTTTTGCACTCTGTCAAAGCGTCTTTGGGCTTCCTGAAAAGCGCTATATAAAATAAATGCATTATTATTATTATTATTAATAATGAAAATAAATAAATAATAATCATAAAAAAATTAAATTATTAATCAATTCGGTCAGAGAACACATAAACCACCACCATTTCATCAGAATCTGTAACTTAAAAAAAAATAAAAAATTGTCATTTATCGAATAATTAAATAATTAATCGATTAATTGATTAATTGATAAATCAAAAATAGCCTTTGCAGCGAAATCACCTGGTCATTGGCATGTCCAAATATCAGCTTCCTAACTCAAAAGGTGCCTGAGTTAATGATCAGAAGAGAAAGGAAATTTGATTAATTAAATAAGTACTGAAATAATCGCTAATAATTAAATAACTCCTCAATTAATTGATTATTCAAAAAACAAAAAATGACGTTTTTGACAAAGGACTTGCTCACTACTGTGCCGAAATTTCAGCTTCCTAGCTCAAAGATGGCTGAGATATCGTCCGGACAAACAAACAAGAAAGCAAGAAAACAAACAAACAGAGTGAAAACTGAGTACTCCCTTTCAGCGTGCGTCACTGCCGAGCCCCCTTCGGTGCCCGGTAATGTCGATTTGCAATGCCTGGAGATGGCATAGGAAAGGTGCGGTGTACAATTAATAATCTGTGAGACAATTATTAACAACATGACATCCCAGAAAGAATCTGACAGCCGAAAAAACAGAAATCTGGCGCGGGCGCTACTTTTGATTCACCCTGTATTTAATACCTTCATGCTTTTAGTGACTCATTTGTATATATGTAGCATATATACTAGGGTTACCATATTTGATTTTCAAAAAGAAGATACGGAGGACTAAAACAAAAGAGTGGGGCTGGGGGTTTATCTGTATCAGTATCTACCAACTCATGTTGTATTAAAGTGGTATATATATATATATTATATACACACGTTGTACTACATGTCGTCTACATTGAGTATCTATAAATAAGAACAAGTGTTACGGCCTCAAAAATCAATGGTATAATTATTCAAATTTCAATGTACCCCTTTACATGTAGTGTTCTTTCCTTTCACCAGTCCTTCAATTTTGCTAATGGGAATGGTGACCTCTCTCCTCGAACTGCTTTCTTGTGCTTGTCCAAGTCCACATGTGATGATAAATCAATAGCATCTTTATTTGCAACAGATACGTATGTACCAGCTATACAGGCACGTGAAAAAGTAAGTACACCCCATGTAAAGTTTTGACTTTTTCAACATATTTCAACATACAGCTATTTGATCTTCATTTCAACAATATTGACAGATAAAGGTGATATAATATAACAAATATCATGAAACATTTACATTTTGTAGTCCATTGTATAATTTAAATAAACATAAATGCAAATTTCGCATGTGGAAAAAGTAAGTACACCCCTACATTTATCACTACTTCAAATACCTAAAATTAGAATCAGGTGCACCAGCTCAGGTGCAAATGATTAGAACACCGTGAGAGAGGATCTTGGAGGAACCTGTCTTATTTAAACCTCAGACATTTAGTTTGGTTTGCTCTTTGTTGTTGAAGTGTGCGGCGTCAACATGCCTAGATGAAAAGAGCGCTCTGAGGCCTTCAGAAAGAAGGTTATAGATGCCTACGAGTCTGGGAAGGGATTTTAAAATCTCCAAACAATTTGAAATCAATCACTCGACTGTTCGGAAGATCATCTGCAAGTGGAGAAGATTCCAAACAACTGCCAACTTGTTCAGGCCAGGCCGCCCCAACAAGTTCAGCCCAAGAGCAGACCGCAAGATGCTGAAATAAGTCTCCAAGAACCCCAGAATGTCATCACAGGACCGACAGGTAGCTCTTGCCACTGTTGATGTCAAAGTGCACGAGTCTACCATAAGAAAGAGGCTGCACAAATTTGATCTACATGGGAGGTGTGCCAGGAGGAAACCTTTGCTGTACAGAAAGAACATCAGGGCAAGACTAAAGTTTGCCAATGAACACCTCGGCAAAGACCAGCACTTCTGGAACAATGTGCTCTGGACAGATGAGTCAAAGGTAGAGCTATTTGGCCACAGTACCAGAAGACATGTTTGGCGAAAACCAAAGACGGCATTTGACCACAAAAACCTGATACCAATTGTAAAGCATGGTGGTGGAAATATTATGGTTTGGGGCAGCTTTGCTGCATCAGGGCCTGGGCAGCTCACCATCATAGAATCCACTATGAATTCTTCATTGTACCAGAGGGTGCTTGAGGATAATATGAGGCCATCTGTCAGAAAGTTGAAGCGCAACCGAAGGTGGACCTTGCAACATGAAAATGACCCTAAACATACCAGTAAATCCACCAAGGAATGGCTGAAAAGAAAGAAATGGAGGGTTCTGGAATGGCCAAGTCAAAGCCCAGATCTAAATCCCATCGAGATGTTGTGGGGGGATTTGAAACGAGCTGTGCATGAAAGAAACCCCTCAAACATCGCACAGCTGAAATAATTCTGCATGGAGGAGTGGGCAAAAATTTCTCCCAGTCGATGTCATAGACTGGTAGACAGTTATAAGAAACACCTACTTGAGGTTGTTTCTGCCAAAGTGGGCAATACCACCTATTCGAGCCAAGGGTGTACTTACTTTTTCCACATGTGAAATTTGCATTTATGTTTATTTAAATTATACAATGGACTACAAAATGTAAATGTTTCATGGTATTTGTTATACTATATCACCTTTATCTGTCAATATCAATATCATGGCTCATCCCTCTCCTCCACGGCTGCAGAAACCCTCATCCACGCCTTCATCACCTCCCGTCTGGACTACTGCAATAGCCTCCTCTATGGTTCACCCTCAACAATCACCAATAAACTCCAATACATTCAGAACTCCGCTGCCCGTCTACTCACCCATTCCCGGACCCGTGACCACATCACCCCCGTCCTTTACAAGCTTCACTGGCTCCCCATCTCCCAGAGAATCCAGTACAAAATCCTCCTCTTGACGTACAAAGCCCTCCATAACCTGGCCCCATCCTACCTGGCTGACCTCCTCTCCAGACACACTCCCACCCGCAACCTCCGCTCTGCTGGTACCAACCTACTGCCCCCCCCCCCCATCCGGACCAAATTCAGATCCTGGGGGGGCTCCCACCCTCTGGAACTCACTACCTCACACCATCAGAGACTCCTCCTCACTCACCACATTCAAAACATCACTCAAGACCCACCTGTTCAGCACTGCATTCAACATTCAACCCACAGCATTTAACCCCTGACTATCACTTCTCCTTCTCCCTCCTTTTGCTTTAAATATTTCCCTATTGATTCTTGTCTTTTTGCAATTGTTGTTTTCATGTTTTGTTATGCATTATGTTTTGCACTCTGTCAAAGCGCCTTTGGGCTTCATGAAAAGCGCTATACAAAATAAATGAATTATTATTATTATTAATATTGTTGAAATGAAGATCAAATAGCTGTATGTTGAAATATGTTGAAAAAGTCAAAACTTTACATGGGGTGTACTTACTTTTCCATGTGACTACATACCAAACACTCAACTTCCCATTCTTCTCAACCAGTTTGAACAAACATGGGAATTTTGTCTTTAGTTCTGCAGCGAATTTACACTTTTGTTTTGGCATTGTAAAGAAGAAAATCAAAAGAAACTCAAATGAACATATGTCACCCACAGGGTGAACCGTATCTTGCCATTTGACCTTGACCTTAATAATTTCGTATGGTGAATAGTATGTCTTCATGACCAACGCACATGAAATATTGAAAGATTTTGATGAGAACTGAGGAAATAATTTTTTCATGAAAATTCCGTTTTTTCGTCATGACGTCATCAAATGACGTCATAGCGTCAAACTGTTTACAGATCTGGGAAGCACTCATCAAGGGCATTCATATGAGGTATTACTCGATATGGTACCTACGATTTCAAAATTTGACCTTGGGGTCAATAATTTTCGACCTCCAGCGCTAACCATGAAGGTCAAGGCCGATCGCCACCAAAAACTAATCAGCTGAGCGCCGGACCATATACTAGATTCCCATGAAGTTTGGAGACGATCCGATCAAAGTTACTCAAAAAATAAGGGTTTCGTTGACCTCCATGATTGACCGCAAAGTGACCTTGACCTTTGACCTTGACCTTCAAAATTTTGTGTGCTGAAGGGTATCTCTATAGGACTCTGATATGCGAAGTTACAGGAGTTTCCAATAATAACTGTGGTCTACAGAGTGATCTAAACGTGAAAAAAAAATGATTAACCACAAACAAAAAAACAAAATAAAAAACATATGTCACCCACAGGGTGAACCGTATCTTGCCAAAATGTGAAAATTCCGTTTTTTCATCATGACGTCATCAAATGACGTCATAGCGTCAAACTGTTTACAGATCTGGGAAGCACTCATCAAGGGCATTCATATGAGGTATTACTCGATATGGTACCTACGATTTCAAAATTTGACCTTGGGGTCAATAATTTTCGACCTCCAGCGCTAACCATGAAGGTCAAGGCCGATCGCCACCAAAAACTAATCAGCTGAGCGCCGGACCATATACTAGATTCCCATGAAGTTTGGAGACGATCCGATCAAAGTTACTCAAAAAATTAGTGTTTCGTCGACCTCCATGATTGACCACAAAGTGACCTTGACCTTTGACCTTGACCTTCAAAATTTTGTGTGCTGAAGGGTATCTCTATAGGACTCTGATATGCGAAGTTACAGGAGTTTCCAATAATAACTGTGGTCTACAGAGTGATCTAAACGTGAAAAAAAATGATTAACCACAAACAAAAAAACAAACAAACATACAAGCTGACTAATACATCTTGCAAAAACTTCGTTTTGGCAAGATAACAAATGTATACTGCATAACAATGGTATGGACTTAGAAAAGACACTGACTGCGCGCGCCACCGAATCCTCTCACTGCGAGGTTGGACAGGAAATGGACGCGTGATGTTCGAACACATCCATTACGACATGATGGAATAGTACAGACTTGTACCAAACTGTCTTGGCCCATAGATTACATAACCGCATTTTATCACCATCGGAAAATGTACAAAAATGGTTTAAATAAGGTAAAAAAAATAAGTAACCCAAATTTAACCAGGCTGAACAGTTTATGTTTTGTATCCCACTGTTCGGCCAGATCAGTTCAAAAACCAAAATCTAATCAGCTTGTTCTTGTCACCTCACCAACTCGTCCATAACTTTTTTAAAATATCATGTTATATATCGCTTTTCGCCCAATCTCTCAATGGTGAAGAATCACTTGAAAATTAAATAATTCTCGTATCCGAATCCACATTCAGAACTTCACCGAAACTGAATCGATTTGTCCTTGTCTCACACCACAACCTCTCCACCTAGTTTCGTCCAAATCTGTCCATAACTTTTTGAGATATCCTGCTATATGTCGGTTTTGGCTTTATCTCACAATGGTGAAGAATCACTTTTTTAAAATCCGGATCTTTATTAAAATCTAATCATTTCATCCTTGTCACATACACTACCGCGCTGCCAAATTTCATTTGAATCCGTCCACAACGTTTTGAGATATCTTGTTCACAGACAGACAGACAAAAAAAACAGACAGACAGGGGTGAAACATAACCTCCATCCACCTTTGGTGGCAGAGGTAAAAATTTATCCCTTTGAAAAAGCAAAAAAATGGCAAAACCCAGACAATTTTAGATATTTTAAAAACGGCCATTTAAGTACCGAAAAGGAGGACTTGTCCTAGGAAAATTGGACATATGGTAACCCTATTATATCCCGAGATTTGAAAAGCACTACAAGTTCCCTCTTTGTACCACTGCCTGGTTGAACAGGTTTTTTTAGCATCTGTAAATGAGTCATCATGGAGAACAAGCAAAGTACATGTCCTCTGAAAGATCTAGACCACTCATTAATACTGTCATGATATCTTGTGATATTTCAGGATAACATGGACACCAGTTGGAAGGGACAACCACATGTACTTCTAGTTACGACTGGAACCTTCCGGAATGTTCCGCTCACAAGCTGTTCGGCTGATGATAACACCAGAATCCTGGGTCACACTTTGGACAGCCAGGTTGCAGGTGGGCCACAACAGATTATTGTTTGTCCTGAGACTGGCTGGCTGCCTGAGACTAGCCTGGTGTTAGCTTAGCGGTTAGAGTGCAGGCTTGGGATCCTAGGATCCTGGGTTCGAATCCCGGTCATCGCTGAATTAACGCCAGGGGGGTTGACTCAGCCTGCCATCCTTCCAAGGTCGGCAAATTGAGTACCAGTTAACTGGCAATTCCCTGTGTCTCGCAAGAGGTGACTAACAGGGTTGGCGGCAGGAAGGGCATCCGGCCATAAAACATTGCTTCAAAAAAGGAGGCCATGGTGCCCGAAAAAGGCCAACCCCTGCTCTGTGGGGAAAAATGGCCTCTAAAGGTGGTTCTTTTCTGAGACTGGCTGTGATGGCTCTGTGATTTCCTCGATGCATGCAGTAAAGTTGCGCCATTAGTGATTTTTTGTTGCTGTGAGTAATAAGTACGTTCTCTTTGTGTACTGCAGGGCTGACTCACTGCAGGGTGACACCATTGGGTGGAGAGTGTGAAGTGCAGACTGTTGCTATTAAACTGGAATTGGAAGGAACAGCAGGATCAAAAACAGGTAATGTTTGATATGTGACAACCGTTGATAATGTGACAAGAGGGCAATTCAAGTTATGTTGTTGAATACCTTGATGCATTTACATCATGGCATAAAGGATGAGGATGCAATCAATATATCAATACAATACATCAATACATCAATACATACATCAATACAATACAATACATCAATGAATCCAATACAATCTTCTTCTTTTTTTCCAAGTTCTGCAGGTGTGGCTTAAGTCCTGTTGAAAAATAAATGTACCTTTTCCTACCCGATAATGATACGTCACTGGCCTTTCATCTTAGCAAGCAAGGGAAATAGTGGGTGCAGTTTTCTCCATAATCTCATATTTACTACCGTAAGATGTATACACAAAGAATTAAGTTAAGCACCCCCCCCGTTTTTTTACAACCTCGCACATTACAAGTTTGTTGTCGTCAAAACAGTGTAATATACCCATGATATTGCTATATTTTCTGGAGAAGTGATATTATGGTCACATAAAAACATAACAATCATGCCGTTTTCAATATTTTATTCTGAATAATTTAAGGTGAAATTTTTTGGGAATTTTAGGCATATTTTCACCTCAATTTAAGTATGGAGCTATAGGTCCATCACGGACAGTGTGGATGACGTTTATGTTTTCTAACGTACAGTCATTGTTCTGAGAAGACCTCTAGCGATCTTTGCGTCAATAACGTGTGTAGGACCCACGTGATCGTGCTGCACGAGCGATGGGCGTCACAGATGAGTGCACTCATCTGCATTTCATCAATGGATAATTGCTAATGTCATACCAATCATTATTTGATCTCACATACCTTAGAATATATGCCAATGTATACATATACACAAAGAATATATATTAGGGGGTGCTTACCTTAATTCGTTGTGTAGGGGTGCTTAACTTAATTCTTTGTGTATAGATGAAGAAGGTAGAAATTATAGTCTCTCAACACAATTGAGATGTTGATATCCTGGGTATAGAGGGGTTATGTATGCAGTATAGTCTTTTGCAAATTATTTATGGTAAGCATCTCCATGAACCAAGTAGTCCCAACCAACAGGAAAACACAAAGCATTGTGCCAGGCCCACGCGGGAGGCGAAGCATTCCTCCAGGACGTAAGCGTCGCGCTGGGCCGCATGGGAATACAGCATCGTGCCTGACCACACGGGACCCGAGCATCATGCTGGGCTGTGTGGGATCCGAACATATTGCCGGGCTGCGCGGGATGTGAAGCATCGCTCCCAGCTGCACGGGATGTGAAGCATCGCTCCCAGCTGCACGGGATGTGAAGCATCGCTCCCAGCCGCATGGGATGTGAAGCATCACTCCCAGCCGCACGGGATGTGAAGCATCGCTCCCAGCTGCATGGGATGTGAAGCATCGCTCTCCCAGCTGCACGGGATGTGAAGCATCGCTCCCAGCTGCATGGGATGTGAAGCATCGCTCCCAGCTACATGGGATGTGAAGCATCGCTCCCAGCCGCACGGGATGTGAAGCATCGCTCCCAGCTGCACGGGATGTGAAGCATCTTGCCAGGCCATGCTAGATGCGTAATATTCTGCTTGGTCTCGAGTGTGGGAAGACGACTTGCCATTTTCGACTGTACAGGTGGCAGGGTCCACGTAGTTTAACCACTGACCCTTGCCAAAACGAGGAGGTGGTCTCTGGTGGAGAAACAATGACAGACATGGCACAGTGCAACCGATTCGCCAACATCATATTTCGCTCCTGGCGGGAGTGGGTATTCCTAGAGACGTTGATGTGATAATGTCATATATCACGTGTCCCACCACGTCATCTCGAGAATACTTTTTTGCTGCGGGACTTGTGTTTACATGCGGCCTACATACACTCTGAACTCTGATAATGTACTGAGAATGTCAGTTCGATGTCTTTTTGCTGATTGTAGCAATACATCCAAATATGCATGTTTTCGCATGTGAGTATGCATGTTTTCCCACAAGATCCAGCTGTAAGGAAAATATGGATAGCCAAGTTAAAACTGACCAGAGGAAATTGGCACAGGCAAACTGCTTCAAGTGTCGTTTGCAGTGGCCGGCTTGAAGATAACTCAGACCCAGCCTGTATTCCTAGTTTGGGATGAGTAAATTGAAGCGATCGAAAGCCTACACGATCCCCACGAACATTAGCGATAATTGAAATCCAGTGGAAGATAAGAAAACGGACAGAACAGCTGTGGAAAAGGGGCCATTCAAAACTAGGTAATGCATTTTGGGGGGGGGGGGGGGTGATTGTGTATGTAAAAGCTTTTCCCGAATGTTACATGAGGGAATGGGTGTATGTCCAAGCATTACAGAGTGTTACGAGGAGAGGGGGGGATTGGTGTATGTCCAAGCATTACAAAGTGTTTTGTGGGGTGAATGTCCAAACGTTACGGAGTGTTACAGGGGATAAGGGTTGTATACCTAAGCATTACCGAGTGTTACAGGGTGATGGAGGTGTATGTCCAAGCGTTTCCTAATGTTATAGAGGTTGGGGGTGTTTCCAATGCCGTTATGTAACGCTAATTAATGAATCGATCAATGATAACTTTGTTCCAGGTATCCTTTAGTTATAGATGCAAGTATTTAATGATGCAACATGTTTTATTTCAATACATTAATTTCAAATACAATACATAAGCTCAATTCGATACATTAATGACAATAAAATGATAAATGATTTAAATGCGAATCGCTATATTTAAATTCCATCATTACTATTCCAACCCGAAGACACTTAATGTCATGACCGATGTCATTCCCAATTTCCACCTCAGGTTCATACATAGTATGGTACGACAGCACCTTCTACATCATAATTTTGACAATAGTTGTAATCCGAGGATTCTTGATCAGATAATTCTTCGTCAAATTCACTTTCTGATGAGTCTGAAGAGAGTTGTGCGGCCATTATTCTTTGCATGCTGAAACGATCGTTCCCTTGATTACATCACACAGATGACGTAATGACCATGGATGTTTTCTGGAATCTTTCGGGGCATACCAGCCAGCTTTCCTTTTTTTAACTGTAACACCTCAAAAAATTATGAGAATTAATAAACAACATTCAGTTATTGTTTATTACTTCAAAATCAATGTCGTCACATTAAACAAAATTACAATTTCTGATTCTGTGGACCTTTTACGTGTTGCGGTCATTGTTCTTTAATATTGATCTCTTGGGAGAAAGCATAATTCAAGAAAAACATTGATTTACTAATTTACTCCATGTAGTAATTTACTTGTGTCCTTGTAGTAATGTAACTTGTACCATTTCAGGTTATAATCTGTCCAATACAACGGTGCATCCCTTTAGGGTATAATTTAATAATTTAATTAAGTAATCTATAATAATAAGAAGGCAATGTCCGTCCGTCCGTCTGCCTGTCTCCTCCATTACTCCAAAACCATGAAACCTAGCGGCCCCAAACTTTGCATGCATACACCTGGACCTCCAACAGATTCCAATGATGAAAACTGGGTGTTTGGTGTGTTATAACATATTTTTGAAGATTATTAACGAGGTGCACGTAAGAAAAACCCCGAAAAAGCCTTACCAATATGGCGGCCCGCCATCTTGGTCAGCCCACTGCCACTCGCTGGGTTCTTAAGTCGCCATTTTGTTTCGGCCTACTCAAACGTGCCTTGCCTTGGAAACACGATTGATTATCATTACATAATTGAAGCATATCATCAAAATCTGGATTCCGATATGAGGATTGGATTCTGTAGACTAAATAAATGTCCAAATCTGGAGTGAAATCTGACAAAATTTACCATATCTAGCGATTTTATAACTAAGTGTATATATTAATTTATTTAAGCGAGGCTGTCATTCTCCTTCTGGGGTTAGTTTTTTTATTTAACTTAATAATAATTTTTAACTTAATTCATACTTCCAAGGGATAGGGTGTCACTCCACTGTACCTGCGATCTGTTTTTAAAATCTCTCGGCCATTTCAACCAGAAGCAATCAGCTTGCTATCACTTGCCAAGCCAGCCGTTCCTTATCACCCATTTCGTTGGAGTGCTTGCTGGGGTGCCTTAAGCCGCTTCGCGAGGGCTCTTAATTAATTAGTCACAAGGCCGAGGAAGTTTAGATGTGTTATTACACCCTTTTTGAATATGATTAACCACCACTTGGTGAATGCTATTCAGGCTGCTTTTGCAAGCCATGGTGTTACAGTAGACAGAGCTCCCTTTTTGTTTTTATTCAGGCTGCCTTTGCAAGCAATTGCGTTACAGTAGACAGAGCTCCCTTTTTGTTTTTATGTACCAATTTTTTTATTGACTAAAATTTTTGTGTGATATACTAGCTTTCCCCTCCCCTCACCCCTCCCCTTTCCCTCTCTCTCTCCTTCCCTTCCCCTTCCTCTCCCCTCCATCCTCCCCCCCCTCTCCCTCACCTTTCCTCCCCCCCCCCCCCTCTTCATATTTCCATCAGGAGGCAACTCATTGTTACCCGACAACGCCGGGTACTTTTGCTAGTTATAAATATAATTGATAGAATTTTAATGCATTTTGTGAGAAAGCAGAGGTAGATATGCAGCACAACGTTTTTCTGACAATGGCATAATCTTGTATCTTTGCACATTATTTTTTTCGCAAGTTAAAGTTGGAATCATTTCCAGTTACAACATGAGAGTATGATATAAGATTATAAGTTACAAGAAGAAGCGTCCAGTACCATATTATATACTAACAAATTTCTCTCCACCCCGACCCCACCCCTCTGCACCCTCCATTCACATACACACCCCAATCTTGTTTATCCTTTCTCTCTACCCATGAACTCATTTTGCATATTTTCCAACTCTTATCCTTCACTCTCTGAAAAATTGGTTTTATTGCTCCTCTTACTCTTTTATCATTTTTCGTTCCTTTGTACTGTTTTTCCTCATCTCCACAATCTTGCCTGTTGCACACGCTATTCAATATTACCTTTACTTTATTTATTTTTACACTAATCTGAAACCATCGGCTCTGTGATTGCAGTTGAAGGTAAGAAAATGTAATTTTTAAAATTCCTCTTCTTCTTTTTTTTTTCCTCATAAGCTTTCATTTTTCTTTCTCATATGACATCTTCTTGCCAATCTCACTTCCTTTTTTTTGGTTGTTGATATTCTTTCCTAGGATTTCCTGTATTCCATCAGCAGGTGATTGAAGAAGCTGTACCGCTAACTGATGAACTAGAGCAACCTGCACTTACAGATGGTAAGTTGTTTACCTTTTGTTTTTCAGTTCCAAAAACTCAATAAAATCAAGACGAGGTGGGGAGAGTTGTTAATCTGGTCATCTACCTGTCTGGACTTATTATCAGCGCATCATAGGACTGTGATCGCTGTTCAAGATCAGAAATGGCCTTAATTATGCAAATACTGAAACTTGTATTCGAGGCAAGAAAAAGTATTTGGGTTCTTCCAGTTTTGGGTCTGAGTTTGCTGAAACGTCAACTTTTACATCCTTTGTTGAAGCTCATCAAAGCTAAGATTTACACATCAGACACGTCCTGTCTTTTTCTTATCCTTGCATATGTTGTTTCTTGTCTTTTGAAACCATTCCCGTGTCTTATCCTTTCCTTTTTGACATGTATCATGGAATCTGAGTTTGTGTGTCTGGCCTGACTCCCAAGGCCTCGGCGGGAAAGCATTCCTCATTGACTCAGGTCTGACATGTGCCCACTTCTTTTTTTTCTTTTTTCTTTTTACATAAAAACAAAACTTTATTTAACAACAAAAAAAACACTCACCATTCTGCCTGTTATTTTCTTCCTTTGTTCATTCTTTTATCCAGACCAACTGGTAGGGACTCCTGCTCCCTTTATTATATGTTCTATGTGTCAGCTCTTACACGAGCCTCGACGAAGTACATAAAAATAAAAAATAAAGTCTGCGGCTTTCTTATCCATCCTCTCTATCTTGGTATACTGAATCCTGAGGGGAGGCAGCTTAAGTTACACAGCTTGCTTTTTCAGCATGGAAAGCTAAACCGACTGGGGTAACTTTCACTCATCCCGTAATGCCTAGGTCACACATAGGCGGATTTGTCGGCGACTACTGGCGACTGAAAAAATCGCCACCATCCGCCGACAATCGTAATGAAACCGTAATGGACGGTCGCCTGTAGTCGTGGTTATCCTCCCCAGGTCGCCTGCAGTCGGCAAGAGTCGCAAAGGGGCCAAAAAGTTTTTAAAATGTTTAAAAACGGCGCGCTCAGTCGCAATGGAAAAAAATCCGCCATGCTGTCGTGATGGAACCGCCATGCTGTCGTCGGTATCCGTAATAAGAGCGTAAAGCGGCCGCAACCCAGTCACTCATAGTCTTCCGCAATCGCCCCCACCAGCTAGCACGGCAGAGATGCGAATGCCATACGGCCTTCTTGCGGCATCTTCCCGACTACGGGCCGACACTGTTGCGGCTGCATATCGACTACAGAAGAACTGTCACGTCTCCCCTGCGGCTATGGGAGACTGACGACGACAGCAGTAGGACTAGTGGCGGCCGAGTTACGAGTCAATGTGGCCGCCTGCAGTCGCCATACTGCCGCCTGACCATATTTTATGGTCACATTACCACCCGACATCGCCAGTAGTCGCCGAAAAATCTTGATCGCCGGCAGTCGCCGGTAGTCGCCAAAATATCCGCCTATGTGTGACCTAGGCATAAGGTTTGCAACAAGTGTGTGTCCATCCAGAAGCAAGCCAGAAACGCCTAATCTCACAAACCTCATGGCTGCACTCTCCATCCAGTGTCTCCTTCCTTCAAGTTATACTGGCACCTTGACAAATATGTTCCTGGTGTATGCTCCCTCTCCATCCAGTCTCTTACCTCAAATGTCTTTACTGCAGACTCTGCCTGAGATAAGGCAGAATGTCTAAACCCTGTGTTTGCCTACAATTCTGGTGTATCTAACCCATCCTGTTCTCTCAACATCTTACCCCAGTGTGCCCACTGTCTGCTGGATTCTGTGTTCTCTGTGCTGAACCCTAACCCGAGAAGATAAAGTTTTGTCCGGCCTTGACCCTGCTTCAGCGTTGATCCCAGAGTGCACAAGTGTCCATCTTTTCAAATCCTGATCTGTTGCTTCCCCTTTATCTGCCCTATTCAGACATTAAATGGGACGGCATGACAACAGTCAGCCCTCACCTCTGTCATTATGGAGAATAGAACCATCCGTCATATCGAAAGATGGCTGTGTCATATATAAAGAAGAAGAATAAACCTGATGATACCAACTAATGGATAGCAGAAAAAAATTCTTCTTTTTTTTTTCTTTTTTTAATGTGACCGTTGCCCTAATCCTAACATTTCCGGCCCAGTCAGTATCGGTCGGTAATTTGTAGGGGTTCATTGCTTCAACCGACATTGCTGAATCCACAAAGTATAAGAGGTTTGTAAAATGGATCATATCCTTTGACTATCAATAATTTTGTCCTCATAAGTATTTAGGAGCCTTAAAGAGGAAGACTTCAAAATTTCCTGAAAAAGGATTCGCTGATTCTACTTTGGCCTGTCTTTTGTCAATACGGGACTTTAAAAATGACATAAACCACCCTGATTGCTCGGCGAGCATGCGCAGAAATCTGGGACATCTTTCATGCCTCCCAGATAAGGATTTTAGAATGAAACTGTAAAAAAAAAAAAACTTTTAAAGAAGCCGCAAGTACTTGTAAGCAGACCTGCGAGAAAAGCGTTTACCTCTGCACAACGAAAGAGTTGGAGAACTTCCTAATCAACTCGTCCAAAGAGTTGATATGTAAACAGTCGGTATTGCAAAAACTCGTGACGATGTGGGCCCATGAAAGGCCGAAGATGGGTGCGTTCTAACCAAACCTTTGTGCTTGTTAACACCGATGAGAAGGTCATATCTGGGGCTTGTCAATGTACCGGGTAAGTTTAAAATGCCAATATTTACTATTAATCATGATCTGCGAGAAATAGCAGAAACTTCACAATACGGGTAGAGTCCTTTGCATAAAATGTATAATCGGAAGAAATTAAAACATTTATGGACTATCTTTATTCAGACAAGCTTTCGACCAACTAGGCCTTCCTCTTGATCTTTCCTCACTCTTGTTGACTTTCCTCACTCTGGATATATCTCGTGCTTTTGATAGTCTGGCATCCCACCATCCCACAAGGCCAACTCCACACATGGCTTACTGACCTCCTCTTCTCTCATAGCGAATGTGTGGCTCTCTACAGAATCTTTTCATCTCCTCTCCCTGTCAAGCCTGGTTTATCCGTAAGTCAGTGTTTTGGGTCCGGTCCTTTTCCTGATCTTCATCAATGATCTCTCTGACTCTCTGGAAAATCCTCTTTATCTATTTGCTGATGACTCCACCCTCTGCTGTGACATCCATCATCCTACAGACAAGTGGGCTGCAGCTTCTTCCTTCTCTTCAGACCTTGAAAAAAATCCCAAACAAGTCAAAACTTAAAATATAAATGCTTTTCAAAACGGACAAATCTCTCACTCTCTCTGTCTCCCCGAAAGGACCATCTGGAAACCCCCGCATCTACATTTCTAAACAATCCTCTTGAGGAAGTTCAGTCATTCAAACTCCTGGGTCTCACTATCAGCCATGATCCCTCATGGGCAAACCACTTTTCAAAGTTGGCCTCCAAATCCAGATGCCAACTGGGCACCCTCCGTTGTACAAAGTCCTTCCTTGGTACACCTGAACTCCTATCCACCTACAAGGGCTTCTTCCACAGCTGATGGAGTACTGATCTCCCCTCTGGGCTGGCTCCTCTGCCTTGCATCTTGTTCAGCTTGACGCCGTAGAAACTAAGGCCTTCAAGATTATTGGAATCTCCCGCGATGAAGCTGAGTCTATGGGCCTATCACTTCACCATCACAGACAGGTCGAAGGTATCTGTCTTCTGTCACCACCTTTCTGTTCTTGCACGCTTTGCTCTTTCCATGCTTTGTCACCCCAGGTTTCTGCAGGATACACACGGTCCACTATCAACCCCCTTCTCGTTGAAACTTCATAAATCCAGGATCATGGCTCACCGCACCTTTCCTATGCCATATCCAGGCACTGCATAACGTCATTGCCGGGCACCGAAGGGGGCTCGGCAATGACGCACGCTAAAAGGGAGTACTCAGTTTTCACTCTGGTGTTTTCTTTCTTGGTACTTGCAAAATCGAAGATTTTTCAAGTATATTGGTCGGTTACGTTTGTGGTTCTGTCTGTTTGTCTGTTTGTTTGTCACCGGCCTACAGGTCACAATTTTCAACCGATCTTCACAAAACTTCACCAAATGGTAGAGTTGGTCAAAAGCAAGAAGCCTATTGTTTTTGGGGTCAAAAGGTCAAGATAGGCCAAAGGTCACCAACTTTACTAAATTTCTAAAATCACCAATTTTCATTTGATTAACTTGAAATTCTAAGAGGACTTGCACATCTGGTCACTCAATTCAACCACCAACTATTTTTGAGGTCAACATAGGCCAAAAGGTCAACATAGGCCAAATTTCTAAAGTCCTCAATTTTCATCCAATTGACTTGAAATTTGAAGAGGACTTGCATATATGATCACTGAATTCAACCACCAACTATTTTTGAGGTCAACATAGGCCAAAAGGTCAACATAGGCCAAATTTCTAAAGTCCTCAATTTTCATCCAATTGACTTGAAACTTGAAGAGGACTTGCATATCTGGTCACTGAATTCAACCACCAAGTATTTTTGAGGTCAACATAGGCCAAAAGGTCAACACAGGCCAAGATTTAAAAATCCTCAATTTTCATCTGATTGACTTGAAAATTGAACAGCATTTGCACATTGAGTCACTAAATAGGGAAACTAACTATTTTTGAGGTCAAAAGGTCAAAGGTCAACTCAAGGTCAACCTTCCAAAATCATCCATTTTCATCTGAAAAATCGTCACTTTTCTTCCTATTGACCCGAGCTTTGATCAAGATTGTCAATTTTAATCTTGATGAAATGGACAATTTGCTGTATCAATGGAATTTTTTTCTTTGGGGGGAGGGCGGATTTGGCAAGTATCGTGCTCCGCATGACGCACCGAAGGGGGCTCGGCAGTGACGCACACTGAAAGGGAGTACTCAGTTTTCACTCTGTTTGTTGTACACCGCTCCTTTCCTATGCCATCTCCAGGCATTGCAAATCGTCATTGCTGGGCACCGAAGGGGGCTCGGCAGTGACGCACGCTGAAAGAGAGTACTCAGTTTTCACTCTGGTTGTTGTACACCGCTCCTTTCCTATGCCATCTCCAGGCATTGCAAATCGTCATTGCCGGGCACCAAAGGGGGCTCGGCAGTGACGCACGCTGAAAGAGAGTACTCAGTTTTCACTCTGGTTTCTTGTTTGTTGTACACCGCTCCTTTCCTATGCCATCTCCAGGCATTGCAAATCGTCATTGCCGGGCACCGAAGGGGGCTTGGCAGTGACGCACGCTGAAAGAGAGTACTCAGTTTTCACTCTGGTTGTTTGTTGTACACCGCTCCTTTCCTATGCCATCTCCAGGCATTGCAAATCGTCATTGCCGGGCACCAAAGGGGGCTCGGCAGTGACGCACGCTGAAAGAGAGTACTCAGTTTTCACTCTGGTTTCTTGTTTTCTTTCTTGGTTGTCCGGACGATATCTCAGCCATCCTTTGAGCTAGGAAGCTGAAATTTCGGCACAGTAGTGAGCAAGTCCTTTGTCAAATACGGTATTTTTTGTTTTTTGAATAATCAATTAATTGAGGAGTTATTTAATTATTAGCGTTTAATTAAGTACTTATTTAATTAATTAAATTTCATTTATCTTCTGACCATTATTAACTCAGGCACCTTTTGAGTTAGGAAGCTGATATTTGGACATGCCAATGACCAGGTGATTTGGCTGCAAAGGATATTTTTGATTTATTAATTAATCAATTAATCGATTAATTATTTAATTATTCGATTAATGACAAAAAAAAATTTTTTTTTAAAGTTACAGATTCTGATGAAATAGTGGTAGTTTATGTGTTCTCTGACCAAATTGATTAATAATTTAATTTTTTTATGATTATTATTTATTTATTTTCATTATTAATCATTTATTTATTTTCTTTCTCATTTGGCCAATATCTCAGGCACCTTTTGAGCTGGGAAGCTAATATTTGGACATGAGTGACCAAGTGATGTGGCTATCAAGGATATTTTTGATTTATTGATTAATCATTTCATCTATTAAGTATTTATTGATTAATCGATTAATTATTTATTGAGTAATCAATTAATTATTTAATTTTTTATAAATGACTTATTTAATTAAATTTCTAAAAGATACATCTTCGGATGAAGCACTACTGGTTTAGTTATGCGATTAGCCAATTGATTATGAAAATATTTTGTGATAATCTTTTATTGATTTTAATTATACAATTAATCAATCAATTAGTGTACACCTCTCCCTCCCAATGCAGCCTCAATGAGCTGCACTGCGGTATTGCCGGGCGCCGGAGGCGCCCCGGCAATGCCGCGCTGCAGCATATTTAATTATTTGGCATGGGGCGGTGTACTTTGAATGTATGTGTACTTGTTGTACACCGCACCTTTCCTATGCCATCTCCAGGCATTGCAAATCGTCATTGCTGGGCACCAAAGGGGGCTCGGCAGTGACGCACGCTGAAAGGGAGTACTCAGTTTTCACTCTGGTTTCTTGCTTTCTTGCTTTCTTGCTTTCTTGCTTTCTTGGTTGTCCGGGCGATATCTCAGCCATCCTTTGAGCTAGGAAGCTGAAATTTCGGCACAATAGTGAGCAAGTGCTTTCTCAAAAACGGTATTTTTGGTTTTTTGATTAATCAATTAATTGAGGAGTTATTTAATTATTAGCGATTAATGAAGTACTTATTTAATTAATCAAATTTCCCTTCTCTTCTGACCATTAACTCAGGCACCTTTTGAGTTAGGAAGCTGATATTTGGACATGCCAATGACCAGGTGATTTGGCTGCAAAGGATATTTTTGATTTATTAATTAATCAATTAATCGATTAATTATTTAATTATTCGATTAATGACAAAAAAATTTTTTTTTTTTAAGTTACAGATTCTGATGGAATAGTGGTAGTTTATGTGTTCTCTGACCAAATTGATTAATAATTTAATTTTTTTATGATTATTATTTATTTATTTTCATTATTAATCATTTATTTATTTTCTTTCTCATTTGGCCAATATCTCAGGCACCTTTTGAGCTGGGAAGCTAATATTTGGACATGAGTGACCAAGTGATGTAGCTATCAAGGATATTTTTGATTTATTGATTAATCATTTCATCTATTAATTATTTATTGATTAATCAATTAATTATTTAATTTTTTATAAATGACTTATTTAATTAGATTTCTAAAAGATACATCTTCGGATGAAGCACTAGTGGTTTAGTTATGCGATTAGCCAATTGATTATGAAAATATTTTGTGATAATCTTTTATTGATTTTAATTATACAATTAATCAATCAATTAGTGTACACCTCTCCCTCCCAATGCAGCCTCAATGAGCTGCACTGCGGTATTGCCGGGCGCCAGAGGCGCCCCGACAATGCCGCGCTGCAGCATATTTAAATATTTGGCATGGGGCGGTGTACTTTGAATGTATGTGTACTTGTTTGTTTTCTTGGTTGTTTGTTTGTTTGTCCGGGCGATATCTCAGCCATCCTTTGAGCTAGGAAGCTGAAATTTCGGCACAATAGTGAGCAAGTCCTTTGTCAAAAACGGTATTTTTTTTTTTGATTAATCAATAAATTGAGGAGTTATTTAATTATTAGCGATTAATTAAGTACTTATTTAATTAATCAAATTTCCTTTCTCTTCTGACCATTAACTCAGGCACCTTTTGAGTTAGGAAGCTGATATTTGGACATGCCAATGACCAGGTGATTTGGCTGCAAAGGATATTTTTGATTTATTAATTAATCAATTAATCGATTAATTATTTCATTATTCGATTAATGACAAAAAAAAATTTTTTTTTTAAGTTACAGATTCTGATGAAATAGTGGTAGTTTATGTGTTCTCTGACCAAATTGATTAATAATTTAATTTTTTTATGATTATTATTTATTTATTTTCATTATTAATCATTTATTTATTTTCTTTCTCATTTGGCCAATATCTCAGGCACCTTTTGAGCTGGGAAGCTAATATTTGGACATGAGTGACCAAGTGATGTGGCTATCAAGGATATTTTTGATTTATTGATTAATCGTTTCATCTATTAATTATTTATTGATTAATCGATTAATTATTTATTGAGTAATCAATTAATTATTTAATTTTTTATAAATGACTTATTTAATTAAATTTCTAAAAGATACATCTTCGGATGAAGCACTAGTGGTTGAGTTATGCGATTAGCCAATTGATTATGTAAATATTTTGTGATAATCTTTTATTGATTTTAATTATACAATTAATCAATCAATTAGTGTACACCTCTCCCTCCCAATGCAGCCTCAATGAGCTGCACTGCGGCATTGCCGGGCGCCGGAGGCGCCCCGGGAATGCCGCGCTGCAGCATATTTAATTATTTGGCATGGGGCGGTGTACTTTGAATGTATATGTACTTGTTTTCTTTCTTGTTTGTTTGTTTTCTTTCTTGTTTGTTTGTCCGGACGATATCTCAGCCATCCTTTGAGCTAGGAAGCTGAAATTTCGGCACAATAGTGAGCAGGTCCTTTGTCAAAAACGGTATTTTTTTTTTGATTAATCAATAAATTGAGGAGTTATTTAATTATTAGCGATTAATTAAGTACTTATTTAATTAATGAAATTTCCTTTCTCTTCTGACCATTAACTCAGGCACCTTTTGAGTTAGGAAGATGATATTTGGACATGCCAATGACCAGGTGATTTGGCTGCAAAGGATATTTTTGATTTATTAATTAATCAAGTAATCGATTAATTATTTAATTATTCGATTAATGACAAAAAAAAAATTTTTTTTATAAGTTACAGATTCTGATGAAATAGTGGTAGTTTATGTGTTCTCTGACCAAATTGATTAATAATTTAATTTTTTTATGATTATTATTTATTTATTTTCATTATTAATCATTTATTTATTTTCTTTCTCATTTGGCCAATATCTCAGGCACCTTTTGAGCTGGGAAGCTAATATTTGGACATGAGTGACCAAGTGATGTGGCTATCAAGGATATTTTTGATTTATTGATTAATCATTTCATCTATTAATTATTTATTGATTAATCGATTAATTATTTATTGAGTAATCAATTAATTATTTAATTTTTTATAAATGACTTATTTAATTAAATTTCTAAAAGATACATCTTCGGATGAAGCACTAGTGGTTTAGTTATGCGATTAGCCAATTGATTATGAAAATATTTTGTGATAATCTTTTATTGATTTTAATTATACAATTAATCAATCAATTAGTGTACACCTCTCCCTCCCAATGCAGCCGCAATGAGCTGCACTGCGGTATTGCCGGACGCCAGAGGCGCCCCGGCAATGCCGCGCTGCAGCGTATTTAATTATTTGGCATGGGGCGGTGTACTTTGAATGTATTTGTACTTGTTTGTTTTCTTGGTTGTTTGTTTGTTTGTCCGGGCAATATCTCAGCCATCCTTTGAGCTAGGAAGCTGAAATTTCGGCACAATAGTGAGCAAGTCCTTTCTCAAAAACGGTGTTTTTTGTTTTTTGATTAATCAATTAATTGATGAGTTATTTAATTATTAGCGATTAATTAAGTACTTATTTAATTAATTAAATTTCATTTCTCTTCTGACCATTAACTCAGGCACCTTTTGAGTTAGGAAGCTGATATTTGGACATGCCAATGACCAGGTGATTTGGCTGCAAAGGCTATTTTTGATTTATTAATTAATCAATTAATCAATTAATCGATTAATTATTTAATTATTTGATTAATGACAAAAAAAATTTTTGTTTTTTAGTTACAGATTCTGATGAAATGGTGGTGGTTTATGTGTTCTCTGACCGAATTGATTAATAATTTAATTTTTTTATGATTATTATTTATTTACTTTCATTATTAATCATTTATTTATCTTCTTTCTCATTTGGCCAATATCTCAGGCACCTTTTGAGCTCAGAAGCTAATATTTGGACATGAGTGACCAAGTGATGTGGCTATCAAGGATATTTTTGATTTATTGATTAATCAATAATATTAATTAATGTATCGATTAATTATTTAATTATTCGATGAATTACGAAAAAAAAAATTTTTCCCCAGTTACAGATTCTGATGAAATGGTGGTGGTTTATGTGTTCTGTGACCGAATTGATTGATAATTTAATTTTTTAATGCTTATTATTTATTTATTTTCATTATTAATCATTTATTTATTTTCTTTCTCATTTGGCCAATATCTCAGGCACCTTTTGAGCTGGGAAGCTAATATTTGGACATGACAGTGACCAAGTGATGTGGCTATCAAGGATATTTTTGATTTTTTTTTTTTTTTTTTTTTTGTTTTTTTTTGTATACTGAATCGAGGCTCGTGAAAGAGCTAACATTTACTTCACAAACAAATCAACCAGACAAACAAATCAACCAGACAAACAAAATATATAAAAAGCGGGAGTGGAAAACAAGATGGAGAGAGAAGGTGAAGCACACAAACACAACATTTGAGAGCAGGGAGATGTGTGGAAGGGAGAGGGCTTGGGGGGAGGAGGCATGGGAAGGGGGGGGGGGGGTGGAGGGAGAAGTATAAAACACAAGGACACCAATGACTTCCAGGACAGAAGTTGGTATTTCAAAAAAGTGGAATTGGGGTGAAATTAGCGGGGGTAGAAAAGATCAAGGTTTTGGATGGGGGAAGATAAGAGATGGTGGTGAACAGCTGTTTTAAAGACCTGGAGGGTGGAGTGGGATTGAAGAGAGTGAGGGAGTTTGTTCCAGAGGCGGGAGAAAAGAGGAATGAAGGAGTGAAGGTGAGCAGAGAGTCTTGATTTTGGCAGTTTGACCATAAGAGGGTTGCAGGCAGATATTGTGCGACCTGTAGGAATATTTGCGGGACAGAGCCCAGAGAGAGCTGGGGGGGCAAGGCCAGAGAGGAGTCGGTAGAAGATGGAAAGACCACCAACCTGCCTGCGGTGAGTGAGTGAGAGGCCCTTGGAGTTAGCTTCATCGCGGGAGATTCCAATGATTCTGAATGCTTTGGTTTCAACAGCGTGAAGACGAGCTAGGTGTGAGGCAGGAGCACCAGCCCAGAGGGGAGAGCAGTATTCCATTGAGCTGCGGATGAAAGCCTTGTATGTGGTGAGGAGCTCAGGTGTGCCAAGGAAGGACTTCGCACGACGGAGGATACCCAGTCGGCGACTGGCTCTGGAGGCCAGATTTGAAATGTGGTTTTCCCAGGAAAGATCATGGCAGATAGTGAGACCCAAAAGCTTGAGTGACAGAACTTCTTGGAGAGGATTATTCAGAAAGTGGATGGGAGGGTTGTCCAGTCGGTCTTTTCGGAGAGACATCGTAAGAGTGTGAGATTTGTCAGGATTGAAAGACATGTTCCACTTGTTTGCCCAGTCTGTGATTTTGTCCAGGTCTGCAGAGAGTGAGGAGGCAGCAGACTGCCGATCTGAGGGATGAAGAATGGAGCGACAGAGAGTAGAGTCATCAGCAAAGAGATACAGAGGATTTTCAAGAGAGTCAGAGAGATCATTGATGAAGACCAGAAAAAGGACAGGGCCTAGAACACTGCCTTGTGGAACTCCAGCCTGAACAGGAAGAGGAGATGAGAGAAACCCATTCAGGGCCACACGTTGACTACGACTAGAGAGGAAGTCCGCCAGCCATGCGTGGAGATTTCCATGGATACCAAAAGAGGAGAGTTTGGTGAGCAGAGCGGGGTGCCAGACCGTATCGAAGGCACGTGATATGTCAAGGGAGACTGCTCTAATTTCCTGTTTGGCATTGAGGACCTCCATCCATTGTTGAGAAAGCAGAAGCAGCATGTCCAGAGTAGAGTGTCCAGGTCTGAAACCAAATTGATGATCAGAGATCAAGCCATTGGAGAAGAGGAAAGATTTCATATCTGAAGCAATGATGGATTCCATGACTTTGCTGATAATTGGGAGAAGGCTGATTGGTCTGTAGTTGCTGGGATCTGTTTTTGCACCTTTTTTGTGCAAAGCGGTGATGTTGGCAGATTTCCAAGCAGATGGAAGATGACCTTGAGCAAAAGAGAGGGTGAAGAGAACAGAGAGAGGGAGTGAAAGAGCGGAAGAACTGGATTTTAGGACCCGTGGGCTGATGCCGTCAGGTCCAGTTGCAGAATCCGAGTCGAGGGTTGACAGAAACTTTTCCACCTTGTCAGGAGGAAAGGACACAGAGTCCAGGAGCAGCTGGGTACGACTGGGTACGGTGGGTACAGAGAGGGATGGGTTTGGGACACAAGATTTAGAGGCAAACACAGAGTTGAGGCATTCAGCTTTTTCACGTGTGGAGTCAGCCGTGTGGCCATTTGAGGTGAGGGAGGGGATGGAGGGGGAACAAACACCAGAAACAGATTTGACCAGACGCCACCAGGATTTGGAAGAGGGAGACAGATAAGAGAGTTCGGTCCTGAGAACGGAGAGATATTGTTTCCTGGCTCTCCTGAGGGTGGACACACACTTGTTTCGGGCTTTGTGAAAGGAAAGGAGATTTCCTTCCGTTGGATTTGCTTTCCAGGAGACGAAAGCAAGTTGTTTCTGGGCAATAGCCTCACCACAAGATTCCGTGTACCATGGACGGGAGGAAGGGTATGACAACAGAAGATGAGATGGGATAAATCTGTGCATGAGAGAGAGCAGTTTGCTTTGGAAGAATTCCCAGGAAGAATTTATGTCAGAGGCAGTAGAGATGGGAGACCAGTCCAGATGATTGATGGCTGCTTGAAGACCGTGCTAGTTGGCCTGAGTGAAATGCCAAACTCGTCGACGCTGAGGAGGCTCTCTGAGAATGGTCAGAGAGATGTCCACTTTAACAAGCACATGATCAGAAGAGCCGATTGGAGCAGAAGAAGAGCAGCAGACATTTTCAGGGAAGTTAGTCATAACCAAGTCCAGAAGAGAAGATGCTCCGTTGACTGAAATCCAGGTCGGGAAATTGACAGTTTGTGTCAGTCCCAGTGAGTCACAGAAGTCCTTTGCTGAAGAGCCATGGCTGGTGAGAGGTACCCACACCCAGCCAACTGGCATGGTGACAGTTGAAATCACCACATATGAGGAAGAGAGAGTTGGGATGGGTAGATAGAAGTTGGTCCATATTCTCAGACAGCGAGATGTAGATGGAGTCATCACTGTTTGGTGGACGGTACAACACACATATGAACAAAAGGTGGGAGCGAAGGGGAAGCCATAGCCAAAGGTATTCCTGGGGGTGAGGTGGAGGGAGGGCAGTGCAGGGCGAGTGAGGAAGAGAGTTTTTTTATAAAGATAGCAACCCCACCTCCAGGACGAGGCTCAGGTCTATCATACCGGAGTAGGGAGTAACCTGGGAGAGATACCAAGGAATCAGAGACATCATGAAGGAGGAAAGTTTCTGTTAAGCAGATCACGTCTGGTTTGTCAGAAGCAACCTGTATGGAGAGATCAGACATGTTTGAGCGAAGGCCCCGGATGTTTGAGGTCCATACTGTTAAGGAAGAGGAAGGGGGAGCATCGGATACAGAACAGGGGGGGGGAGCGGTCGGGTAAGATGTGGAAGAGGAGGAAGAGGTAGGGAGAGCTGTTGAAGGTGTGTCAGAGATTACAGAATAGCTCGGAGAAAGGGAAGGATGGGGCAGACAAAAGGTTTGATGGTGATTGGGAGAGGCGCAGTGAGGTGTTATTTGACGAGGGGGAAGAGCGAGGCAGAAGGTTGAGGGAGATGAAGGTGAAAGTTGGAAGGGGAAAGAAGTGGGGAGGACGCTTTGAGGGGGAGGGGTGAGAGGGGAGTCTAGGAGGGGAGGAGCGAGGGAGAGTCTCAGAGTGGAGGGGTGTGGGGGGAGATTTGAAAGGAATGGGTGATTGGGAAGATTTGGAGGGGAGGGGCAAGGGGGAAGATTTGAAAGAGATGGGTGATGGGGATGATTTGGAGGGGATGGGCAAGGGGGTAGATTTAGAGGGGAGGGGTGATGGGAAATGGGATTTTGGGGTGATGGGATTTTGAAAAATGTACGATTAATGGGAAACGAACATTTATTGCAAAATGAGTTTCTTGAGACATTCGAGTCAAAAATACGTTTGAGGACGCTGGAGGGAGGATGGAGTGCTGGAGAGTTTAGGGAATGAATGAAAGATGCACTATAAGAGATGGAATTTTTTTTTGGAATGAATGGATTTGGTGAGCAAGTCGAAAGCATCCTTTTATAGAAGAAGAAGAAAAAGGTGTTATAGAATATGACAGAATGCAGGTCTTCAGGGTTCAGATGAAACATTTTTTAACAACGTGATCACAAACAGCGTGGTCGAAGAATGAACGAACGAACAACTAAGAACGAATAAACGAATAAAAACGGAAGGAAATGTTTTTGGGTTGTTTTTTTTTTTTTTTGAGATTTTAAAACAAGAAAGTATGGGATGAAAAGACCGTGAAAACAGAGACCGGAAAAAAATTTCAGCGTGATCGGAGAACCGCTGAGACAAAAACAAAGCCTAAAGCCAAGGTTGGGCACAGTAGCCTAGTACTACACTTAGGCCTCAGAATACACGATGAGAAAGACCGACGATTCTGTACACAGGTACAAAAAACCAACGCCAAGAATACTATTAAAGACACCCCAATAGGTACATACAAGACCAGTTTCGACAAAAACACAATTGTGAAAAGTTACTTAACTTCGAAAGCGAGCGTGCATGGACAGCTTTGAAGAGACGAGACCTCCAATCTTGCGCATGCATGATTAATTGATTAATCATTTAATCGATTCATTATTTATTGATTAATCGATGAATTACTTATTGATTAATCAATTAATTATTTAATTTTTTATTAATGACTTATTTGATTAAATTTCTAAAAGTTACATCTTCGGATGAAGCACGAGTGGTTTTGTTATGGGATTAGCCAATTGATTAAGAAAATATTTTGTGATAATCTTTTATTGATTTTAATTATACAATTAATCAATCAATTAGTGTACACCTCTCCCTCCCAATGCAGCCTCTATGAGCTGCACTGCGGTATTGCCGGGCGCCGGAGGCGCCCCGGCAATACCGCGCTGTAGGATATTTAATTATTTGGCATCGGGGCGGTGTACTTTGAATGTATGTGTACTTGTTTGTTTTCTTGTTTTCTTGGTTGTCCGGGCGATATCTCAGCCATCCTTTGAGCGAGGAAGCTGAAATTTCGGCACAATAGTGAGCAAGTCCTTTCTCAAAAACGGTATTTTTTTTTTTTGATTAATAAATTAATTGATGAGTTATTTAATTATTAGCGATTAATTAAGTACTTATTTAATTAATCGAATTTCCTTTCTCTTCTGACCATCAACTCAGGCACCTTTTGAGTTAGGAAGCTGATATTTGGACCTGCCAATGACCAGGTGATTTGGCTGCAAAGGCTATTTTTGATTTATTAATTAATCAATTAATCAATTAATCGATTAATTATTTAATTATTTGATTAATGACAAAAAAAAAATTCAGATTCTGATGAAATAGTGGTAGTTTATGTGTTCTCTGACCGAATTGATTAATAATTTAATTTTTTATGATTATTATTTATTTATTTTCATTATTTATCATTTATTTATTTTCTTTCTCATTTGGCCAATATCTCAGGCACCTTTTGAGCTCAGAAGCTAATATTTGGACATGAGTGACCAAGTGATGTGGCTATCAAGGATATTGTACACCGCTCCTTTCCTATGCCATCTCCAGGCATTGCAAATCGTCATTGCCGGGCACCAAAGGGGGCTCGGCAGTGACGCACGCTGAAAGAGAGTACTCAGTTTTCACTCTGGTTTCTTTCTTTCTTGTTTGTTTTCTTTCTTGTTTTCTTTCTTGTTTGTTTTCTTTCTTGTTTGTCCGGGCGATATCTCAGCCATCCTTTGAGCTAGGAAGCTGAAATTTCGGCACAATAGTGAGCAAGTCTTTTGTCAAAAACGGTATTTTTTTTTTTTGATTAATCAATAAATTGAGGAGTTATTTAATTATTAGCGATTAATTAAGTACTTATTTAATTAATCAAATTTCCTTTCTCTTCTGACCATTAACTCAGGCACCTTTTGAGTTAGGAAGCTGACATTTGGACATGCCAATGACCAGGTGATTTGGCTGCAAAGGATATTTTTGATTTATTAATTAATCAATTAATCGATGAATTATTTAATTATTCGATTTATGACAAAAAATTTTTTTTTTTTTAAGTTACAGATTCTGATGAAATAGTGGTAGTTTATGTGTTCTCTGACCAAATTGATTAATAATTTAATTTTTTTATGATTATTATTTATTTATTTTCATTATTAATCATTTATTTATTTTCTTTCTCATTTGGCCAATATCTCAGGCACCTTTTGAGCTGGGAAGCTAATATTTGGACATGAGTGACCAAGTGATGTGGCTATCAAGGATATTTTTGATTTATTGATTTATCATTTAATCGATTAATTATTTATTGATTAATCAATTAATTATTTATTGAGTAATCAATTAATTATTTAATTTTTTATTAATGACTATTTAATTAAATTTCTGAAAGATACATCTTCGGATGAAGCACTAGTGGTTTAGTTATGCTATTAGCCAATTGATTATGAAAATATTTCGTGATAATCTTTTATTGATTTTAATTATACAATTAATCAATCAATTAGTGTACACCTCTCCCTCCCAATGCAGCCTCAATGAGCTGCACTCCGGCGCCCCGGCAATGCCGCTCTGTAGGATATTTAATTATTTGGCATGGGGGCGGTGTACTTTGAATGTATGTGTACTTGTTTTTGATTTATTGATTAATCAATGAATCGATTAATTATTTAATTATTCGATTAATTAGTAAAAAAAAAAAACATTTCCCAGTTACAGATTCTGATGAAATGGTGGTGGTTTATGTGTTCTGTGACCGAATTGATTGATAATTTAATTTTTTGATGATTATTATTTATTTATTTTCATTATTAATCATTTATTTATTTTCTTTCTCATTTGGCCAATATCTCAGGAACCTTTTGAGCTGGGAAGCTAATATTTGGACATGACAGTGACCAAGTGATGTGGCTTTCAAGGATATTTTTGATTTATTGATTAATCATTTAATCGATTAATTATTTATTGATTAATTGATTAATTATTTATTGATTAATCAAGTAATTATTTAATTTTTTATTAATGACTTATTTAATAACATTTCTAAAAGATACATCTTCGGATGAAGCACTGGTGGTTTAGTTAAGCTACTAGCCAATTGATTAAGAAAATATTTTCTGATAATCTTTTATTGATTTTAATTATACAATTAATCAATCAATTAGCGTACACCTCTCCCTCCCAATGCGGCCTCTATGAGCTGCACTGCGGTATTGCCGGGCGCCTGAGGCGCCCCGGCAATGCCGCGCTGTAGGATATTTAATTATTTGGCATGGGGGCGGTGTACGTAGTGTGTTCAAAAAGTATCCGACCTTTATTTTTCGTGCGTAAAAAAAAAGAAGCTAGGGAGGCATTGATTGGTGCACGTATGTAGGCGATCCTAATGCACACGCGTGAATTTTTTCACACCTGCAGAAGCTGTCATTCGACGGCAGACCGCCGATGAGTGAGGAAATGTAAGTGAGCACCGTCGGATTTTCGTTTTTGACAAAATGACGGAAAAACTTGAACAACGCTACTGCATCAAATTTGTGTTTCATCAAACTTGCATCAAAACTGCAACTTGGTTTCTGGGTCGTACCCATAAACCCAAGACTCATCGCCAGTGATCACTGTGTTGAGGAAGCTGGGATCGCTGTTCAGTCTCCAGCATGTCCTGTGCGATCTCCAAACGGAGTTGCTTCAGCTCAATCGTTAGCAACTTTGGTACGAACTTCGCTGAGATTCTCCTGAAGCCCAAATCCTCCTTCATAATGGAATGAACGGTGTTGAATCTTGCGGATCGCTTCCACTTGGGAATCGCCAAGCTTTACACAAAATTTGATGCAGTAGCGTTGTTCAAGTTTTTCCGTCATTTTGTCAAAAACGAAAATCCGACGGCGCTCACTTACATTTCCTCACTCATCGGTGGTCTGCCGTCGAATGACAGCTTTTGCAGGTGTGAAAAAATTCACGCGTGTGCATTAGGATCGCCTACATACATGCACCAATCAACGCCTCTCTAGCTTCTTCTTTTTTACGCACGAAAAATAAAGGTCGGATACTTTTTGAACACTAGTACTTTGAATGTATCTGCACTTGTTTTCTTGTTTTTTTGTTTCCTTGTTTGTTTGTTTGTTTGTCCGGGCGATATCTCAGCCATCCTTTGAGCTGGGAAGCTGAAACTTCGGCACAATAGTGAGCAAGTCCTTTGTCAAAAACGGTATTTTTTGTTTTTTGATTAATCAATTAATTGAGGAGTTATTTAATTATTAGCGATTAATTAAGTAATTAAGTACTGCCTGTCGTAAGAGACGACTAAGAGGGTTGGCGTCAGGAAGGGCATCCGGCCATAAAAACTGCCTCAAAAAGAGAACCATGACAATTACAACGACATATGGGCAGGGTACAGCCCGAAGTGGAGATCGGTTTCTGAGGTTTGGGTCATGGAATGTAGGGACAATGACAGAGAGATCAGGAGAAGTGGTGGAAGTATTGATCAGAAATAGAGTGGACATATGTTGTGTGCAAGAGACGAGATGGAAGGGAAGTGGTGTGAGAATGGTGAAGGGTAGGCAGGGACAGAAATACACGTTTGTGTGGCAAGGGTGCCCGGAGGGTGTGAATGGTGTTGGTGTCCTGTTTTCTGAGGAGTTTGTAGACAGTGTGGTGAGTGTGACTAGAGTGAGTGATCGGTTGATGATGGTGAAAATGATGATTGGAAAGCTCTTGGTGAACGTCATCTCGGGATATGCTCCGCAGGTTGGTTGGAGCGATGAAGAGAAGGACAAGTTCTGGTGTGCGATAGAGAAGCTGATGGAAAAGGTGAAAGATGAGGAAGTTGTTGTTGTAGGAGGAGACCTAAATGGACATGTGGGAAGGAGTATGGACGGTTTTTAGGGAGTTCATGGGGGTTACGGATATGGTGTGAGAAATGGAGAAGGTGAAAGGATTTTGGAGTTTGCTGATGGAGCTGATTTATTGATTTGTAATACTCAGTTCCAGAAAGAGGATAATAAGCTTGTTACATACACGTCAGGTGGGTCGACAACAACCGTTGACTACCTGATGGTGCGTAGGCGAGATAGGGGGCACCTCCGGGACACAAAGGTGATCCCGGGGGATGAGGCTGTTTCACAGCACCACTTGGTTGTCTGCGACATAAGGGTCAAAGGTGCGAGGAGAGCTCGGCGGGTGAAGTACCAACCGAGAATGAAGGTGTGGAGGTTGAAAGAGGTGACAGTAAGGGAGACATCAAAAGAGAGGCTGAGTAGGGTAGAGGATGATGTGGTTGAGCTTGAACGTGGTTGGATGTCAATGAAAGATAGTCTGTTGGGAGCCGTTGGTGAGGTATGTGGATGGACAAAAGGACCACTGAGGCACTCGGAAACATGGTGGTGGGATGAGGAAGTTGGAAAGAGGATTGACGAGAAGAGGAAGAAGTTCAAGGAGTGGCAGAAGGCAAAGGGTACGGGAGCAGAAAAAGCAGAGCATGAAAGTTATAAGGCAGCCAAGAAGGCTGCAAAGAAAGAGGTAGCAAAGGCGCAGGAGGCATGTAGGAAAATGTTTGGAGAAAGCTTGGATTCGGAAGAGGGTCAGAGAGCGGTATTCAGGATTGCAAAGCAGATAGCGAAAGAGAGGTGTGATGTGATGGGGGTGAGTTGCTTGAAGGATGAAGTGGGACAAATCGTTGTGGAACCAGATGGAATTAAAGGAAGATGGAAAAGATATATGGAAATGCTATTGAATACCGAGAATGAATGGGATGGCAACATAGAGAGTAACCCAGTTTTAGGACCAGCAGAGAAGATAACTGAGAAGGAAGTTGAGGAAGCGATAAAAGCAATGAAGAGTAGAAAAGCGGGAGGGCCGACGGGAGTTGTGGGAGATATGTTGAAGGCAGCAGGAAGTTGGGGTGTGAAGAGAATGACAGAGATCTGTAATCTGGGGTGAAAGAAGGCCGCATTACAGTGGATTGGGAACTGAGTACCCTCGTCCCTCTATACAAGGAGAAAGGTGACCCTCTGGAGTGTGGCTCGTACCGAGCGATAACGTTATTGGAGCATGGAATGAAGGTATTGGAAAGGGTGTTGGAGAGGAGGATAAGGAAGAAAGTGAAGATTGACGAAATGCAGTTTGGATTTATGCCAGGAAGAGGAACAACAGACGTGCTCTTTATTGTGAGGCAGTTGCAGGAGAAGTACAAGGAGAAGAGGAAGAAGTTGTTTCTTGGGTTTGTTGATCTGGAGAAAGCATTCGATAGGGTTCCTCGCGAAGTATTGACATGGGCATTGAGGAAGTTAGGAGTGGAGGAATGGTTGATCAGAGTAGTGATGGCAATGTACAAAAGAGCACGCCACAGCTGTAAGGACGAAGGCCGGGAACAGTGGTGAGTTTGAGGTGAAGGTGGGAGTGCATCAGGGGTCGGTACTAAGTCCACTACTATTTGTAGCTGTGATGGAGGTGCTGGCTCAGAACGTGAAGGAGGGTTTACTGTGGGAGTTGTTGTATGCAGATGATCTGGTGTTGATTGCGGAAAGTATGGATGGACTGAAGGAAAAGATGAACAAGTGGAAGGAATGTATGGAGACAAAAGGTCTGAAGGTGAATATAGGAAAGACGAAGGTGATGGCAAGTGGTAAAGCACGTGGTGAGGTGGAAAGAACTGGGAAGTGGCCATGTGCTGTGTGCAGGAAGGGTGTCAGAGTGAACTCCATTCAATGTACAATGTGCGCTGAGTGGGTTCATCAAAAATGTAGTGGTCTGAGAGGGTCATTAACCAGTGTGGCAGCTACATTCAAATGTAAGGTGTGCACAGAGGGAGCTGCAGATGGAGGAAATGTTGAGTTGGATCTTGGAGACGGCGTGAAGCTGGAAGGTGTGAAAACATTTTGCTACCTCGGAGACATGCTGAATGGAGAAGGTGGATCAGACTCGGCAACGGTTGCAAGAGTGAGATGTGCATGGAAGAAGTTTCGGGAACTGAGTGGCGTGCTGATGAGGAGGGGAGTGTCGTTGAAGCTGAAGGGAAAGGTGTATGCTGCATGTGTGAGAAGTGTTATGATTTATGGGAGCGAGACATGGGTAATGAACGTAGAGCAGCAACGAAGGTTGGAAAGGGTGGAAATGCGAATGGTTCGACGGATGTGCGGAGTTTCGTTGAGAGAGAGAGGAAGACAAATGATGAATTGCGAAAGATGTTGGGAATAGAGCCTGTGATTGATGCTGTGAAGAGGAACAGGTTGAGATGGTTTGGTCATGTGTTGAGGAAGGATGAAAGTGACTGGTTGAGAAGAGTGATGGAAATGAATGTAGAAGGAAGTAGAGGACGGGGAAGACCGAGAAAGACTTGGCTAAAGATGGTGGAAGAAGAAATGCGGGCAAGGGGGTTAACAAGGGGAGATGCAGAAAATTATTAATTATTCGATGAATGACTTAATTAATTAATTTAAGGTACAGATTTGGATGAAATGGTGGTGGTTTATGTATTCCATGAGTCAATTGATTAACTATTTAATTTTTTAATGATTATTATTTTTTTATTTTCATTATTAATCATTTTTTATTTTCTTTCTCATCTGGGCAATATCTCAGGCACCTTTTGAGCTAGGAAGCTAATATTTGGACATGACAGTGACCAGGTGATGTGGCTATCAAGGATATTTTTTATTTATTGATTAATCATTTAATCAATTAATTATTTATTGATTAATCAATTAATTATTATTTTTTATTAATGACTTATTTTATTAAATTTCTAAAAGATACATCTTCGGATGAAGCACTGGTGGTTTAGTTATGCTATTAGCCAATTGATTAAGAAAATATTTTATGATGATCTTTTATTGATTTTAATTTTGCAATTAATCAATCAATTATTGTACACCTCTCCCTCCCAATGCACTCTCTATGAGCTGCACTGTGGTATTGCCGGGCGCCGGAGGCAATGCCGCGCTCTAGGATATTAGTTATTTGGCATAGGGGCGGTGTACTTTGAATGTATCTTTACTTGTTCCAAATTTTTTCTGTTTGTGAACCCAACTTCTACATCCTCAATCTCATTCTTCCCTTCAGGTCTGCAAGACAGCTGTTCTCCATCATCTTAGATCATCCCCATTCCAAAACCATGATCTTTTCTACCCTCGGTAACCCCACCCAAATCCCTCCTCCTCCCAAATTTCCAGTTTGCCTTCATGAGAGTTTCCTTCTGTATCCATCTTGTCCACCCCATGCATCCTCTCCTGTCCCTCATTCCCCCCCCACACCAATGAATTCTGGTTTGTCCACCTCCCTCTATCATGGCCTTCAGCTCTGCTGTTGGTGTTTTCCCCCTCTCTCGACTGTTCCTTTTGCGTGTGTCCCCAATGTTCCTTTTGCGTCCTGTTACATCCTGATCCATTCAGGGTCCCAGCTTTTCCACCAGCCTCGACTATGTATCCAAAAAGGCCGCGTTTACTTGTCTTGCACGTAAACATAACCGGAACTTTCTTATTGTTCTTCGTTTTTATTCATTTTATTTTCTTTTTTTGCCTTCAAAGAAGTTCTTACCCTTCTACCGCTTCGGCATCCCTGTTTACTTTTACCATCAATGAATTATCACATTTGCTCATGTTCTTACCGATTCGACTGCACAGTGAACAAACATGCGAAGGTAATTTGTTGATACATCTATCATATACGGCAGTTCTATGAAGGATGCATTTCGGAACGAGAAGACGTGGCAACCTGGAAGAGGTGTTATCGTGTTTTGTGCATGTGGGCGAACAGCTGTGTGTTGGGGGTGTTGTATCTTTGGCGTTATTAAACCTGCCCCGATGACAATTATCTACAGTTGACTCTTTTCTGTCAAAGATCCAAGACGTATTTGGGATAGTGGGATGTGTTTTTAAGAGCGGCAGGGATTCCTAAGCATGGTGAGTTGACACGATTGGTAAAGTTGGTGTGGTGGTTGTGCCACAGTTTATACTGTATGATGGCAAGAACCTTGGATGATATGCGTGCGATTATGGCAATATTAGACCACTAGAGGGCAGTCCGTAGTTACACATAAAAAAAACCTTCTAACTTTACCCCAGTGCAAATAATTACCAATCTTGTGCATTCATTGAGTCACATTGATTGCGTTGTTTTGCTTGAATGGTGTATCCCATATTTAATTGTGGTGTAGGTGGCTTCAGTCTGATTTGGAATTGAAAGCTATATCACACAAATATATGCTGCTGAAGGAAATTCGACATATTATGTATGCTTCATATCCGGTAACTCCTCACTGACATCATTCTCAATTAAACAAGTTAGCAGTGTTTTTATGTTTTGGAGAGATGATTGATTAAACTGCTTCATTCGCCAAATTTCCTGGTGAGAATCCTGCAGAGAATGAATAATTAAACCAAACTTAAATGCCCAAAGTCTCACCCTTTTGAAATACATGATGGAATGTTTAAGATCGACATTCCAAAGGAATAAGGAATTCTTCCACCCAGGGCTTCAAAATGGCTGTCGTCGTCCTCAGGTCATCCCCCATCCATACTTGTGATCTTATCCACCCTCGTTAACCCTCCCCAATCCCCCCTTCCTTTCCAGGTCATTGTTTTTCCCCTCTGCCTTCACTCTACTTTCCATTTCTGTTCCATTGCTGCTACATCCCCGGTTTTGTCTTCCTTTTCTTTCATCCCCCTTCTTGATGTGCTTCGGCTTGTATCCTGATTGTTCACTCGCTGTGTCATCCTCCCCTCGCTCACTTTCATTCTTCCCTTCGCCCATTCTTCCTCAAAGTATCCCTCTGTTGTGATGCTCCACCTTGCTATTTTTGTATTTCCTGGCTTTCCACTATCTTACTATAATTCACCAAATGTCCGTCCGTCTGTCTGTCTGTTCGAAGGTACCGTAAAAACTGCTGAACCGATCGCAAAGATATTTTGGGTGGATAATCCTGGGATCTCCAGGAGTAAAATAGGCTATTTAGTTTTCCCAATTTCAGCTTTAGTCTCCAGCATTCTCAGGTTTGGACTCCCGCATAACATTTGCGTTCGCATAACGTTCATTGTTCTCATTGTGACGATGTTGTTTTCCCGGGTGCCGCACAAACGGCTGCACCGATCGAACTCGGTGACCTCAGACAAAGACCTTCTATAAGGAAACGGGTTGAATCCCTGCTTGAGAGAATTCTAACCCATTTCAACTGAAAGAAACACGTATCGGGAGTACATACGACATAGCGATTGTGAACACGATTAGTTTAATCTTCACATGAGAGAATTCCACATAGCTATTTGGGCGGTGAATATGCTAACAGATCGCTGTCTCCATCGATATTGCCAAGGCCGTAACACCTATCGGCTCAAAATCCTTTTAACTGTTGATTTGGAAGTTTTTACAATGAAGGAAACACGTATCGGGAGTACATACGACATCGGGAGGACTAACTGCACGCGTCTTCAGTATCAAGCTTAAATCTGTCATGGCGGATCTGTAGAGCGGAATGCTTGGAGAAGTGGTGGGCTACTTCGGCATGAAGGAGGATCAGAAACGTGGACTCCCACACTGCCACATCCTGCTGATACTTGCTCCCGCATGACGTTATTTTCCCGGGTGCCGCACAAACGGCTGCACCGATCGAGATTTAACGGATGTTTATATAAATCGTTTAAAAGAAAAAAAGCCTTCAATTTCTGATATTTAACTTTTCATTTGGGCCTCCCAATTGAAGCCCCACCCATAGGGCGGGTACCGTTGCTCGTGTTCTTAATTCTGTCCTATTCTGTTCTTTTCTGCATTTTAGCTGTTCCATGAACCTCAACTTTGTATAAAAGCAACTTTCTATGAACCTCAATTTCATTGGACTTTTCGTACCACAATTTTGAGGCCTACTCTTTCCTAGTACGAGTCCACATTGTTATTTATATTGTCCTCTCTTCCTACTACCTTCAGCCTTTTTGTTTTCTCCCTAGTTCCATTATTTCTCCTTATTGTCCCCCGTCGCACCGCAGAGCGAAAGGGGGACTATGGTTTTCCCCTCTGGCCGTGTGTCCGTCCGTCCGTCCGTGCGTGCGTACGTGTGTGTGTGCGTAAGCGAAGGACGGCATTCGAATTTGGTGTGTGGGTGCAACCCACGTCAAAATCCAAGATGGCCGCCGCCATGTATGTCTGACGCCATGTATGTCTGAACCTTGTGAGAGGAATATCTTGAAAAATAAGCGAAGTACCAACTTCTAATCTGGTGTGTGGGTGTATCTAGGCATAAGGAAGAACCCTATTGAAAATTGGGTTGTTACGTTTAAATCCAAGATGGCCGCCGCCATGTATGTCTGAACCTTGTGAGCTGAATATCTTGAAAAATAAGTGAAGTACCAACTTCTAATCTGGTGTGTGGGTGTATCTAGGCATAAGGAAGAACGCTATTGAAAATTGGGTCGCCACGTCAAAATCCAAGATGGCCGCCGCCATGTATGTCTGAACATTGTGAGCTGAATATCTTGAAAAATAAGCGAAGTACCAACTTCTAATCTGGTGTGTGGGTGTATCTCGGCATAAGGAAGAAAGCTATTGAAAATTGGGTCGACACGTCAAAATACAAGATGGCCGCCACCATATATATGTCTGAACCTTGTGAGCGAAATATCTTGAAAAATAAACGAAGTACCAACTTCTAATTTGGTGTGTGGGTGTATCTCGGCATAAGGAAGAAGGTTATTGCAAATTGGGTCGCCACGTCAAAATCCAAGATGGCCGCCGCCATGTATGTCTGAACATTGTGAGCTGAATATCTTGAAAAATAAGCGAAGTACCAACTTCTAATTTGGTGTGTGGGTGTATCTCGGCATAAGGAAGAACGCTATTGAAAATTGGGTCGCCACGTCAAAATCCAAGATGGCCGCCACCATATATATGTCTGAACCTTGTGAGCGAAATATCTTGAAAAATAAACGAACTACTAACGTCTAATCTGGTGTGTGGGTGTATCTACGCATAAGGAAGAACGTTATTGAAAATTGGGTCGCCACGTCGAAATCCAAGATGGCCACCGCCATGTATGTCTGAACCTCGTGAGCAGAATATATTGAAAAATAAGCGAAGTACCAACTTCTAATCTGGTGTGTGGGTGTATCTCGGCATAAGGAAGAACACTATTGAAAATTGGGTCGCCACGTCAAAATCCAAGATGGCCGTACCATATATATGTCTGAACCTTGTGAGCGAAATATCTTGAAAAATAAACGAACTACAAACTTCTAATCTGGTGTGTGGGTGTATCTACGCATAAGGGAGAACGCTATTGAAAATTGGGTCGCCACGTCAAAATCCAAGATGGCCGCCTTGCGTCTTCCACTTTGTCAACTCGCATCACTTCACCGACGGGGGACCTAGGTGTAACGCTTGTTTCTCCTTCAAATTCCCCCAATGGTAACCCTTGTTTCGTGTCTATATATACAGTCATGGCATACAGTATTCCTTTGCTGTGTCTGTGTTAGCCATGGGTCCTAAGAAGGATAGTGGTAGTGTTTCCAAGCGTAATGTGGTTACGATGGAAGATAAGTTAAATCTGATTAAAAGATATGAAAAAGGTGAAAAAGTGTCAGTGATAGCGCATAGACCTTATCGCGAATCGGAACCGCAATGCGTCATGGGATCGGAAAGGGGCAATAGCGCCGCCGGCGGTCGCTGTCACTTTGACAGACTGCTTGTTTACATTGACACACTACGTGATCCTTACCACTTTAACCTACTTTTAGGACTTTTTTACTGTGACAAATTAACTGTGAACTGTGATCAGCTCATGAGCCAAGTATTTGCAAGCCAAGGACACCGTCGCAAAACTGAAAGCCGCCATTGCAGTATGTAACAAGAAGCTTACTGTTTCGGACATAGCAAACTGTGATGAACTTGTGAAACTTTATACAGGTTTACCTAGTTATGACCTGTTTAAGTGGTTATTAGCAGAAGTATCCCCTCATGCACAGAACCTTCATTATTATCAGGGGAAATTATCAATGGAAGACAAGACCTGGCAAATAAACAATACTACAAAACCCGGAGTTAAGCGATCTCAATCTTCAGAGGATCAACTACTCATGACACTCATGAAGCTTCGGCTTAATCTTCACGAGGAGGACCTCGCATTTCGCTTTAGATTAGGACAAAGCACCGTCTCCCAAGTTTTGTTCGCAAGTGTACAGCCAATATAAGTCAAGACCAACTCTCAAGTGCCTTGTTGGTATTACACCTAGCGGAACAATTTCATACATTTCCAAACCTACAGGAGGAAACACGTCGGACAAAAAAATTGTAAAGATGACGAACATTGTAGACAAGTTCCAGCCCGGCGATATTTGTATGGCCGATCGAGGTTTCAACATTCAGGAACTGTTCTTGCATAAGCAGGTTGTTTCTCTTCTCCAATGGGAACCCCCCTTTCCCTCAAATATTTCTTTAAATCGCTGGATTTTAATGCCAAAAAACGCTGAATTTCTTTCACATTAGCCATCTTCCTTTCCGTAAACACAGCGTCGATCGTAGACAGACGCTTCCTCTTCTGGGTTCATGTTTACCTTTGCCCCCTTTTCGATCCCATCATGCTTTGCGGTGGAGCGCCCTCTGTTGATATTTACCGATTCGCGATAAGGTCTATGCCTTAGGGCTGCCACGGTCGACGGTATCGACCATCATTCATGATAGGGAACGTATTCTCGCATACGTCACTGAAAAAGCGCCGCCGGCTAAGACTGCTAAAATGTGCGTTTGTGTTCAGAAGAGACGCCATGTTTAAGGTGAATAACATAATCTTATTAATTTTATTTATTATTCTTTACAAATTCATTTATTAATTGTGTTCATTACTCATTAAAAAATATGACTAAAATGTGTTTTTAGTGTTCTTTAAGGTTTAGCGATAGTTATATACTTTCGCGAGTTATTTACTCTAGTTTTACGGTGTTTGTCTTCATTTTAAGGCATTTTTAAGGCATTGCGCCCGGTTTACGTCAAAAACCGAGTTACGTCACGGCTTATGGAACCAATTAATGACGTAGGCCGGCGTATTACTGTATATATATATATTGTTACGTGCTCCTCCCCGACCCCCTGGTCACGGTGTACCTCCGAGCCCCGAGAGTCTCCTTTTTCAAATTCTGTTTTTTTCTTTCCTGAAAGTCCTAGTGGAGTCTATTTGTTTCATTCACTGTATCCTCTCCAAAATCCAACCCTCCCTCCACCCGCCTTCCTCCCCCACTCTCCCCCTCGCCCCATGCCCCAGCCCTCTCCCTTCCACAGATCTTCCGATGTCCCTGTTCTCTACTGTTGTTGTGCTTCCCTCTCTCCTCCCCTCTTGTCTCCAGCTCCCTTTATTATATCTTTTAAGTGTTTTCTGTTTACGTCTTTGTATTTTATGTGTTGCTCTTACACAGGCCTCGACTTTGTATTCAAAAAAAAAAAAGTATTAAGTATATTTACTATGCCAGCATTTGGAAAGATAGTGTCAGTATGAATGGACTCACTATAATTAGTAACTGTGGAGATGGAGATGATGATAGGTAATTAGGTAAATGGTTTAATTGGGAGATGGATGTTGATTTTTAAAATCTTTTTTTTTATGCTTTCTCTTTTCAGATGCTGTTGCAGCAGCTGCATCTTGTCTTGGAGCCTTGGCAGCAGAGGTTCCAGTTGAGCATTCGATATCTCAGGAACATCATCAGCCCATAACCATCACCTCAAATAACACTATTCCAAGTCGACTTTCTGATCTCGCTGTTGCAGTAGCTGCAGCTGCAGTCGGTGCTCCACATTCTGGATTTGAGATCCAACCTGTCACTACCTTCCATGTAGCTCCAAAAACGTTTGAGTGCAAAACATGTGGAAAATCCTTTGGGCAGAGCTGTGCACTGTCTCGGCATTCACGCAGTCATTCCGACGAACGTCCGTTCACATGTCAGGACTGTGGCAAATCATTTCGTGGTCGCTCTGATCTCGCAAAGCACACTCGGCGGCATTCGGGAGAGAGGCCGTATCGGTGCGCATCATGCGACAAGTCATTCAGTCAGAAATCAAATCTCCTCCGCCACCAGCGCTGTCATTCGGGCGAGAGATCATTCACATGTGACACTTGCGGTAAAGCATTTGGACAGAAATCAAACTTGCAACGCCATTCTCGTTGTCATATGGGTGAGAGGCGTTACATTTGCGCTGCTTGTAAAAAGGCCTTTGGACAGAAATCAAACTTGCTTCGACATGCCGCTGCCTGCCACTCTGGTGAACGACTGCACGTGTGTGGAGAGTGTGGAAAGGCCTTTGGTCAAAAGTCAAACCTGGCACGCCATCGTTTGAGTCATAACTTGAAGCGAGAGGCAGGGTCAATGCCACCTCATGAATGTGCAAGATGTGAAAGGGTTTTTGAAAAGCGTTGCCATCTCGTCAGACACGTGAGATCGCACCGTGGTGAGATAGAGTTGGAGATGAAAATGGAGGAGCAATGTGAGAGGAACGCTGCAGGGAAGAAAATAGAAATCGAAGTGCAGATCAACGATGGAATGGAGGAAGAGAATGAGCAAACATCTGAGACACTGGAGAACGATGAAAAAGAAAAAGATCAGAAGGTATACCTTGACAGTGAAGGTAATGCAATGGGAAATATGGGAATGGGGAACTTGGAAAATCCTGCATCACAAAGTATAGAAATTGAATTGACGGAAACAGACCTACACCAGGAGCATAAAGTAGAAAATAACAATGAGTTGGATAAGTGTGTAAAAGAGCAAGAGATTGTAACTCTTGAATCAGATGATGAGGAAAAAATTGGGAATTCCAAAAAAATCGCTAGAGTTCACATCTTGGTGCAACAAAGCCTGGAAAGGTCAGAGGAAGATGCAGGCAATGGAGATTGTAAATGACCAAAAATAAACCATCCTTAAATGGCAAGTGATTCAAAAAACATTTGAAATCCCGGGCTTGCAAAGTTTCCTTTTGAAAACTGTTGAAAAACGTATCGCTTCTTGCTTTTTCCAAATTGTTTTTGTTGTCGAACCTCCTCCATATCAACTTAGTCATACATGTATATTCTGATTAATAAACAAAATAAATGTGAGTGAAGAAGAGAAACGTGTTTTCCTCACTTTTTCTCCTTATCAATCTGTGCTTGTCTTCCATTTCCTATTGTTGGTTTATTTTCATTTTATCCCAATAATTTGCTTTTCTCTTATTTGTCCTTAAATTATAAACAGTTCAATATCAAGCATGACCCAGTTGGACATCGTACATATTTGTAATGATGTAAAATGTTCTTGTAAAAATATCAAAATAAGTTAAAGATTTGAGTTTTTATCGTTTGTTTTGTGCACCCACAATAATTATGTTAATTTGAAACTTGTTCAACAGGATGTTTTTTTAATTTCTTTTTTTGCGTTTATTTAATGTCACGTGATGAACATGTAACGAAACAATAAACCCTATGAGTTGCCAATCATCTAACTCAACTTGATGGCATTGTTTATTTTTGTGATTTTACTTCAAAAGCTATCCGTAGTTTTGCTTTATACTCGTTCTGTAGATTTAAACAGCAACCTTGAAAGGTACAAATTGGAACAAGTAGGCATGAAAGAATAGTTGGTTTCATATTAAATGTTCTTTTGTTTTCATTGATGGTTTATGCTAGTTTGAGAGTAAGCAAAACTGCTCACATAATGCAAGATACTGGCATTCGACATAGCATGAGAGCTTTGTTTCTTTTATTTTTTTGGAACTAGAGTCCGTCTGGGATATATTAAACTCACTAACTTTGATCATTTTTAAATCTAATTTCAAAGAATAAGCTTCACGCCAACAAAAACTTGGAAAGAGAACTGGACCTGAGAATGGTCGATTTGTTCTAAAAGGCTCCACGTGTTCAAATTTCCATCATATGATACAATTCATGACTAATCTGATTGATCTTAATTTTATTAAAATTAACTTGCTTGATGAGGGTGTTCGGGAGAGAAGCCTTGGTGAAATGTTTTGCTTTTTATTATAAAGCATCTTTGAATATTTCAAGGTGTATTTTGTTTTCTTTTCAAGCACTTGCTGTTTAATGATTCACTTTAAAGTACTGCAGTACGACCTTTGCTCATTTTTTAACATGTGAAATGACAGTTGATTTTAAGCATTTCGTTCCAAGTTATTGAAAATTTAGTTTCTTTCATTGCTGGCTTTTTTTCTGTTTACATCATGTTACACCAATAAATATTACTAAGATGCAAAAGATTAATTTCACATTTCTGTCTCTGCATTTCCCTGCCTGGTTTCCAGTATTTCATCATTCTCAGTTGTACTAAGCGTAATTATAAACTAAGCCATTTCCATCACCCCATTGTTGGGGAGCCGTTTATTTACAAAATGCATAATATTGTGACGGTTGCGGCTCCTGAAGGATACCAGAGTAATGAACGTCGCCTCTGGATAACTCCAAGAGGATGGCATGTCTCAAAGAGACCACGATTGCCAGTCACCACAGAACGTCCCACGGGATCCCATGCCCAAAGTCATGTTACCATACGAAAAAGCCTAAGTATGAGCCGGTACCGTGCTGCGGATAACGTAACTGATCTTAATTAGTTGACCAAGCGAGACCACTGGTTACATAACTGTTTCTAGTGCTTGCCAAGTCCAATTATCCCTCAGTTAATCCTATGCCACAATCAGAACCGACAGGATAAGTCAAGACACAAGTTTCTTAAGAACAGGCTTTTAATAGCAACAAGGAGGCAAATATTTATAAAGTACGTGTCTGCTGTCTTCTTCTGCTCCAATCAGTTCATCTGACCATATGCATGTTAAAGTAGACATCTCTCTGGCCATTCTCAGGGAGCCTCAGCAACGTCGACGAGTCTGGCATTTCACTCAGGCCAACTGGCACGGTCTTCAAGCAGCCATAAATCATCTGTGGTATCCCATCTCCACTGCCTCTGACATCAACTCATCCTGGGAATTCTTCCAAAGTAAATTGCTCTCTCTCTCATGCACAGATTTTTCCCATCTCGTCTTCAGTTGTCATACCCTTCCTCCTGTCCATGGTACATGGAATCTTGTGGTGAGGCAGTTGACCTGAAACAACTTGCCTTCGCCTCCTTGAAGGCAAATCCAACTGAAGGAAATCTCCATTTCCTTTCACAAAGCCCGAAACAAGTGTGTGTCTACCCTCAGGAGAGCCAGGAAACAATATCTCTCTACTCTCAAGAGTGAAATCTCAAACTTGTCTCCCTCTTCCAAATCCTGGTGGCATCTTGTCAAATCTATTTCTGGTGTTTGTGCCCCCTCCATCCCCTCCCTTACCTCAAACGGCTACACAGCTGACTCCGCACGTGAAAAAGCTGAATGCCTCAACTCTGTGTTTGCCTCAAAGTATTCTGCCCCAAACCCATCTCTCTCTGTACCCAATCGTACCCAGCTGCTCCTGGACTGAGTGTTCTTCTCTCCTGACAAGGTGCAGAAGTTTCTGTCAATCCTCGACTCTGATTCTGCAACTGGACCAGACGGCATTAGCCCACGGGTCCTAAAATCCTGGTCTGCCGCTCTTTCACGCCCTCTCTCTGTTCTCTTCACCCTCTCTTTTGCTCAAGGTCATCTGCCTTCAGCTTGGAAATCAGCCAACATTACAGCTGTACACAAAAAGGTGCAAAAACAGATCCTTGCAACCTTGCAACTAAACTGGAGCTGTCTCCCTTGACACACCACGTGCCTTCGATGCGGTCTGGCACCCCGCGCTGCTCACCAAACTCTCCTATGGTATCCATCGAAATCTCCACGCATGGCTTGCAGACTTCCTCTCTGGTCGTAGTCAACGTGTGGCCCTCAATGGATTTCTCTCATCTCCCCTTCCTGTTCAGGCTGGAGTTCCCCAAGGCAGTGTTCTGGGCCCTGTGCTTTTTCTGGTCTTCATCAATGATCTCTCCGACTCTCTGGAAAATCCTCTCTATCTCTTTGCTGATGACTCCACTCTCTGCCGCTCCATAACTCATCCCGCAGATCAGCAGTCTGCAGCCTCCTCACTCTCTGCAGACCTGGACAAAATCATGGACTGGTCAAACAAATGGAACATGTCTTTCAATCCTGACAAATCTCACACTCTCACTATGTCTCTTCGAAAAGACCGTCTGGACAACCCTCCCATCTACTTTCTCAGCAATCCTCTCCAAGAAGTTCTGTCACTCAAGCTCTTGGGTCTCACAATCTGCCATGATCTTTCCTGGGAAAAACTCATTTTGAAGCTGGCCTCCAAAGCCAGTCACCGACTGGGCATTGTCCATCATGCGAAGTCCTTCCTTGGCACACCTGAGCTCCTCACCACATACAAGGCTTTCATCCGCAGCTCTTTGGAATACTGCTCTCCCCTATGAGCTGGTACTCCTGCCTCACACCGAGCTCAGCTTCACTCTGTTGAAACCAAAGCTTTCAGAATCATTGGAATCTCCCACAATGAAGCTCACTCTGAGGGCCTTTCACTCACTCACCGCAGGCAGGTTGGTGGTCTTTCTGTCTCTACCGATTCCTCTCTGGCCTAGCCCCCCCAGCCCTGTCTGTTCTCTGTCACCCAAATACTTCTACAGGTCGCATAAGATCTGCCAGCAACCCTCTTCTGGTGAAACTGCCAAAATCAAGACTCTCTGCTCACCTTCACTCTTTCATTCCTCTTTTCTCCCACCTCTAGAACAAACTCCCTCACTCTCTTCAATCCCTCTCATCCCTCCAGGTCTTTAAAACAGCTGTTCACCACCATCTTTTATCTTCCCCCATCCAAAACCTTGATCTTTTCTGCCCCTGTTAATTCACCCCAGATCCACTTTTCTGAAATACGGACCTCTTTCCTGGAAGTCCTAGCAGCGTCCATTTGTTTTATACCTCTCCCACCCCTGCCCCCGAAGGTCGGGGCTTCGTTTACATGTCACCACTTACTCGTGGTAACTTACACGTCACATTTGTAACTGCCATTTCCAAAATGAATAAAAGAATGAGGCAGCAGAATGAGACCACCAATGAACGAGATCCTCTCCCCCTCTCCCCTGTGCAGTGTGCATGATGTGTGGGTTAGGGGAGGGGAGTGGCAGGGAGGGGGGAAGAATTGAGCTCCAAGCTGTGGATGAAAGCCTTATATGTGGTGAGGAACTCAGGTGTGCCAAGGAAGGACTTCGCATGACGGAGGATGCTCAGTCGGCGACTGGCTTTGGAGGCCAGATTTGAAATGTGGTTTTCCCTGGAAAGATCATGGCAGATAGTGAGACCCAAAAGCTTGAGCGACCGAACTTCTTGGAGAAGATTATTGAGAAAGTATATGGGTGGGTTGTCCAGTCGGTCTTTTCGGAGAGACAAAGTGAGAGTGTAAGATTTGTCAGGATTGAAAGACATGTTCCACTTGTTTGACCAGTTGGTGATTTTGTCCAGGTCTACAGAGAGTGAGGAGGCTGCTGCCTGCCGATCTGAGGGAGGAGGTATGGAGCGGCAGAGAGTGGACTCATCAGCAAAGAGATGGAGAGGATTTTCCAGAGTCGGAGAGATCATTGATGAAGACCAGAAAAAGCACAGGGCCCAGAACACTGCCTTGGGGAACTCCAGCCAGAACAGGAAGGGGAGATGAGAGAATTGCATTCAGGACCACACGTTGACTGCCACCGGTGAGGAAGTCCACAAGTGATGCATGGAGGTTACTGTGGATACCATAGAAAAGAGTTTGGTGAGCAGAGCTGGGTGCCAGACCGTATTGAAGGCACGTGATGTCAAGAGAGACAGCTCTGATTTCCTGTTTGGCATTGAGGACCTCCATCCATTGTTGAGACAGCAGAAGCAGCATGTCCAGCATAGAATGACCTAGTCTGAAACCAAATTTATAATCAGAGATCAAGCCATTGGAGAAGAGGAAGGATTTGATATCTGAAGCATTGATGGATTCCATAATTTTGCTGATAATTGGGAGCAGGCTGATTGGTCTGCAGTTGCAAGGATCTGTTTTTGCACCTTCTCCTGTTTTTGCACCTTCACTTCACCTTGTCGGGAGAGAAGGACACAGAGTGCAGGAGCAGCGTGGTATGACTGTGTAAGGTGGGTACAGAGAGAGACGGGTATGGGACACAAGATTTTGAGGCTTACACAAGATTTACTTAACGTGTCCTCAACCATTTATCGACATGCATGGACCGATTTTGTTCAAACTTGGCACAAATACAATACATGAGTGTATACATATTGTTGCGGATATGGGATTTGTATCCCTCCATATCCGCTTGTAAATATTCCCCTATTTCCTCAATACTTCCCAACTATCCCCAATCCCCCATTCCCTAGTCCCATTTTCTGTAAACAACACTCTGGAGACCCGACCTCCCCCTATTTCCCCCATTAAATGTCGCATCCAGGTCCACCGCATCTCACGTAGACAACTATAGGACATCTTGCTAGTTATTCTTAGTCTATGTCAGTTAAGGACTCGTTTCCATTGATTCTGACTCTTCGTTGCACCAGAATGTGATTGAATGGCACCGTTAGGATGTTTAGGACCTCCCAATACCTCCCCGCAGCTCTTCCTCTCGGTTCAGCAACAACAACAACAACAACAACGGCGGCGGCGCGGGGAGTGCGCGTCCTCACTCCGGCTTGGTTGGTGGGGGGTGTTGGGAGGGCGCCAGGCCTTCCAACGAGCCGCCATCGCACATGTGCTCGACGGGGTTACCAAGTAGGGGCTCGCTGTCAGCTCCTCGTCAAGGGCGGAGACCGGTAACCCCCGCACCCAATAGAAGCGGCGGACCGGTCCCATCTGGGGCGGAGTCAACCAGCCGAGGGCGTGTGACTCCCCGCTGAGCATGCGCAGGAAGAGGGAGGTGACGTCAGATGCGCGCTGAGCTTGGAGAAGAAAGACGCCACCTCCGAGCGCTGTGACACCTCCCCGCATCTCTGGACTGGACCGTGCTTTATCCTGTCCCTGAGCCAAGGTGCACCTTGTGCTATCGACTGCCTGTCCCTTCCTGCCATCAATCCCTGTGTAAGTCAGTCTTGTTCCGTTTGTCTGTGGTCTGTCTGGGATAGATAAGATTGTATCTAAGTGCCTATCTCTTCTGTGTCTTTTACCTCACTCTACCTTGTAATCTACCCCTTTTCTCCACCACTAATTATATCCTCCTCCGGAGGTCTTGAGAACTGTACCCCTTGCGTCGTTTCATTTATCCCAGTCGTTGTGTCCTTTCCAATCATTGATTTAGCGTAGCACGATTTGGCCAACGTTCGAGTGGAATCGGGTGAGTTGGGGAAGAATCGGGGGAACTGTTAGGTTGCGGCAATACCACCGCTCGGTAAATAACATCTAATCCGCGATCCGTAACTCTCCAGCATGCAGACAGACCTTGCCTTGCCTTGCCAGACACTGCCTTGGGGAACTCCAGCCAGAACAGGAAGGGGAGATGAGAGAATTGCATTCAGGACCACACGTTGACTGCCACCAGTGAGGAAGTCCACAAGTCATGCATGGAGGTTACTGTGGATACCATAGAAAAGAGTTTGGTGAGCAGAGCTGGGTGCCAGACCGTATTGAAGGCACGTGATGTCAAGAGAGACAGCTCTGATTTCCTGTTTGGCATTGAGGACCTCCATCCATTGTTGAGACAGCAGAAGCAGCATGTCCAGCGTAGAATGACCTAGTCTGAAACCAAATTTATAATCAGAGATCAAGCCATTGGAGAAGAGGAAGGATTTGATATCCGAAGCATTGATGGATTCCATAATTTTGCTGATAATTGGGAGCAGGCTGATTGGTCTGCAGTTGCAAGGATCTGTTTTTGCACCTTCTCCTGTTTTTGCACCTTCACTTCACCTTGTCGGGAGAGAAGGACACAGAGTGCAGGAGCAGCGTGGTACGACTGTGTAAGGTGGGTACAGAGAGAGACGGGTATGGGACACAAGATTTTGAGGCTTACACAAGATTTACTTAACGTGTCCTCAACCATTTATCGACATGCATGGACCGATTTTGTTCAAACTTGGCACAAATACAATACATGAGTGTATACATATGCAGAAGAGTTTTGTTTTGTAATCCGACCAAATATGGCCGACTGACGGCCTCTAACTCCATACAGCAAGATTACTCAAACCACTTACTGCTGCTATATGGCATTTTATGCCTTTTTCTTTTTTTTTTAAATTAAAGACCATGATTTTTTTACACTGCATTATGAAAACATATCTTCTTTGGGCGGTGTATAATAGATTGCTGTTGCAATCGTTCTGAACTAAACATGCATGACCTTGTTTCTTTTGCATGAGTTGTAATCAAAATGTACCTTTGTTTCAAAAAAAAAAAAAAAAGGAGCTTGTTATGATAAAAGACAAGTCGATTCATTCTTACAATGGACACCAGAGGCTCCATATGCCTCAGAGGTACGGAGATCAAACAAAATTGTGGAGATTTCTTTTTGAAGCCCCTTCCAGAACAGATGTAGCCCCTCCCTCAATGGGGGAAGCCCCACCCATGAACAAACAAGCACACTGGAGCAGAGTATTATAGTGCTAGACTAGCAGAAGCCCGTGGTAAATACACCACGACAGAAAACCCTTTGCGTATTATTATATAGAAGAGAAGTGAAGATCGGACACCTTCCCCCCAGAGAAGCAAAGTTCGCCATGACATTGTATACTGTTGCTCAGCATGCTAATGGAGCGTGAAGAATGTGAGCGCAGTTGCACTCCCTCCCCCTGGAGAAGCAAAGTTGGTATTCTTCGTGATGTGGATGCCGAGGACGACGGCGATGGAAAATTGAAGAGTTGTTTGCATCAAGAGAGGACATTCCGCATCCGATGGGGTCAGAGAGGGGTGGCGGCTATCGGGAAAAAAGCCTTCAGCTCCATTAGGATCAACGCCTTAGCATATATCATTATAATAATTTTTTTAAATAGGAATAATTTTTTTTTTAGAAAAACATCGATAAGAAAGAATATTTAAAACATAGGGGCAATAACCCTCCCCTGGCACTCACCTGGTAGACTAAACAATATACTGCACTGACTAAGGGTATTTTAAACCATTTCAATGGTTGCTACAACACAGGGCAGCATGTACAATCATACTAACACAAGCGTTACGCCTCGGTCCCCCGTCGGTGAAGTGATGTGAGTTGACAAAGTGGAAGACGCAGAAAACATGATATGATATTTCGCTCACAAGGTTCAGACATACATGGAGGCGGCCATCTTGGATTTTGACGTGGCGACCCAATTTTGAATAGCGTTCTTCCTTGTGCCTAGATACACCCAAACACCAGATTAGAAGTTGGTACTTTGCTTATTTTCCAAGATATTTCACTCACAAGGTTCAGACATATATATGGTGGCGGCCATCTTGGAGTTTGACGTGACGACCCAATTTACAATAGCGGCCTTCCTTATGCCGAGATACACCCACACACCAAATTAGAAATTGGTACTTCGCTTATTTTTCAAGAGATTCATCTCACAAGGTTCAGACATACATGGCGGCGGCCATCTTGGAATTTGACGTGGCGACCCAATTTTAAACAGCCTTCTTGCTTGTGCCTAGATACACCCACACACCAGATTAGAAGTTGGTACTTCGCTTATTTTTCAAGATATTCCGCTCACAAGGTTCAGACATACATGGTGGTGCCCATCTTGGATTTTGACGTGGTGACCCAATTTACAATAGCGTTCATCCTTATGCTGAGATACACCCACACACCAAATTAGAAGTTGGTACTTCGCTTATTTTTCCAAGATATTCATCTCACAAGGTTCAGACATACATGGCATCAGACATACATGGCGGCGGCCATCTTGGATTTTGACGTGGGTTGCACCCGCACACCAAATTCGAATGTGGTCCTTCGCTTATGCACCCACGCACGCCCGCACGCAAACACGCACGCACGGACGGACGGACACACGGACGGACGGGAAAACCATAGTCCCCCTTTCGCTCCGCTGTGCGACGGGGGACAATAATCATAAGACTTTAAACAAACAAACAAAAAAATACCTATTTTGAGCCCTACCGCTTTCCCTCCCCCCGCAACCCCCTATACCTCCTCAGACCCCAATTTTTCTGCCTTGAACAAACTTTGGTACATCACGGGTGATGAAGGTTGTGGTGAAGTTTCATCGAAATTGTGTGTGTAGTTTCTGAGAAAAGAGCAAATACCTATTTTGGGTAGCAAATCCCCCCCCCCGCCCCCCCTCCCCGGTAACCCCTAAAGGGGAGATTTTCTTAATACCGTCGTGCCGAAATTGTGTGTGTAGTTTCAGAGAAGAAAGCAAATACCTATTTTGGGGGGTCAAACCTGGACCCACTTTGACCCCACTAAACCCCCTTACACCCCGATATTTTTAATACCGTGCACAAACTTTAGTCACAACACAACAAATATCATTTGTGCCGAGTTTGGTCACAATCCCATCAGCGGTTTCAGAGAAGAAGCTGCAAGTGTTTATGGACAGACTGATGGACGGCCGACACGCCATCCCATAAGCTCACCTGAACTTCATTCCAGGTGAGCTAAAAAGAAAAGAAGATGAAATTGGCCATCCAACCCAGAAGATTAAGTTGGAGTTCTTAGCGATGTGGACGCCGAGGATGACGGCAAAGGGAAACTCAGAGTTGTTTGCACCATGGGATGATTCCGCGTCCGACGTATTATTACTTGGCAAAAAAATATTTTGGGACAAATACGTATGTCGATCACTCCGGTTTGTGTGTTTGTCTGTCCGCTCAATTATACCTGCCTACAGGTCACAATTTTAAACTGAGCTTCACGAAACTTCACAAATTCGGTAGAGTTGGTGATCCGACCAAATCCTATATATTTTTGAGGTCAAAAGGTCAATATAGGCCAAAGGTTTTGAATCCTCAATATTCCAAAAACACTTTTTGGAAAGCCAAAAAACCAGTTTTCCCAAATTTCAAAAATGCTCAATTTTCATCCGATTGACTTGAAATAAAAAAGATTTACATATCGGCTAACAACTTTTTGAGGTCAACATAGGCCAAAAGGTCAACATAGGCCAAATTTCTAAAATTATCAATTTTCATCCGATTAACCTAAAATTTGAAGACGATTTGCATATCAGGTCACTGAAGTCAACCACCAACTATTTTTGAAATCAACGTCGGCCAAAAGGTCAACATAGGCCAAAAGGTCAACCCCTTTTTTCAAATTTCTAAAATCCTCAATTTTAATCCGATTGACTTTAAATTTGAATAGGATTTTCATATCAGATTACTGAATTCAACCACCAACTACTTTTGGGATCAATATAGGTCACAAGGTCAACATAGGCCAAATTTCTAAAATTATCAATTTTCATCCGATTAACTTAAACTTTGAAGACGATTTGCATATCAGGTCACATAATTAAACCACCAATTATTTTTGAGGTCAACATTGGCCAAAAGGTCAACATTGGCCAAATTTCTAAAATTATCAATTGTCATCCAATTAACTTAAAATTTGAAGACGATTTGCATATCAGGTCACTGAATTCAACCACCAATTATATTTGAGGTTAAAAGGATGCTCTACTGAGTGCCATTCTTCTTTGTTTTCTTTTGCAAAGAGTCACTCTATGAGTGATTTTCATTATTATATGGATAAGAAAGATTATTAATCAGAAAAATAAAAGAAGAAGATATAAAGAAGAAAGGATTGGACATCCTGACAATGAAGAAGCAAAGTTTGCGACGACATTGTACACTGTTGCTCAGGACACTGACGGGGTGTGAAGACCAGGAGAAGCAAAGATTGCATTCTTAGTGATCTGGACGACGACGACGATGGGGAAAATCAGAGTGGTTTGCATCATGAGACGACAGCCTCCAACTCGGGGTCAGTGGGAGGTGGGGCTGCTGGGGAAAAAGTCTTTATAGCTCCGAAAGGATCAACCCCCTCAACCCTTAGCATATTATAATATACAGGGAGTTCCAAAAATACAACTTTGTCCGATGAATTCAGCTACCTGGAAATGTTTCATTCAGGACGGCTCGAACGACAAAGGCCCAATGAAGGGGAGCGCTGTCCTGTTGAAAAATGATATTGGGTTGCAGGTCTTCAATCTGTGGGAAGGTGTATCCTTCAAACATGTTCCTGTAAATTGTTGAGGTCATTGTATCCACCGCAAAGAAAAACGACACCTTCATTGACCTTTGGACTGTCACGTATGTGTTCAAAGACCACGTGGGGGGTTTCAGAGCCCCAGATCCTCACATTGTGCCGGGTGACCTTCCCCGATACATGAAAGCAAGCTTCATCTGTGAACATGACCTAGTTCAGGTAATCTTCGGCAACCTCTATGAAACTGAGCATTTCCAAGGCAAACGCCTTGCGTTTGGGTCCGTCGTTTGGTTTGAGGTCCTGCAGATTCTGCATCTTGTAGGTATAAAGCTTCAGTCTTTTATACAAAATCCTGTGTGCAGTGGTGGTTGGTAGTCCCAGTTCTCCGGATGTGTGTCGGATTGAGTTTCTAAGACCTTGTTTAAATGATTCATGCGTTCAATGTCTGCTGCACTTGTGCTTGGTCGACCGGTACTTTTCTGTTTCTGATAACTTACAGTCTCTTTAAACATCTTTGTACCACTCTGATGCTAGTCCGTCATGGCGGATTCCTTCCATACCTTGTACAGAAATTACGGTGAACTTGCATGTCGGATCTCGTCTCGATGAATCATTCGACGCATTGAGCTTTCTCTTGTGGAGTCGCCATTTTCCTTTACATTAAACCACCAGACCAGAAAATAAAGAAAACTTTATGAGTTTCTGTTTCATATCAACAAAGAGTATTGTTATATCATTTGTGGTACTAAATATATTGTTGCGGATATGGGATTTGGATCCATCCATATCCGCTTGTAAATATTCCCCTATTTCCCCAATACTTCCCAACTATCCCCAATCCCCCATTCCCTAGTCCCATTTTCTGTAAACAACACTCTGTAGACCTGACCTTCCCCTATTTCCCCCATTGAATGTCGCATCCAGGTCCACCGCATCTCACGTAGACAACTATAGGACATCTTGCTAGTTATTCTTAGTCTATGTCAGTTAAGGACTCGTTTCCATTAATTCTGACTCTTCGTTGCACCAGAATGTGATTGTATGGCACCGTTAGAAAGTTTAGGACCTCCCAATACCTCCCCGCAGCTCTTCCTCATGGTACAACAACAACAACAACAACAACAACAACAGCGGCGGCGGCGCGGGGAGTGTGCGTCCTCACTCCGGCTTGGTTAGCCGCCATTGAACATGTGCTCCGACGGGGTTACCACGCAGGGGCTCGCTGTCAGCTCCTCGTCAAGGGCGGAGCCCGGTAACCCCCCGCACCCAATAGAAGCGGCGGACCGATTCCATCTGGGGCGGAGCCAACGAGCCGAGGGCGTGTCACTCCCCGCTGGGCATGCGCAGGAAGAAGGAGGTGACGTCAGATGCGCCCTCAGCTTGGAGAGAGAAGACGCCACCTCCGAGCGCTGAAATACCTCCCCGCATCTCTGGACCGGACCGTGTTGATTCTGCCCCTGAGCCAAGGTGCACCTTGTGCTATCGACTGCCTGTCCTTCCCTGCCATCAATCCCCGTGTAAGTCAGTCTTGTCCCGTTTGTCTGTGGTCTGTCGGGGATAGATAAGACTGTGTCTAAGTGCCCATCTTTTCTGTGCTTTACCTCTTACCGTGTAATCTACCCGTTTCTGCATCACCAATTATATCCTCCTCCGGAGGTCTTGAGAACTGTACCCCTTGTGTCGTTGCATTTATCCCAGCCGTTGTGTCCTTTCCTTCATTGATTTAGCGTAGCGCGATTCGGCCAACGTTCGAGTGGAATCGGGCGGGATCGGGTTCTAATCGGGGAGTAACTGTTTGGACGCGGTAATACCAAACCGCTCGGTAAACTAACATCTAAAACCGCGTCTGTAACAATATTAACGACCAACGTTGTCCTGGTCTTTTTGGAACACTCAGTTGATGCTTAAAAGCTAAACAGAATACTACGAGATAACTAGCTTTATGAAACGACACCTGAGATTGGCGCTTGACAATCCCAAACCGGATGTGTCGTCAAACGTCTATCAGAGCCAGCCTAATCAAACGTTAGTGCACAATTAGTCAGCCAACAGTCGCTGTGTCAACATTGGAGATCCAGTGTTTGCCCACACCTTCAGTGCACGTGTGATGTGGTTACCTGGGGACATCATCAAGAAGCCAGGTCCACTGCCCTACACGTTTCGCCTGCATGACGGCCGCGAAATTCCTCGGCATTAGGACCATGTGACCTACTGTCACTGCCAGCCAATAGAGCCTGCAGCTTTAACACAGCCAGAGCAGCAGGTTGACACGCCACTGCCAGAGATCGTCATGGCCGCTCCAGTTGGCTCAAATGCATCACCCCGGGCTCTGTATCCACCGGGGGGAGTTGTCCCCAAAATAAGTATTTTTCTGTTTGTTTGTTTTAAGTCTTATGATTATGTTAGATTGATTGTACATGCTGCCCTGTCTCTTAACAACCACTGAAATTGGTTTAAAATACTGTTATGTTTGTGGGGGGTAGGCAATGCAATATCTTAGTCCAGGTAGAAGTGTATGGATTACCATGCTCTGTATGTCACGATGAAGAAGAATAACCCCCATGTACCATAAGTAGGAAATCCGTTGGACCAGATGTCGCATAAGTGTATAATTGTCCCCATGAAGAGGGGTGGGGTTATGTTAATTAGTTAGGGATTAAGGGTAATTGATCCCCTGTATGTAAGTGCCTCTGTAATATTTTCCTGTGTTCCTTATGACACTGACGCACACACATAGCCAAGCCAAGCAATCGTGTATTAAAACATTATAAAATAAAAACCAACCGGAACAGGACATTGAACAATAATGCTGGCGCCGCCACCTGCCAAATCGCAACATCAAGCAGGCCCAGAGGGGTGGTGATTGGTCCGGTATTGTCGAGCGATGAGATGGGACTCGCTGATTGCAGCACGCACTGGGATCGTCAGATGACGTCAGAGCCTAGACAACAAAAGAACGGGGTCCCGACATCTTTCCTCTCTTGGGTCCTGGCTTTGGTGGCGAGCAGATGTGGACTTGCGGAAGTTTTTGCAGAAGGGACATTGAAAGCGAACAGTCACATATATTGAAAGCTCTCTTGTGTTGGGACGGAAGCCTCTCCTCAGTGAAAGACACATGAAAGCCCGCTTGGAGTTTGCAAAAAACCACCTAAAGGACTCTCAGACTGTGAGAAACAAGATTCTGTGTTCTGATGAAACCAAGATTGAACTGTTTGGCTTCCGTCTGGCCACTCTGCCATAAAGACCAGATCGGTGGAGTGTTGCAGTGATGGTTGTCCTTCTGGAAGTTTCTCCCATCTCCATACAGGATCTCTAGAGGTCAGTCAGAGTGACCATCGGGTTCTTGGTTACCTCTATTACCAAGGCCCTTCTCCCCCGATTGCTCAGTTTGGCCGGGCGGCCAGCTCTAGGAAGAGTCCTGGTTGCTCGAAACTTCTTCCATTTAAGAAGTATGGAGGCCACTGTGCTCTTGGGAACCTTCAATGCAGCAGAAATGTTTTTGTAGGCTTCCCCAGATCTGTGCCTCAAGATAATCCTGTCTCTGAGCTCTGCAGGCAGTTCCTTCGACCTCATGGCTTGGTTTTTGCTCTGATATGCATCGTCAGCTGTGAGACCTTATATAGACAGGTGTGTGCCTTTCCAAATCATGTCCAATCAATTGAATTTACCACAGGTGGACTCCAATCAAGGTGTAGAAACATTTCAAAGATGATCAAGAGAAATGGGAGGCACCTGAGCTAAATTTCAAGTGTCAGAGCAAAGGGTATGAATACTTATGTCAATGTGATATTTCAGTTTTTTCTTTTTAATAAATTTGCAAAACTTTCTAAAATCCTGTTTCTCTTTGTCATTATGGGGTATTGAGTGTAGATTGATGAGGGAAAAAATGAATTTAAACGATTTCAGCATAAGGCTGCAACATAACAAAAATGTGAAAAAAGTGAAGGGGTCTGAATACTTTCTGAATGCACTGAACCTAATGCCAAGGTGTTCTCAGTGCTTGATGCAAAGTCAGGATTCCTACAAATCAAACTGGACGAGGAATCATCTTATCTGACATGCTTCAATACACCGTTTGGTAGGTACAGGTGGCTTCGTCTTCCCTTTGGATTGAAATGTGCACCTGAAAATTTTCAGAGGATTATGGACCAGATGATTGAAGGCATTGATGGAGCATTCACAATCATGGATGACATTCTTTTAGCTGGTCCAGTCGTGGAGTGGCATGATCGAATCCTGAAAAAGGTCATCGAGAGAGCAACAAATTACAATCTGAAGTTGAATCTGCAGAAGTGTAAAATCCGCCGGTCACAGGTACGTAGGAAATGTACTGTCTGCTGATAGATTATCTCCCGATCCGGCAAAAGTAGAGGCAGTTCACAGTATGTTGATTCCAACCGATAAAGAAGCTGTGAGATGTTTTGTCGGATTTATCACGTATCTGTCAAAGTTCATCCCTCGTTTGAGTGACGAGTTAGCTCCACTCCGAGAGCTGTTGAAATCGGACGTTGAATATCAATGGCAACCAGCTCAAGCGAGAGCGTTTGAGAGACTGAAGGAACTTTGCTGTCATCCGCCTGTTCTTGCACCTTCATTCTGCTGACCTTCAAATCTAGGCTCTCTGCTCACCTTCACTCTTTCATTCCCCTTTTCTCCCGCCTCTGGAACAAACTCCCCCACTCCCTTCAATCCCACTCCTCCCTCCAGGTCTTTAACACAGCTGTTCACCACCATCTCTTATCTTCCCCCATCCAAAACCTTGATCTTTTCTACCCCCGCTAATTTCTACCTTTTCCAATTGGCTCATCTGATCATGTGCTTGTTAAAGTGGACATCTCTCTGACCATTCTCAGAGAGCCTCCTCAGCGTCGACGAGTCTGGCATTTCACTCAGGCCAACTGGCATGGTCTTCAAGCAGCCATCAATCATCTGGACTGGTCTCCCATCTCTACTGCCTCTGACATCAACTCATCCTGGGAATTCTTCCAAAGTAAACTGCTCTCTCTCATGCACAGATTTATCCCATCTCGTATTCAGTTGTCATACCCTTCCTCCCGTCCATGGTACACGGAATCTTGTGGTGAGGCTATTGCCCCGAAACAACTTGCTTTCGTCTCCTGGAAAGCAAATCCAACGGAAGGAAATCTCATTTCCTTTCACAAAGCCCGAAACAAGTGTGTGTCCACCCTCAGGAGAGCCAGGAAACAATATCTCTCCGTTCTCAGGACAGAACTCTCTTATCTGTCTCCCTCTTCCAAATCCTGGTGGCGTCTGGTCAAATCTGTTTATGGTGTTTGTTCCCCCTCCATCCCCTCCCTCACCTCAAACGGCCACACGGCTGACTCCGCGCGTGAAAAAGCTGAATGCCTCAACTCTGTGTTTGCCTCTAAATCTTGTGTCCCAAACCCATCCCTCTCTGTACCCACCGCACCCAGTCGTACCCAGCTACTCCTGGACTCTGTGTCCTTTCCTCCTGACAAGGTGGAAAAGTTTCTGTCAACCCTCGACTCTGATTCTGCAACTGGACCTGACGGCATCAGCCCACGGGTCCTAAAATCTTGTTCTTCCGCTCTTTCACCCCCTCTCTCTGTTCTCTTCACACTCTCTTTTGCTAAAGGTCATCTGCCATCTGCTTGGAAATCTGCCAACATCACCGCTTTGCACAAAAAAGGTGCAAAAACAGATCCCGGCAACTACAGACCAATCAGCCTTCTCTCAATTATCAGTAAAGTCATTGATTCCATCATTGCTTCAGATATGAAATCTTTCCTCTTCTCCAATGGCTTGATCTCTGATCATCAATTTGGTTTCAGACCAGGTCACTCTACTCTGGACATGCTGCTACTGCTTTCTCAGCAATGGATGGAGGTCCTCAATGCCAAACAGGAAATTAGAGCTGTCTCCCTTGACATATCACGTGCCTTCGATACGGTCTGGCACCCCGCTCTGCTCACCAAACTCTCCTCTGTTGGTATCCATGGAAATCTCCACGCATGGCTGGCGGACTTCCTCTCTAGTCGTAGTCAACGTGTGGCCCTGAATGGGTTTCTCTCATCTCCTCTTCCTGTTCAGGCTGGAGTTCCCCAAGGCAGTGTTCTGGGCCCTGTGCTTTTTCTGGTCTTCATCAATGATCTCTCCGACTCTCTTGAAAATCCTCTCTATCTCTTTGCTGATGACTCTACTCTCTGTCGCTCCATTCTTCATCCCTCAGATCGGCAGTCTGCAGCCTCCTCACTCTCTGCAGACCTGGACAAAATCACAGACTGGGCAAACAAGTGGAACATGTCTTTCAATCCTGCCAAATCTCACACTCTTACGATGTCTCTCCGAAAAGACCGACTGGACAACCCTCCCATCTACTTTCTGAATAATCCTCTCCAAGAAGTTCTGTCACTCAAACTTTTGAGTCTCACTATCTGCCATGATCTTTCCTGGGAAAACCACATTTCAAATCTGGCCTCCAAAGCCAGTCGCCGACTGGGCATCCTCCTTCGTGCGAAGTCCTTCCTTGGCACACCTGAGCTCCTCACCATGTACAAGGCTTTCATCCGCAGCTCAATGGAATACTGCTCTCCCCTCTGGGCTGGTGCTCCTGCCTCACACCTAGCTCGTCTTCACGCTGTTGAAAGCAAAGCATTCAGAATCATTGGAATCTCCCACGATGAAGCAAACTCCAAGGGCCTCTCTCTCACTCACCGCAGGCAGGTTGGTGGTCTTTCCGTCTTCTACCGACTCCTCTCTGGCCTTGCCCCCCCCCCAGCTCTCTCTGGGCTCTGTCCCACAAATATTCCTACAGGTCGCACAAGATCTGCCTGCAACCCACTTATGGTTAAACTTCCAAAATCAAGACTCTCTGCTCACCTTCACTCCTTCATTCCCCTTTTCTCCCGCCTGTGGAACAAACTCCCTCACTCTCTTCAATCCCACTCCACCCTCCAGGTCTTTAAAACAGCTGTTCACCACCATCTCTTATCTTCCCCCATCCAAAACCTTGATCTTTTCTATCCCCGATAATTTCACCCCAATTCCACTTTTTGAAATACCAACTTCTGTCCTGGAAGTCCTTGGTGTCCTTGTGTTTTATACTTCTCCCATGCCCCCGCCCCCCCCCCCCCCACCTTCCCACGCCTCCTCCCCCCAAGCCCTCTCCCTCCCACACATCTCCCTGCTCTTAAATGTTGTGTGCTCTCAAGTGTTTGCGTGCTTCCCATTCTCTTGTCTTCCGCTCCGTCTTTTTATATATTTTGTTTGTCTGGTTGATTTGTTTGTGAAGTAAATGTCAGCTCTTTCACGAGCCTCGATTCAGTATACAACAAACAAAAAAAAAGACCTGGAGAGGTGGAGTGGGATTGAAGAGAGTGAGGGAGTTTGTTCCAGAGGAGGGAGAAAAGAGGAATGAAGGAGTGAAGGTGAGCAGAGAGTCTTGATTTTGGCAGTTCAACCATAAGAGGGTTGCAGGCAGATCTTGTGCGACCTGTAGGAATATTTGGGGGACAGAGCACAGAGAGAGCTGGGGGGGCAAGGCCGGAGAGGCCTTGATGGGAAGACGTCTGAGGAATACCCTTCCCATTGCCCAAGGTCTTCTGGTGCCGATGGCTTTCGACCATGATGCTGTGAAAAAACACTTCGACATGGAAAAAGCGAAACAGAAGTTCCCCCATGATCGTCACCCACTCAAAGATCTTCCACCATTACATCTGAATGATGAAGTTAGAATGGAGCCTCCTACGGGTTCCAAACGGTGGATACCAGGTGTGATTGTGAAGCAGCATTCCGAGCCACGTTCGTACATTGTTCGGTCCAGAGAAACGGGTGATGCCTATCGCCGTAACCGTCGACATTTACGTAAGAGCACCAGAGTAGCCAATGAGGGTGCTGCCCTCGATCGGTCTTTCGTCGATACTGATAACGCGAACAGTGAGGTCCATGATGGCTCAAGCTGTTCATCAGACTTGAAGCCTCCAGCTTGTGATACTGCACCTTCTCAAGCTCAAGCTCAAGCTTGTGACACTGCACCTTCTGTAGATCTGGATGATCCTGGCGGAGCAGTCCCCCAGCCAGTGTCTACAGCTCGCTCAGTTACCCCGTGCGTAACTCGGACACGAAGTGGTCGTATCAGTCGTCGACCAAACAGACTCGACTTGTAGTGAACTGTAAATATTGTCCTTACCGATATTGGATGTTTGCTCACACTGCGTTGGATTTGATTTGTTGCAATGTAATGTGCATTTTCGAGTTTGATCCGTTTATGGTTTTGGACTAAGTTGGACTTTGCAAGCGATCTACGCTTCTACTTTTCTTACTGCATTGGTTCACATCTGTACTATTTGCTTGTGTAACAATAACTTGGTCACTGCACTTTTCCATCTTGAGGGGAAAGATGTAATGTATGTTTGAAGCGCCTGCAATTCAGAAGCAACTACATTGTTGTTATTGTTTGTCCCGAGGGACCCCAAAAAAAACTAGAACGGCACTCAGTAGAAAGAATACCTCCACCTGGTTGGCCATATCAGTCAATGGGGAAGAATCACTTAAAATTTTACTAGCTGGATCCGGATCTTCACCAAAATCGAATCGATTCTTCCTTGTCACATGCTCAACCTGTCGAACAGGTTTCGTCCAAATCCGTCCATAACTTTTTGAGATAACCTGCTATGTATCGTTTTTGGCCCTCTCTCTCAATGGTGAAGAATCACTTAAAAAATTAAATAATTCTCATATCCGATTCCATGTTCAGATCTTCACCAAAATCGAATCGATTCTTCCTCGTCAGACACCCAACCGGTCCACAAAGTTTCGTCCAAATCCGTCCATAACTTTTTGAGATATCCTGCTATGTATGGTTTTTGGCCCTATCTCTCAATGGTGAAGAATCGCTTAAAACATCCTAGTAGCCGGATCCGAATCCGGATCTTCACCATAATCTAATCATTTCATCCTCGTCACATACGGTACATCTCTGCCAAATTTCGTCCGAATCCGTCAACAACTTTTTGAGATATCTTGTTTACAAACAAACAAATGGACAAACGGACAGACAGGGGTGAAAACAAAACCTGCATCCACCTTTGGTGGCGGAGGTAATAAACAGACTTCCGGTGCGGACCGGAAGGCCGAACGTTGGAGTCCTTCATACGTCACAAATGGAGTGCGTGCTCGAATGCTTAAACCACGTGGTGAACACCACAATAAACTTTGTAACCGAACACAACCCCGATGTTCTTGAGGCCTTGATCTACTGTGATCTATATACCCCGTAGAGAATAATAACATGACCCTTCCTTTCGCTCCCGTATCCCGGGGGTAAGAAGGGAGTCCAGATCGATTTGAATAGGTTCCAATATCTTGAACTGAAATTACACTGATCGTCGAACTACGATACGAAGTATGAAAAAGGAGCTAAACTGGCAAAAGGGAATATGAATACAAGTAAGAACTGGAAAAGAACGAGTGAACAAGGAGAAAAATACGAATTTCGGAATTGGAGAAACTCTTTAATTCGAGCTAAATGTTTATATTTTAAAATACATTTGTGCTTCGTATTTGTTGCTTTTATTTTTGTTTAACTCATCCGAATCGACGTCGAAGTGTACATGAGAAATAAAATCGAGTGTACTTGCACACGAACGAAGTGAAATGAGCACGAGGGATGGACATGTGTGCACAGACTCGAGCATGACTGATGGACATGTGTGCACAGACTCGAGCATGACTGATGGACATGTGTGCACAGACTCGAGCATGACTGATGGACATGTGTGCACAGACTCGAGCATGACTGATGGACATGTGTGCACAGACTCGAGCATGACTGATGGACATGTGTGCACAGACTCGAGCATGACTGATGGACATGTGTGCACAGACTCGAGCACGAGGGATGGACATGTGTGCACAGACTCGAGCATGACTGATGGACATGTGTGCACAGACTCGAGCATGAGTGAAGGACATGTGTGCACAGACTCGAGCATGACTGATGGACATGTGTGCACAGACTCGAGCATGAGTGAAGGACATGTGTGCACACACTCGAGCATGAGGCATGGACATGTGTGCACAGACTCGAGCATGAGTGAAGGACATGTGTGCACAGACTCGAGCACGAGGGATGGACATGTGTGCACAGACTCCAGCATGAGGGATGGACATGTGTGCACAGACTCGAGCATGAGGGATGGACATGTGTGCACAGACTCGAGCATGAGGGATGGACATGCGTGCACAGACTCAAGCACGAGGGATGGACATGTGTGCACAGACTCGAGCATGAGGGATGGACATGTGTGCACAGACTCGAGCACGAGGGATGGACATGTGTGCACAGACTCGAGCACGAGGGATGGACATGTGTGCACAGACTCGAGCACGAGGGATGGACATGCGTGCACAGACTCGAGCACGAGGGATGGGCATGTGTGCACGAGGGATGTGCATGTGTGCACAAACTCAACCACGAGGGATGGACATGCGTGCACAGACTCGAGCACGAGGGATGGGCATGTGTGCACGAGGGATGTACATGTGTGTATAAACTCAAGCACGAGGGATGGGCATGTGTGCACAGACTCAAGCACGAGAGATGGGCATGTGTGCACAGACTCAAGCACGAGAGATGGGCATGCGTGCACAGACTCAAGCACGAGGGATGGGCATGTGTGTATAAACTCAAGCACGAGGGATGGGCATGTGTGCACAGACTCAAGCACGAGAGATGGGCATGCGTGCACAGACTCGAGCACGAGGGATGTGGATGTGTGCAAGAGGGATGTACATGTGTGTATAAACTCAAGCACGAGGGATGGGCATGTGTGCACAGACTCAAGCACGAGGGATGGGCATGTGTGCACAGACTCAAGCACGAGAGATGGGCATGCATGCACAGACTCAAGCACGAGGGATGGACATGCGTGCACAGACTCAAGCACGAGGGATGGACATGTGTGCACGAGGGATGTACATGTGTGCACAGACTCAAGCACGAGGGATGGGCAAGTGTGCACGAGGGATAGACATGTGTGCACAGACTCGAGAACGAGGTATGGACATGTGTGCACAGACCCAAGCACGAGGGATGGACATGTGTGCACAGACTCGAGCACGAGGGATGGGCATGTGTGCACGAGGGATGTGCATGTGTGCACAAACTCAAGCACGAGGGATGGACATGCGTGCACAGACTCAAGCACGAGAGATGGGCATGCGTGCACAGACTCAAGTACGAGGGATGGACATGCGTGCACAGACTCAAGCACGAGGGATGGAGATGTGTACACGAGGGATGCACATGCATGCACAGACTCGAGCATGAGGGACGTACATGTGTGCACAGACTCAAGCACGAGGGATGGACATGTGTACACATACTCGAGCACGAGGGATGGGCATGTGTGCACGAGGGATGTACATGTGTGCACAGATTCGAGCACGAGGGATGGGCATGTGTGCACGAGAGATGTGCATGTGTGCACAAACTCAAGCACGAGGGATGGACATGCGTGCACAGACTCAAGCACGAGAGATTGGCATGCGTGCACAGACTCAAGCACGAGGGATGGACATGTGTGTACGAGGGATGGGAATGCGTGCACAGACTCGAGCACGAGGGATGGACATGCGTGCACAGACTCGAGCATGAGGGACGTACATGTGTGCACAGACTCGAGCACGAGGGATGGACATGTGTGCACAAACTCAAGCACGAGGGATGGACATGTGTGCACAGACTCAAGCACGAGAGATGGTCATGCGTGCACAGACTGAAGCACGAGGGATGGACATGCGTGCACAGACTCAAGCACGAGGGATGGACATTTGTGCACAGACTCGAGCACGAGGGATGGACATGTGTGCACAGACTCGAGCACGAGGGATGGACATGTGCGCACAGACTCGAGCACGAGGGATGGACATGTGTGCACAGACTCAAGCACGAGGGATGGACATGCGTGCACAGACTCAAGCACGAGAGATGGGCATGCGTGCACAGACTCAAGCACGAGGGATGGACATGCGTGCACAGACTCAAGCACGAGAGATGGGCATGCGTGCACAGACTCGAGCACGAGGGATGGACATGTGTGCACAGACTCAAGCACGAGGGATGGACATGCGTGCACAGACTCAAGCACGAGAGATGGGCATGTGTGCACAGACTCAAGCACGAGGGATGGACATGTGTGCACAGACTCGAGCACGAGGGATGGACATGTGTGCACAGACTCGAGCACGAGGGATGGACATGTGTGCACAGACTCAAGCACGAGGGATGGACATGCGTGCACAGACTCGAGCACTAGGGATGGACATGTGTGCACAGACTCGAGCAGGAGGGATGGACATGTGTGCACAGACTCGAGCACGAGGGATGGACATGTGTGCACAGACTCGAGCACGAGGGATGGACATGTGTGCACAGACTCAAGCACGAGAGATGGGCATGCGTGCACAGACTCAAGCAGGAGGGATGGACATGTGTGCACAGACTCGAGCACGAGGGATGGACATGTGTGCACAGACTCGAGCACGAGGGATGGACATGTGTGCACAGACTCAAGCACGAGGGATGGACATGCGTGCACAGACTCAAGCACGAGGGATGGACATGCGTGCACAGACTCAAGCACGAGGGATGGACATGCGTGCACAGACTCAAGCACGAGGGATGGACATGTGTGCACAGACTCGAGCACGAGGGATGGACATGCGTGCACAGACTCGAGCACGAGGGATGGACATGCGTGCACAGACTCAAGCACGAGGGATGGACATGCGTGCACAGATTCGAGCACGAGGGATGGACATGTGTGCACAGACTCAAGCACGAGGGATGCACATGCGTGCACAGACTCAAGCACGAGAGATGGACATGTGTGCACAGACTCAAGCACGAAGGATGGACATGTGTGCACAGACTCAAGCACGAGAGATGGACATGCGTGCACAGACAAGCACGAGAGATGGACATGTGTGCACAGACTCAAGCACGAGATAGTAACGCACGATGAGGAAGTTCAATGACTTGGGGGGGAGGGAGGGGGGGGGTGATGCAATCAGACAATTATTTATTAAACAAACATTTCCAAATGAGAAGAACAAACTGTGATTCGTGGTGCGAAGATGTGCGAGCGTGAAAACGCGCAATCTGCCATTTTGAAAATCCAGAACTTGATAATATTAATAATGGAACAAGTAGAAATGTCGGATCACCTCCATGTTCCTAACCAGGTAACCAGAGCTCATGATGATGATGATCTTCCAATCATATATATTGTTGCGAATATGGAATTTGGCCTCCATATCCGCTTGTAAATATTCCCCTATTTTCTCCAATACTCCCCAACTTTCCCCAATCCCCCATTCCCTAGTCCCATTGCATGTAAATAACAATCAGTAGAGCCGACCTTCCCCTTATTCCCCCATTAAATGTCGTGCCCAGGTCCACCGCACCACACGTAGACAACTTTCGGACATCTTCCTAGTTATTCTTATTCTATGTCAGTTAAGGCCTCGTCTCCATTAATTATGACTCTTCGTTGCACCAGAATGTGATTTATATGGCATCAGTAGTGAGTTTAGGACCTTTCCCATACCTCCTTCCATCTTCTTCCCCAACAATTACAACAACAACAGAGGAGATGGCGGCGGAGCGGGGGAGGATGCGTCCTCACACCGGCTCGATTAGCTCCAGACCATGCGCTCCACGGGGTTACCACGAAGGGGCTCCTTGTCAGCTCCTCGTCAAGGGCGGAGCCTGGTAAACCCCCCGCACGCACCCAATGAGAAGCAACGTGCCGATTCCACGAGGCGGAGCTAACGAGCCGAGGGCGTGTCACTCCCCGCCGGATATACGCGGCCCCGCGCCGGATGTGACGTCAGATGCGCCTGAACTACGGAGAGCAGAGGAAGCCACCGCCACCCCCAGCGCGACGATACCTCCCCGCATCTTTGGACCGGACCGGACCGTACTGGACCCTGCTTTGAGCCAAGAGTGCACCTTGAGCCATCGATACCCGCTGTCCTTTTCATCAACCCCCGTGTGAGTCAGCCTTTTGTCCCGTTTATCTGTCGTCTGTTGGGGTTAATATAAGAGTGTGTCTAAGTGCTTGTCTTTCTATGCTGTCCCTCTTGTAGTTGTAATCTAACCTTCCGCCTTAATATAACCTCCTCCGGAGGTCTTGAGAACTGAACCCCTGGTGTCGTATTGTGTTATTGTAATCCAGCCGGGTGTCTTCTTTTTCTTATTGAGCCAGCATCGCGCGACTTCGTCAACGTCGAGTATAGTCGGGTAATTTGTGCGGACACGACGGCCATTCCGCTCGGCCCACTTTAACATCAAAGTCGTGTCTGTAACAATTGGTGTCGAGGAGTGGGATTCGGACCCGGGACTAAATTAGTTAGGCCCAAATTTTGGGAGGGAAAATCGGTTCAGAGCGCGTACTGCGCTCGACAAAATTATAACGAAAAAAAAAAAAATTTGGATTTGTTTTACGAAACTCGAATTTTGCAAGTCGCGCTATGGCGGATCAAGACGGCTGGGGTCCGGTAGGGGAGAGTGAAGCAGGGTCGGTCCAGGACCAAATTGAGGGACATGAGGGACATGAGGAGAGCGAAACAGCGAGGGTAGCAGGCACGCAAAATGGCGCCTCGCAAGAGCGCGCGGTAGCCGAGCCCGCTGTATCAACGGGCTTTAACATGCAGCCGATTGACATACAGGCCCTCATTGCGCAGCTACAGGCAGCTGTACAGATGAGTATGGGGAGCCAAATTGAGCGATTGGGTGAGCGGTTGGGGAACCGGATGGATGCTCAGGGTGAGCGATTGGAGGGCCAAATGAGGGTTGATAGTGGGCGATTAGAGGGCCAAATGAGGGGTACCGGTGAGGGATTAGAAAAGAAATTTGAGGGGTTAGACAACGGGATAAAAGAGGTGAAACATGGGTTAGAGGGGGTAGAAAATAGAATGGCTGCCCAGGAGAATCAGATAGAGGGAGTGAAAAATGGGTTAGAGGGGTTAGAAAACAGTATGGAAGGCAAATTGAGGGACATGAGGGACCAAGCGGAAAGGGAAGTTAAACAAATGGAGCAGCAGATAGAGGGGGTCAGAATGGGGGTAGAAACCAAACTGGATGCTCACAGGGAGGAAATGGAGCAGATGAGGGTGGCATCTGGGCAGGAGATGCAAGTGATGGGAGAGGAGATCAGAAGAGGAGTGAGTGAGGAGGTCGGAGGAGTGCGCGAGGAGGTGAGGCACTGTAAGGAGCACATGGAGAAGGAGGTGAGAAAGGGGACTGTAAAGTTACAAGGGGGCATAGAGGTCCTGACGCAGGAGGTGGAACAGCTGACGGAGGGACAAAAAGGACTAACGGAGCAGGTTCAAAGGAACACTGCAGTATTAGGAGGTTTAAAAGCGACACAAAACGACATAAAAAACGACTTGATAGCGACAAAGAGGGAATGTCAGATGGTACGTAAGGGACTGACAACGAGGCTGGACGAGGTGATAGAGGTAATGGAGACGAAGGACCGGCAGGTGAGGACGCACCTGGAAACGGTCAAGGTAGCCTTAGAGGATGAGCTTGAGGAGACGTACCGGGAGATGAAGGAGATGAAGCAAAAATTAGAAGAAGTGGAAGAAGGGATGAGCGAAATTAAGAAGCGACGGAGAGGGGATAAGAAGGAGATAAAAGAGGAGATAAAAGAATTGGTCCAAAGTCTGTGTTTGGATCGTGATGATGTGCTCATTAACCGGATGAGGGATTCGCAGGTGATGGAGGAGAAGCGAAGAGGAAGAGGACCCGGTGTAAGTGGTGACCAATATGGTCGTGCGTATGATGCGCCAGGTGATTTAAGAGGCTTGGGGGTCGAGATAGACCCGGGTGTTCGTGAGAGGCCGTTGGTGAAGTGTGCGACAGGTCTGGTGTGCGAAAATGGAGGTGTGCAAGAAAGTCCGACTCTGGGGTGTGTGAGGAAAAAGTGCGTGCCAAGGAGTGAGGGTGCTGGCGAAAGTGAGTCGGTCGTAGCGTGTGTGCGAGGGAGCACATGGAAGCGCGGTGTGGTGAGTGTTACAGAGGGTGTGACGGGAGAGTGTGCGCGAGAAAGGTGTGTGACGGACAGGTGCATGAGGAAAGAGTGCGCTGTCAGAAGTAAGGAAGAGTGTCCACCTGTGGTGAGTGTTACAGAGGGTGTAACGGGAGAGTGTGCGCGAGAAAGGTGTGTGACGGACAGGTGCATGGGGAAAGAGTGCGCTGTCAAAGGCAAGGAAGAATGCACACCTGTGGTGAGTGTTACAGAGGGTGTAACGGGAGAGTGTGCGCGAGGAAGGTGTGTGACGGACAGGTGCATGGGGAAAGAGTGCGCTGTCAAAGGCAAGGAAGAATGCACACCTGTGGTGAGTGTTACAGAGGGTGTAACGGGAGAGTGTGCGCGAGAAAGGTGTGTGACGGACAGGTGCATGGGGAAAGAGTGCGCTGTCAAGAGTAAGGGTGAGTGCGCTGTCAGGAATGGAGGTGAAAGTAGTGAGAGTGACATGGAGCGTGAGTTAGTTGTGACAGGTGAGCGAGGATGTACACCTGGGATGGAAGGATGCACACCTGGAATGGTAGAGCGTGAGTGGGAATGCACGCTGGAGTTGGTGGTGAGGCACGTGGTTGGGTGTGCGAATGAGAGCACACCTGTGATTGTCACAGAGGAGGTGACCGAGGAGGGGGCGCGAAGCGGTGTATTTGTGAGGTGTGCGAGCAACGAATGTGTGCCAAAGTGTTCGGTGGTCAGGTGTGTGACCAAGGCTGTGAGTGGAATGGGTGTACCTGGGTGTGTAAGGAACGGTACAAGGAGCAAGGAACGGGCTGCGGGGTGTAAGCAAGCAGGTGAAGCATCGACGGTGACCGGGTTAAAGGTTAGGTCGACTTTTAGCCGAAGCGGGCCCTCGGTGCGTGCCGGGTTTCGCGTGCCGCGAGAACCAGCGGGGATCCGAGCCACGGCGGGTTCGAAAGGACCGCCGTGCGCGATCCGTGCTGGGCCTCGCTTTGAACGTCCGTGCTCCACTCGGCGGATCTGGCAGCCCGATAGAAAGGGTCGTCATGGCGACCACTTTTTGGTGAGACGTGCCGGCAGGTCGAGATCGGGACATTGGATGGCTCCACGCCGAGAAGGTGCGTGGGATCTCGGGCCGGGTAAACCTCCTTCCCTGCACCGAGCGCCGGACGCATCCAGCCGCCAGCACAAAAGAATTCGCATTCATGGCTTGGCTGTACGAAGCCGGGCTGTAGATGTGAATTGGCGCACCGAGAGTACCTAATAAGTAGACGGGTGATGGTGATAGTGATAGTAGTGATTTGATACAAAATTTAGAAAAGTGAATAGAATTGGCAGTAAATAGAACATTTTTGAATTGTTGAAATTTGACGTGCAAAATTGATAGTGAGAGACCCCCGATGTGGTGGGATGGCAAATCCACCATCCCTCACAGGTGGGGGCAAAGGAGCACTAGATTATGGGGTGTATGGCAGTGAAAACTAGCCCGGGTGGGTTAGGTTATTAGTAGGGATCTAGAAGAGATTGACATTAGGTAACGTTAAATTTAGTTAGTGACTGATACCTGTAGTGGGGACGCAGGTAGATTAGTGTGGATGATAATGACGTGGGAGCGCAATAGTTTAAAGGGACGACTGGGAAGCGCAAGTTTCAGAAGGGAGTAGTTAGCTGAGATGATGCCGTGTGTGTGAGGATGGAACAGGTGTGATTGCACAGGTGTGCAATTGGACAGGTGTGTGGAGCAGTGTATGAGTAGTGAGTGTGTGGATCAGCGCGAATGCGCTTGGGGAGAGAAGGGTGCAGGTGGCACCAAGTGTGAGAGCACAGGTGTGCAATTGGACAGGTGTGTGGAGCAGTGTATGAGTAGTGAGTGTTGTGGATCAGCGCGAATGCGCTTGGGGAGAGAAGGGTGCAGGTGGCACCAGGTGTGAGAGCACAGGTGTGCAGGTACAGGTGTGTGGAGGGAGTTGGAGTGAGTGGTACGGAGTGGTGTGCATGGTGCGAAGGTGTGGATGGGGGAAGAGTGGACCCCTTTCACGAGTACCCGGGGCGGGTAGTGTAAGTGTTAGGTAGAGGGTGCAGGTAAATTGTGGTTGGATATTGGCATTTGTGGTGCGGTTGCAGAATGGTGTTGTGAATGGGTGCATTAGTGTTGTGGAAATGGCGGGGCGTGTAGCCTGTTAGTGTGTGTAGTTGGTTGGGCACTCCACCACTGTGAGGATGTCGGCCAGGTGAGGCCGCAGGTGGGCTCTGGGAGCCGGTAGAGTTGTGGATGGGGCCCGAGGATCCGGAGGATGGACCCGGGTAGCCCAGTGCCAGAGAGGGCACCGAGTGGGGAGAGTGCCAGAGGGCCTTCCCCTGGTAGTTAGGTTAGGGTAAGGAGCAGGTAAGCTCGGAGGCAACTGCAGTGGTGGAGGTGTGCAGGTGGGTAGACCCACTGGGAGAGGTACACGTCGCAGCCCAGAAATTGTACGAGGGCACCGGGAGATGAATCGGGGGAGTGAGACCCCAAATTGAAGAGCACCACAGTTTGGCCAATGGGAATTGGTTTTTAGAACCCATAGTGTAAGAGGGCCAATGGTTTGGCCGGAGAAAGACCCCGGGTAGTGTAAAGTTGTTAAAGTCATTTAGGAAATAGTTAGGATTGATGAACCTGTCGCACCATACGCAGCCACTTACCTGTGGTGATGATGATGACTCCACACCTGTGTTTTCTTTGTTTGTTGCAGGAGATGAATTGCTGTGTGGGTTGGTGAGACGCATCACGACGTGGATGAGACATTGGGGTGATTCCATCTCTCCCTCCTTAGGAGGGACTGATGATGAGTTGGAGATGGCAAATTATGATGTTGAGTTGGAGATGGCAAATTTTGATGAGAGTTGAAAATGGCAAATTTGATTGGTTAGGAGGGAGAGAAGACGAATTTGGTATATGGGAGGAACGGGGAAGACAGTAGGGATGTTTGTTGATTTGTAAAGTAGATGTTTATGGGTAGTGTTGTGTTTTGTGGATACAGTAAGGGGTAAGGGAGGGGCCATGTAGGTTACCTGGTGGGGGGGGGGCGTACGATAGGAACGTACCTGTCTCACCTGGTTCCCATGTGCCCCCAGGGTGCATCACCTTACATTGCGTGCACTTTTGCGCCCTTACCACCTTACTCACTTGTCTGCTTCTTTTGTCTCCCACCTCCGAGGATCTGGCTTTGGGGTAGAGAGAGAGGAGAGAGAGGTGCTGGCTGCGCAGTTGTGGGCCTGCACTTTCGCTGTTTGCTGCCGGGATCGATACACCATATGGACCGCAATGTTTGTGGCCACCCACAATGGACCGCAGTTCGTTTGCGGCCAAGCACCACCCGGGGATGGACCTATGGGTCAACGTGGCACCTATGCCACACAGGTGAACCACTTTTAGTTAACACCAAGTGCACCACAAGAAGAGCAAGAGACACCTGCAGGGTTAGGGGTTGTCGAATTTATTTTTATTCCAATGAACAATGGTGACTGCACCGATTGGTGGTGGGGTGGTGCTTTTGATGCTCGGGAAGGGTGCTCTGCACGTTATTAAAGGCCGTCGGCCACAGAGCACTCGTGGGTTGGTGTATCGATGCTGGCAAGCGCGCTCTCTCTATGCATAACATCTGCATGTGTTCCTCCAAAAACAGGTCCTGGATCGTAGTGTAGATATCAGCGTAATCTTGTAAATAATGCTCCCTACCGGCTGTATGTTTAGTTTGAGAATTCTTTCCGGATTCGGTTATCCTGTGGGTGTGTTTCTGTGAGGAGAAGGGTGCAACGTCGCAGGGGGACATATTTACTCATTTGTGAATATCTGTAAAACTGTCGCACTCAGGGTAGAGTTAATAGTAGAGGGAACTACATTGCGTGCCACACTAAAGTAGGTAAAAATTTATCGGGTCGGGACGCCCCGAGGGTAGAGAAGGGTGCAATGTTGCGAATATGGAATTTGGCCTCCATATCCGCTTGTAAATATTCCCCTATTTTCTCCAATACTCCCCAACTTTCCCCAATCCCCCATTCCCTAGTCCCATTGCATGTAAATAACAATCAGTAGAGCCGACCTTCCCCTTATTCCCCCATTAAATGTCGTGCCCAGGTCCACCGCACCACACGTAGACAACTTTCGGACATCTTCCTAGTTATTCTTATTCTATGTCAGTTAAGGCCTCGTCTCCATTAATTATGACTCTTCGTTGCACCAGAATGTGATTTATATGGCATCAGTAGTGAGTTTAGGACCTTTCCCATACCTCCTTCCATCTTCTTCCCCAACAATTACAACAACAACAGAGGAGATGGCGGCGGAGCGGGGGAGGATGCGTCCTCACACCGGCTCGATTAGCTCCAGACCATGCGCTCCACGGGGTTACCACGAAGGGGCTCCTTGTCAGCTCCTCGTCAAGGGCGGAGCCTGGTAAACCCCCCGCACGCACCCAATGAGAAGCAACGTGCCGATTCCACGAGGCGGAGCTAACGAGCCGAGGGCGTGTCACTCCCCGCCGGATATACGCGGCCCCGCGCCGGATGTGACGTCAGATGCGCCTGAACTACGGAGAGCAGAGGAAGCCACCGCCACCCCCAGCGCGACGATACCTCCCCGCATCTTTGGACCGGACCGGACCGTACTGGACCCTGCTTTGAGCCAAGAGTGCACCTTGAGCCATCGATACCCGCTGTCCTTTTCATCAACCCCCGTGTGAGTCAGCCTTTTGTCCCGTTTATCTGTCGTCTGTTGGGGTTAATATAAGAGTGTGTCTAAGTGCTTGTCTTTCTATGCTGTCCCTCTTGTAGTTGTAATCTAACCTTCCGCCTTAATATAACCTCCTCCGGAGGTCTTGAGAACTGAACCCCTGGTGTCGTATTGTGTTATTGTAATCCAGCCGGGTGTCTTCTTTTTCTTATTGAGCCAGCATCGCGCGACTTCGTCAACGTCGAGTATAGTCGGGTAATTTGTGCGGACACGACGGCCATTCCGCTCGGCCCACTTTAACATCAAAGTCGTGTCTGTAACAATATTATACCATGTTGTAGACATTTAATCCGATATACAGGGATTACATAAATTATATACATTAGACATCATACATGTATACCCAATCAATTGACATATGTGGGGAAATGACACGCCCAGACGAGGAATCGAACCCAGGTCCTCTGGTGAACCGTAACAGTGCTCTGGGTCACCCAGGGGTCGCCCAGATGGCAGAGCACTGTTACGAGTCACCAGAGGACCTGGGTTCGATTCCTCGTCTGGGCGTGTCATTTCCCCACATATGTCAATTAATTAGTTATATAATCCTGTTCATTTATACATACGTATACATTTAATCCTATCTACAGGGATTACATACATGTATGATGTATGTATGTATACATTATTGGCTTTGTATGGTTCGGTGGTGTTCTGGATAGTTTAGTGGGGTTCTGGATGGTTCTGTATGGTTGCTTGGGGTTCTAGATGGTTCTGTATGGTTGCGTGGGGTTCTGGATGGTTTTGTCGGGTTTTTTAGGGTTCTGTATCGTTCTGTATGGTTGCTAGGGATCCTGGATGGTTCTGCAGGGTTTTGTAGGGTTCTGTATGGTTCGGTGGGGTTCTGGATGATTCTGTATGGTTGCGTGGGATTCTGGATGGTTCTGTAGGGTTTTGTAGGGTTCTGTATGGTTGTGTGGGGTTCTGGATGGTTCTGTATGGTTTTGTGGGGTTCTGGACGGTTCTGTATGGTTGCGTGGGATTCTGGATGGTTCTGTAGGGTTCTGTATGGTCCTGTGGGGTTCTGGATGGTTCTGTACGGCTTTGTAGGGTTCTGTATGGTTGCGTGGGATTCTGGATGGTTTTGTAGGGTTCTGTATGGTTGCGTGGGGTTCTGGATGGTTCTGTATGGTTGCGTGGGATTCTGGATGGTTCTGTAGGGTTTTGTAGGGTTCTGTATAGTTGTGTGGGGTTCTGGATGGTTCTGTATGGTTGCGTGGGATTCTGGATGGTTCTGTCGGGTTCTGCATGGTTCCGTGGGGTTCTTTCAAGGTATTCTTTTTATTATTCACAAGTCGCAGTTGTACATCGTAAACTCCATTCAGTTAGGGTTACATTTAAAGATTTTATTTCAAATGAAAGAATGATGTTGGAACGAGTTTCACAAACGGCAACTAAACAAATCGTTTTTGTGATCATGAAGATAATTGGAAGGAAAGTTAGATAATACACAACAATGAAAGGTTTGTAAGGTGGTGGAGTGACAGTTGACCGTTTCAGCAGGTGGTAAAGGACTCTGGGTTAGGGGTTCGTCATTGGCCGGTACGTTTGAATATTCACATTTTCCTGGCCTGGCATGTAGGCCAAACACCCCCGGACATAAGGTACACAAGGCCTTCCTGGTGCAGTTTATTGAAACAGGGTAAAGGATCAGGCGGGAAGGTGAAGTAGAATGGTCAAGTAATGAGAGGGTTTTAAAAGGAATCATTTTAATTGGTCAAAGAGAGGACAAACAGATTGTGGTAAAGCACAACAACAGAAGTGAGACAAGTTTTTGGCAAGTGGAATTTTTACCAGGAAATACAGCAAAATGGAGGAACAGTAGAACGGCTGAATCGGGAAGTGGACAGACATATGCGTGGATATACTGTATATACCATCCATGTCAGGGAATAATAGGTACGTGATGCAACGAGCCGTACATCGGATGGCGTATCTTTGGCCACCACGATACCGAACACGAGGCCGTCAGTCGGTTTCACGCATGGAGGCCTGTGCGTTGTGCTCTTTGTACCGGGTGCCCTGGTCTGTCGCTCCAAACGTTGCTTGATCAGAATATGGCAAAAAAATTAACTGAAACAAACACATTTTAAAATAAAATAAAAAAGTAAAATCACACACTGAATGAGAGGATGAGTAAATAAATAAATAAGTCATTTTTAGGACACAATGATTGATCACTTTTATTGAAATCATTTTGCTTTGGTTATTGTTGGTTACTTATAAATCATTATTAATTTGTATTTTAAACCTTGACTGCATCATGTGTCCCAAATTTCCCAACCTCTCACCCCCAACCATCAGCGATTCCCTTCCCCTGTCCTTCGTTTTCTAACGCAGTCATAGTTTCACATTTGCCCCCTCAAACAGGAAATAAAAATTTAAACAAAAAAAAACAATGAGTTATTTTACCTTGTTGGAGACTTTGTATTACCTAGTCACAAAAAAAACAAAAAAAAAACAAAAAAAAACATTTCACCTGCATCGATGTACGGATAGATATGTTGCGGACAAGAAACAAGACAAAAAGCTTTTTAATATTTAACTGCTGAGGATTCAAGTTTACCGCTCTGTGCTCCCCAACGTCACCTTTACACAAACACACTAACATGCGTGTCCATTCGAAAAACAAGATGTTGGAAATTCTAAGTTCACATCACATTTGTGTTATAATGTCCATCCTTAGCACTTATAGTTCCACCTGGGGTGAGGGGAGGCGGGATAATGTACAGACGTGACAATGAACATGCCTTGAAAAACAGATCATGTTTGCCAATACTAGTCAGCTAAACGGGCCTGGGTTGAACCGAGTGTGGTGCAGACCGGTGCCTCACACCATATCTCACTTATCTCACTCCGACAGGCCCATTGTTGGTTTCCCCTAAAAACGGACTTTTTGCAACTTAAGGAACACTTCCTCATTCCTCACTTTCAGCCACCCTTATTCTCACTGGCTTGTAACATATATATATATATATATATATATATACAAACAAAACACAATGTCAGTTTGTACAGATGTCTGTCCCCCTTCATAAGGGTAGGTTTTAAAGGCCAATCTTTTAACATAATGTGTGTTCACTACGGTCCATTTTTGAGGATAAAACAAACTCGAAAAACATTTTCCATAAAAGAGTAATTATGTCTCTTCTATTGGAATTGTAGACGGTGGCTTGCAAACCGAGCCTCAAGGGCGGTGTACAGAAGTGTTAAAAAAAACAAAACAACAAATACAAGGCGCAGGGGGGTTAAATTTGCTGCACGTGATGTGCAACGCGCGCAAAGTAAAACGACTGTTCATTTATGTCCGTAGGATGTTTAATAAATAAAAAAAGACAAGCACACCTGACACTAGGCCAAGGCTTCAGACTTTGGCACACTCACGAGGCTGCACCGTCGAATAAACTGTTCCAACTCGTCATTTTTGGCGGGCTTTTTACTGGTATATATATATAAAATACTAACCAAAAAACACCGACAAGCTTTTCCAAGGCCTTGTCTAAATCTATTAAAAATCATGTAGATTTATTAAAATCCTCATCATGTTTCAGAAGAGTTTAAAAATGCTTTTAAAAATATCCCTTTAAAAGCTCGTGGAGATCAAAACATTTGAATTTGAACGTTTACTTACTTTCCAGCCTTGGTCCGCAGATTTCTTAAAAACTTACCATGAACTGAAGATAAATAGTATCATCTCATGATATTAAATGGAGCTTTCTTAAAACCTCCAAGGCCGCAACCCTTATGTACAACTTGTAACTCTCATGCAGTTATTTCATGTTAAAAGGGCCTTTTGTAACCCAAAAACCCCCCCGTGGCAGAGTAAAAATGTAATTTTCAGACGAGCAGTAGGAATAAAAATGAAAAAAATAATTAAATACACCGCGGTCAAGCATGACGAGAGGAGGTGCAAAGGTGACAAACAAAGATCGTTCAGGTAAAAACAAGTCACCTGAGGACAAAACAAGTAAATAAATGAATTAAAGAGAAAACGTTTATGATGAAAATGCTATTGTAATCGAGATAGTAAGGTCAGGTTTAAATTTGCAAAACTAGTTTAGCTTTCGAGTTAGAGATTAGTGAACTTGCTGGGGTTGGGGAAGCTGCAAAGCTGGGCTGTTCGGAAACGGCCTGCACGCACAAGATAGAGGGACAGACCCACGCACATCCGACCACAGGCCACCCACGCCTGCCACGGGTTTGATTCCCAACAAGGGCACCTCACAGCTGAAGGTGGAGGGATAGCTGGTGTGGAAAGAGAGGGTGGAGGGGGGGGGGGTAAGGTCACGAAGGGAGAGCATATATAAGGACCAAATGCACATCCATTGGTCATGAAGACAGAAGAGGGAACAGAAGGGAAGAAAAAAAGGTAACGTTTGGCGCGATCCGAGGTGGCGAATCAGGGGATGGTGGAGGCTTTTGGCATTTAGGACATTTTAAAAATGGCTCAATGGTTTGATTAAAATTGTGAAGCAAAAGGTAACTCCATAAGCCAAGTTTGAATGAGGTTTTACCTTGTGATGATGTTTCGAGTCGATGGACGTGGTTTTTATCGTGGAGTGCCGGTCGATGTCCTATTGTGCCGCAATGTGTTGATGCGTGTAAATGGAGGTTACATTTCCCACCCATGCTGTTCGTATTCCCGAATCCTGGTAAAACTGGCTGGAAGTATCGTACTGGATAGATCGGCTTTCACTCCATCGTTATAATATAATGACCATACCTCAATTATGATGGCATCATCAACCATAAATCAACCAAATGTTGTTGTGCTCCAGTTGGTGCCATTATCAAAGTTTGTTGCGGGTGGAAAACAGAAAAACCTTGACGTATCACGTGTTTGATTTGAAGATGAGGAAATTCAAGAATTGCTCAAGAATAAATAAATAAATAAAAGTAATGCGCATATTGTACCTTTAACCCAATAAGGTCGTTCTGTTCAGACTGTACGGCAGCACAATCGGTATGTGGTAGCAAATAACCAGTCTTTGCTAACTGCGCTCTAACCAACCAACTTTGCTGTTTTGAACATTTTCTTTTCAGGACGAGTGCTCCAGGATTCTTATACAATGCAAGTCAAAATGAAGAGGAAGAGCAAGCAAGAAAGTCAACGAGAACACAGCAGCACGAGCTGACCGGCCAATCATTGGTGGTGGACAGTGCAGTTATCCATAAAGTAGAAAGCACTACTAGGCCTCTCTCCAAGTGTAGTGTTTCCTACTTTATGGATAAGTGTACTGTGATCTTCAGACCCGACGACGGACACAAGCGGCAACACCCTCGGCGGAAAAGAACAACAACTCGAAGCACAAAATGTTCATTTCGAGAACTGCGAGATCCTCTTTTTATGAAGATGGTTCCCGTTGGACGTTTTGTTCCTCAATTCAGAAATTTGCTCCGAAAATGAGGTTACGGGCTCACAAAAATACCAATAGTCTACAATTACTAAGCTATACTGGCGTTAAAATCTTCTTTTTTTCGGTAAAATTAGTTCAGGTCTTGTATTTTTATTTGAATTGGTACATTTTACGATGCTTCTGAGCCGTGCAAATTGTCGAGTTCACGGTAACCGTCCATTTTGTGCCACCGCACACATCGGCCTCCACACGCTAAACGTACACGATTGGCATCCCATCCCGGCTCGAGAGGCGACATCAGTGCCATTGTGTGGGATCTGCTGGTGGCCTGAGCGGCGTCACATAATTCAGTCTCTCAAGCCTTTCCAGCTCCCAACAATCTGCTCGACTGACGCGAGCGAACGAAGCGCCCCCAATGCAACCCTCGTACGTTTACCCTTTCCCTTTTTGTTTCCAGCCGTGCACCAATCGAGTTAACCATCCGGTTATTCTATTTTACAATTTGTCTTCGTTTGTCGGTGCATCTGACTTTGAAAGATAAACATAAAATAAAATAACCACCTTTAGAGGCCATTTTTCCCCGCAAAGCGGGGGTTGGCCTTTTTCGGGAACCGTGGTTGTTGTTGTTTTTCCGTCCCCTTTTTGAAGCAATGTTTTACGGCCGGATGCCCTTCCTGACGCCAACCCTTTAACGACAAACAGGGAATTACCAGTGAACTGGTACTCAATTTGCCGACCTCGGAAGGATGACAGGCTGAGTCAACCCCCCTGGCGTTAATTCAGCGATCGACCGGGATTCGAACCCAGGATCCTTGGATCCTAAGCCGGCACCCTAACCGCTAGCCCAACACCAGGGTCTGATGCCGATGACTTTGAAAGATGCCGAAAAGAAAAACAGAAGTCTTTGTCACACTAAGAAATGTATTGGTGGTTTGTGCATTCTAGAGAAGCAGGCCTACCCTATTACGAGGAACGACTATGCTCGGTTTATTGCAGCTAAACAACGTCACATGCAAGAAACTGATGGGAATGATTGATAATTCAAAATAAAACGCATGTTTCAACCCTTAATGGTTTTGTGTGTTGTTGATTATTATGTTTTTTTGGGAATAATCATGGAATATCGTGTTTATCAAATCAAACAAAGTGCTCGATCAGCCAATGTTGCTGGAAAGATGAAGAGAATTAAAAAAAATAAAGGTTTAAAGAACTGGTTCTTTTTAATTCTGCATTTGGACAAAAAAGCAAAACAATGTACATACAAAGCAATGTATGTAAAAGCAACATTACACATCCGTGTGTTCTCTCGTTCCAGAATCAAATTTCCTCCTTCCCTACCTTATCACAGGTGTTTCTCATTCTTCACCTCATCCTTCCCAATTTTCCTTCGAGCCAGTCCTTTATCAAGCCCTTCTAAGAGGTTGCAAGAGGTACATATAGATGTCGAGGCGGTGAAGCCACACTTGCTGCACACGCCGCGTCTCGGGGTGTTCACGCCTGAAGCAGGCCGCATGTTTTGGCCAGAATGCAATGTGGCCAACACCACCCCGGGTCTCACTCTCTCGGCCGCTTTTATAAGCGCGCGGGCATGACCACGGTAAGCGGCTGGGCTGTAAGTGCACTCCGTGCTGTGAGGAAGAAGAGGAGTAGGGAACAAAAGTACAGATTGGTGGAGATTACGATGAAACAGAAAATTAAAAAAATGTGAGCCTGAACAGGAAACTAGGAAACAAATAATTAAATAAATAACTAGAGGAAGTGCCAACGACCTGACTTTAGTCAACATTTTCTCACAAAGCAGTTTTTCAAAAATTATAAGAAATACACCGATACCCTGTGGTTACCTGGTTGGTGTGGTCACTCACCAAGGCCACAGTGTTGGTACTGGTATAACCATCCGGAGGCAAAATGAATCGTGGCACGTATTGGATTTCTGAGGTTTCTGAGTGAGGTGTATATAAGATTCCGTTTCATCCACGGTATCATCGTCATCCCTCAATGTACTCTTTTCAGAGCGCCGGTGCTACTGAAGCAGTTCTTCAGCAAGTGTTATGCTGCCTGGTTTGGTTCCGCCGGTGCTGTACTTCTGCCATGTGATTTGCCATTGCCTTCCCAACATTCAATCAGGACAGGAACTTGTAATTCGTTCAGGATGCCCGGTGATAACTCACCTACTCTTTGCGAAGGACACTGTGGGATCCCTCACATCCACCAACGAATGCTAGCAGACGGGATGCTCAGTTTAACGTCCATCCGAGGGACGGCACACGCATGAATACGATTCATTGGTGATATTTGGGGGGCTTTGGGTGGAGAGGAGCAGCACCACCAGTATGGTTGTTATTTTATTATACAATAGCAAACACCACCCATCGCTTTGTTTTTCGGGATATTAAGAGGAGGGGAGAAGTGGGCAGGGGGGAGAGATGGAGGGGGGGATGGATGAGGAAAGAGGTCGCAAGTTGCAAGAGGGAGTGAGGGGAGGGGTGGGGGGGGGGGGGGGAGGAAAGAGGTCGCAAGTTGCAAGAAGGGAGAGAGGGGCCACAACTGGGATGGTAACAATAACACCCTATTATAATATGGGATGGAGAGGGGTGGCATCAACAGCAGGGTTGTTCTTTTATTATACACTAGCAAATACCAACCATCGCTTCGTTGAAGGGAATATTAAGATGAGGGGAGAAGTGGGCAAGGAGGGGGGGGGGGGGTGGGGGAGGGGTGGGGGAGAGGGGGGGAGGAAAGAGGTCGCAAGTTGCAACCAGAGAGGGGTCGCAACCGGGATGGTAACAATAACACCCTTTTATAGTATGGGATGGAGAGGGGTGGCACCAACAACACGGTTGTTCTTTTATTATATAATAGCAAACACCAACCATCGCTTCGTTGATGGGAATATTGAGGGGGAGAGGGGAAGAGGGGGAGAGGGGGTGAGGGGGAGAGGGGGAGAGGGAGAGAGAGGGGTCGTAAGTCACAAGTTTGTGTTTGCAGTTTCGCCACACCACATACACAAACAAACCTACTGATACACAAACCCTCCATTTTTTTGGTGCATCAAAAAACTTCATGGGAGTTCCCTGAATCCACTGTCAATGGTTTCATCAAAATTCGTTAATCTGTTCTCAAGTTATAATATGACAAATAAATAAACAAAAACAAACACAGCTCCTTTCATAATACAGATTTTAAAAATTAACCAATCAATATAATTATTCGTTCTTTTTTTAACCTAATTTTCATTAATTATGAAAATTAAATGAAATTAAAATGAAGAAATTAAAATTATTAATTATGAAAATTACATCATAGCTTAATAATGTTACAACATAAGATGTAGGTGATCTCTTCCAATGGGGCTTGGATTATATCTCCTCCATTCAACAAGATCATCAGGGGACGGGAAACTTATAGGGGGGAGGGGGGGGGGAGGGGGGTGGGGGGGGGGAACCTGATGGACTGCTGATGCGCTATCACATAAGCTTCCCAGAACTACGTTCCAGGTGAGCTAAAATAGTGAATAAATAAATAAACGTGAGTGATGTATAAGCACAGCCTCATTCACATCTGAAATAATAAAAAAACAATTTGGGCGGTGCATAGGCATAGAACGCTGGCTTGATTGGTCCATGCCTCAAACAAATAACAACTCTGGGTATATAATGAAGCCAAAACATTGCTATTGGTTATAATAAATCGTGCTTATGTCGCTTGGATTGTTTCATTTCCACTGGGCCATGAAGGAATGATGCTGTAGGTGGGAAGGCTTGCAGCCTGGGGCCTATACAGACTGTGTGCCTTCAAACACCTGTGACACCGAACGGATGCAACCTTTTGATATTTGATGATGCTTTTAATAGGATATTTGATGATGCTTTTAATAGGATATTTGATGATGCTTTTAATAGGATATTTGATGATGCTTTTAATAGGATATTTGATGATGCTTTTAATAGGATATTTGATGATGCTTTTAATAGGATATTTGATGATGCTTTTAAAAGGATATTTGATGATGCTTTTAATAGGATATTTGCTGATGCTTTTAATAGGATATTTGATGATGCTTTTAATAGGATATTTGATGATGCTTTTAATAGGATATTTGATGATGCTTTTAAAAGGATATTTGATGATGCTTTTAATAGGATATTTGATGATGCTTTAATAGGATATTTGATGATGCTTTTAATAGGATATTTGATGATGCTTTTATAATAGGATATTTGATGATGCTTTTAATAGGATATTTGATGATGCTTTTAATAGGATATTTGATGATGCTTTTAATAGGATATTTGATGATGCTTTTAATAGGATATTTGATGATGCTTTTAATAGGATATTTGATGATGCTTTTAATAGGATATTTGATGATGCTTTTAAAAGGATATTTGATGATGCTTTTAATAGGATATTTGATGATGCTTTTAATAGGATATTTGATGATGCTTTTAATAGGATATTTGATGATGCTTTTAATAGGATATTTGATGATGCTTTTAATAGGATATTTGATGATGCTTTTAATAGGATATTTGATGATGCTTTTAATAGGATATTTGATGATGCTTTTAATAGGATATTTGATGATGCTTTTAATAGGATATTTGATGATGCTTTTAATAGGATATTTGATGATGCTTTTAATAGGATATTTGATGATGCTTTTAATAGGATATTTGATGATGCTTTTAATAGGATATTTGATGATGCTTTTAATAGGATATTTGATGATGCTTTTAATAGGATATTTGATGATGCTTTTAATAGGATATTTGATGATGCTTTTAATAGGATATTTGATGATGCTTTTAATAGGATATTTGATGATGCTTTTAATAGGATATTTGGGGGGGGGTGGGCGGAGGGGGAGGGTAGTTAATAGTTTCAGAACACACATCTTCATTTCGTACAGAATGGAAGATGTTTTATCATCATTAGATTATTATTTGCCTTGACGTGCATAATTTCCAGATCCTTCCCAGAACCTAAATCTTTAAGACTTTCCCAACGGGGAAAGGGGGTTTCCATGCTTTTCACAGACTTTCAATAACCTTTCACCCGAGAAGCCAAACAATCAAAGTGAAGAACATAAATTATGACATTGGGTCATACTATTGTTACTTGATAAAACCATACCTGAAATAGTCCAGTTGTTTGAAATGTGCGTACATCACTATTTCTTTCTCGTAGCTGTACAGGAGGGGTTTGCAGCGTGGAACAGATCCATCTGTGTGCACAAACAAATCAAATTTGGGCACTCTTACCAGATGCGTATGAGGGCATACTTGGTATAACCCTCCTTAACAGATGCGTACGAGGGCATACTTGGTATAACCCTCCTAAACAGATGCATAGGAGGGCATACTTGGTATAACCCTTCTTCACAAATGCGTACGAGGGCATACTTGGTGTAACCCTCCTTAACAGATGCATAAGAGGACATACTTGACATAACCCTCCTTAACAGATGCGTACGAGGGCATACTTGGTGTAACCCTTCTTCACAAATGCGTACGAGGGCCTACTTGGTATAACCCTCCTTAACAGATGCATAAGAGGGCATATTTGGTATAACCCTTCTTCACAAATGCATACGAGGGCATACTTGGTGTAACCCTCCTAAACAGATGCATAAGAGGGCATACTTGACATAACCCTTCTTCACAAATGCGTACGAGGGCATACTTGGTATAACCCTCCTTAACAGATGCGTAGGAGGGCATACTTGGTATAACCCTTCTTCACAAATGCGTACGAGGCCATACTTGGTGTAACCCTCCTTAACAGAGGCATAAGAGGACATACTTGACATAACCCTCCTTAACAGATGCGTACGAGGGCATATTTGGTGTAACCCTTCTTCACAAATGCGTACGAGGGCCTACTTGGTATAACCCTCCGTGACAGATGTGTAGGAGGGCATATTTGGTATAACCCTTCTTCACAAATGCGTACGAGGGCATACTTGGTGTAACCCTCCTTCACAGATGCATAAGAGGGCATACTTGACATAACCCTCCTTAACAGATGCGTACGAGGGCATACTTGGTATAACCCTTCTTCACAAATGCGTACGAGGGCATACTTGGTATAACCCTCCGTAACAGATGCGTACGAGGGCATACTTGGTATAACCCTCCTTAACAGATGCGTACGAGGGCATACTTGGTATAACCCTCCGTAACATATGCGTATGAGGGCATACTTGGTATAACCCTCCTTAACAGATGCGTTCGAGGGCATACTTGGTATAACCCTCCTTAACAGATGCGGAGGAGGGCATACTTGGTATAACCCTCCTTAACAGATGCCTACGAGGGCATACTTGGTATAACCCTCCTTAACAGATGCGTACGAGGGCATACTTGGTGTAACCCTCCTTAACAGATGCATAAGAGGGCATACTTGACATAACCCTCCTTAACAGATGTGTACGAGGGCATACTTGGTAAAACCCTCCTAAACAGATGCCTACGAGGGCATACTTGGTATAACCCTTCTTCACAAATGCGTACGAGGGCATACTTGGTATAACCCTCCTTAACAGATGCATAGGAGGGCATACTTGGTATAACCCTTCTTCACAAATGCGTATGAGGGCATACTTGGTATAACCCTCCGTGACAGATGCGTAGGAGGGCATACTTGGTCCAACCCTTCTTCACAAATGCGTACGAGGGCATACTTGGTGTAACCCTCCTTAACAGATGCATAAGAGGGCATACTTGACATAACCCTCCTTAACAGATGCGTACGAGGGCATATTTGGTATAACCCTTCTTCACAGATGCGTACGAGGGCATACTTGGTATAACCCTCCTTAACAGATGCGGAGGAGGGCATACTTGGTATAACCCTCCTTAACAGATGCGGAGGAGGGCATACTTGGTATAACCCTCCTTAACAGATGCGGAGGAGGGCATACTTGGTATAACCCTCCTTGACAGATGCGTACGAGGGCATACTTGGTATAACCCTCCTTAACAGATGCGTACTAGGGCATACTTGGTATAACCCTTCCTAACAGAGTGTGATATTTGATGATGTATGTTGGGATTTCTACAGAATTCAGAAAAGACAGATTTGATAACGGGGTGCCAGACCAGAGAGGAGATAGTACTGTTCTCCAATCAGCTATAGACAAAGGACCCTTTGATAATAACAAACATAACATGACCTAACTAGGGTACTACAACTACTACCAAAACATAGACTGTTCTGCATCTTGAAAAAGGTTGCAGCTCTAAGTCATCTTCATTGCGTAGACACATGCACACTGTTTGAATCCATAAAGTAGCCACAACAAAACTGCTCCACCAACATCAACACTCGCACATTAACGGAGATTCCGACCTTGTCCTGCAGTGCGTGCGTGAAGACCACGAGATAGACGCGCCACGTCTCCGCGAAGCACGTTCAGTAGCACCGTCTCTGCCATGTCGTCCGCATTGTGACCCGTTGCAAGCACAGCCACACTTTCTTGCCCACTCGTTGCACGGTCTCCACTGTCACTGCACTCCCCTTCAATCCCTCCCTCTACTATTTGCTTTTCTTTAGCCACCTGGATTTCCTCTTTGTCCTCATTGTTTTTGACTCTTTCCGAGTAACAGTCTTTGCCCCTTTTTGAGTGTTCCTGTGTACCAGTCTCCCTATTATCAAAACTACCCAATTCCCTCGCCCCCCTTTCCAACGCCCCCCGCCTTAACACACCACAGTAAGTGCAGTTTCCACGGCGACCAATCTGTGAAAACATGAGAAAAGCACAAACACGAGAAGCAGAAAAAAGACAAATTTCTATTAAACTTCATCCCATAAAACAACAATCGAAACAAAGAAGGATTCCTACTCTTGTGCAAATCGAAGCAATATTTTACCACCAGGAGCATATCATTTTGCCAGATAATTGTCCATTGTTCAATACAGTGTTCTTCAAAAGGCCTAAAAGGAAAATAGCCATCATAGCCTGACCAATTACCCCAAAACAATTACTGGACTCTCCTTTGAATACATTTAATTATAGGAATATTAAATTATAGGGTTAGCATTATTGGCCGAGGGTGCGGCTGTGCTGCTGACGCAGGGCCCTCTGCTGGCGAGGGCAGGAATTTGGAATTTGTTCACGGTGTCGGTGATAGCTCACCGACTCTTCACGAAGGACACCATGGGATCTTTAACGTCCACAAACGAATGCTGCCAGATGGGACGTCCAATTTAATGCCCATCCGGGGAACGGCACACACATTGATAAATCACCGTGCATGTGAAACACGGGATGACAGTTTATAGCCGAGTCGGGATTCAAACCCAGAATAGACCGCTTAGAGACGAGTGTGCGTACCTGCAGCCCATCCTGACAGCCAAAATGAATGTTGTTATCCAAGGTTACCAAAGTGTCAACGTTTATGTCCCATTCTCTGTTGGACCTGTTTCGGTTCTGTTCACAGATCTTAGGTCAAACTATAGAACATTTCCATTTCCTTCATCCCATTCATAATCATGATTTTGTGTACATTGTGATGTACGATAATGGAGCTGACTCCAAAAATAGTCCTATATGGAATGGGTCATTCTTGACAATTTCAATATCAACTAGAACGGCACTCGGTGGAGCGCATACCTCCGCCAGGCTCAACAGTTTATGTTTTGTATGAACAGTTTATGTTTTGTATCCCACTGATTGGCTGGATCTGGATTCGGACCTGAACCAAAACCTAATCGGCTTGTTCTTGTCACCTCACCAAATCGTCCATAACTTTTTAAAACATCATGTTATATGTCGAGTTTCGCCCAATCTCTCAATGGTGAAGAATCACTTTAAAAATTCTACAAGCCGGAACCCGAATCCGGATCCGGATCGTCACCAAAATCGAATCATTTCATCCTTGTCTCATACAGTACCTCTCCATCAAATTTCGTCCGAATCTGCCCACAACTTTGAGATATCTTGTTCACAAACAGACAGACAGACAAACAAACAGACAGACAGGGGTGAAAACATAACCCCCATCCACCTTAGGTGGCAGAGGTAACAACTTTGAATAGGCCCTTTTATGTAGTCGAGGCCATTGCTTCTACTGTCTAGAATATGACAGTTTTTAAAATCCCTGTCTATTTGCTTAAGCTTGTGGTGATGGATGGTGGTGGTGGTGGTGGTGGTGGTGGTGGAGAACACACTTTTGACAGAGGATTGCGGTGCTTAGGACGAGTTGTGAATGTTTCTGTTGCTAATAAACAACCTTGCGCACATCACCACTCCATCGCATGGTACATACATTTCTGTTGCGAAGTCAAGGGAATTTGTGAGTTGGGTTCCAGGAATTTTTTTATCACGACACAAAATACATTAAATATCCGTAAATGGTATAAATTTGAAATAATTTTTTAACAAACAATTTATTATTGCACTCCCCAATCACATTGGAGCTGCGTTCTCTGTTCGGATCGTCATCATCACCAATTCCCACAGTCACTTTGGAACTCGGCGTCACAAAGTATCATACATATCGGTGTATATACGGCCTGTACTGCATGTAAGCGGTGGGATTATACACCGGTATTTCCAGTACGGCTTATACTGTAGCATAATTAAAACCAGGAAAACTTTAGTTTTGTACTAAATTATGGGTTTTAAGGTGTTTTGATGCAGACGAGCATGCAGAAGTTATCACCTATACATGACGTTATAACGGAACGTCGCACGACCTGAAACGAGTATTTTCCCTAATTCGTCGGCGACATACCAAAATAACGTTAACCGGGACGACGTTACGCGAGGACTTGCTGTACTTCATATCCATCGACCAGATTCATCCAGTAGCTTTCTGCACTTGCAGCGTATCCCGTTACGGAAGATTGCAGCAGTATGAAATCCGCTCAAATAATTCAAGTGAAAATTTGTTAAAAGAGAAGACTACGTGAGGAAATTTCACACAATAGAGTGCTGGTATTTTATTATATTGCTAGAAGCGATTTTTAAAAGGTTGTCAAACCCATATTTGCAAATGTGATGAAATTCCACCGCATCACATCACCTCAACCTTCCAACTTGTCCTCGCCATCAATACTCTTCTTTATTTCCAGTCTCTCGATCATTATCAAATTTCCTTTTAAATTTCTCTCCCGTTATCACTGCCATTACCTTTCTCGGCAGGCCGTTCCTGATACTGTATCAACTACTCTTAGTTTATCCAAAAATAAATAAACTCGAGAGTTACTAGAACACCTTAACCCACGCAGTCTTGAGAGCAAAGGACATGGGCGGGGTCAGCGAGCGGCAAATTTGATTGGTCGTGATGATGGAATATTTTGTCCAAGTACTGCTAAACAGAAGGGGTTTGAAAGTGTCAACAAGCGTTACGCCTAGGTCCCCCGTCGGTGAAGTGATGAGTTGACAAAGTGGAAGACGCAAGGCGGCCATCTTGGATTTTGACGTGGTGACCCAATTTTCAATAGCGTTCTCCCTTATGCGTAGATACACCCACACACCAAATTAGAAGTTGGTAGTTCGTTTATTTTTCAAGATATTTCGCTCACAAGGTTCAGACAGATATATGGTGGCGGCCATCTTGGATTTTGACATGGCGACCCAATTTTCAATAGTGTTCTTCCTTATGCGTAGATACACACACCAGATTAGAAGTTAGTAGTTCGTTTATTTTTCAAGATATTTCGCTCACAAGGTTCAGACATATATATGGTGGCGGCCATCTTGGATTTTGACGTGGCGACCCAATTTTCAATGGCGTTCTTCCTTATGCCTAGATACACCCACACACCAGATTAGAAGTTGGTACTTTGCTTATTTTTCAAGATATTCCACTCAGGAGGTTCAGACATACATGGCGGCGGCCATCTTGGATTTTGACGTGGGTTGCACCCACACACCAAATTAGAATTTGGTCCTTCGCTTATGCACGCACGCCCGCACGCCTGCACGCACAGCCGGACGAACGGATGCACGTACGGACGGACACATGGACGGAGGGGAAAACCATAGTCCCCCTTTCGCTCCACGGTGCGACGGGGGACAACAAGGCAATTTGTGTTCCCCAGACTTCAAGTATATAATTCCATTGAAATAAATAAAAGATTTTAGAGGTTACTGAATTTTACCGCCATTGATGCAGCGTTTGTTTTTACATCACTCTATCTCGTACGTTACATTCGTTCTTCGTGCCTGTTGTTTGTGTCCTTTATGGCGTCCTTAAAAACAGTGAATTTACTATTTGGAATGATTTTCAAATTTTGTTTGACCCGTTTGTTTTCCGATTCTTGTTCAAAATATAACATTCAATTGAAATTCAGTTGTTCCTCAATCACAAACTAATGTTTGTGAACAGACAGACAGACAAAGTGAACCAATCGCAGAACCACACTTTTCGCTTTGCGCACGTGGGGTTATAAGAAGTCATCTCATTTCTGTTCTTCTTCCACATTTTTCATTTGACATCTGTTCTCCCTTGTCCTATCACATTCAAACACCAAAAAAAGAAAATGGAATTTAGATATTTTTTGAAAACTACTTCAGATCTAATTTAGATTTCTACTGGACAAATAATAGCTAAGTCACTCTCTGCGGATGTGGAAATGATTAGACTCTGTTCTAATAAAGGGGACATGTCCTTTTCCTCAAAAATCCCATAGTCTCATCCAATCGCTCCGGAATGGCCGTTAAACAAACTCGCCTATCTAGTTTCTTGGTCATCCACTGGAAGAAGATCAGTCTCTTGAACTTATTGGACTCAACGAGCCATGGCCTTTTCTTGGCTAAACACATGGCAAAACTGGTTTCCGAAGCTAGGTGCAGTCTGGGCATCCTCCGCCAATCCAAGTCTTTCCTTGGATAACCAGAGCAGCTGCGAGTATACAAGGCCTTCTTCCATAGTTCAATGGAGTCCTGCTCTTTGCTATGGGATAGCACCCCATCATCACATCTGTCTCTCCTGGATTCTGTATAATCTAAAGTTCTCAACATCATTTGAATATCTTGTGATGAGGCTCAAGGTCCGTTGCCCTCACAATTCAGGCACATCGGTGGTCTCTGTCTTCTACCATCTATTTTACAACATTACTCCCTCTGCTCTCTGTCCTCCGACCCTCCCCAGAAACTGCAGAATGCACGCGTTCTTCCCGTAACCCCTTCCTTGTTGAACTTCCAAAATCCAGGCCGACTGCACACCTCAACTTATTTATTCATCCCTTCTCCGATCTATGGAGCCATCTTTCAGAGAGTGTTCCATCTCACTCTGCCCTCCAGGGCTTCGAACAAGCAGTGCAGTCACATCTCGTGTCATCCCCGATTCTGTCCCATTATCTTTATCAACCCCATTAAACCTTACCTAACCCAACCCAACTAACGTACTTGCTAATTTCAGGGTTTCCTCCGCTCATCCTGTTCATGCATTCCCTTGACGTTTGTCCCACTGTCAGTTGTACCTACCTTGCTCTTTCATGAGCTTTGCTCATGAAAAGCTTCGCTCATGAAAAGCTTCGCTCATGAAAAGAGGACGAAAAACGCCTCTTTTGTTTCTCCACTTTACTAAATAATCCTAACATTTTCTATCATATCTCCACATAAGAAACTTTCTCCAAGAAAGCTGTCCTACTCTTTGTGGGAAGGAGAGGGGGCAGAAACAAAGTAGGTGGAGCAACAACACCTGTTGTACTATCTTGTCCATTGTCCAACCATAGAGGTCTTGGTAAGAGATGATTCGCAAAGGCAAGCCATGACGCTGTTGTTCGCGACATACGGCGGCCAGCGACGCATCCCTGTAACCAGATATCCCTTCATCCACCGACAGCAGTGACAGATGGACACGGTAGTTGCAGCGCTCATTCAGCTCCTGGGGAGGTGGACACATGAAAGGCAATTTGTCGTACATGGAAACACAACATTGAGAAGAACACCATCCTAGCTTCTGTAGGCTCATCCAATTATAATTGCATGTCACCAACATGAAAATCTTCAAAGATTAGTTAGGATGATATTCCACAACATTGTCATCTCAGATCCACAACGCCGAGTAAAGTCACAGCATCCATCGAGTCTGTTTGTACTTGGAACCAATTTGTACATTCTCAATGCATTTTGCCAGTGGAGAAGTGGCGTTCCATAATTACTTTCCTCTAGGTTGGCGAATGCAATGGACTTGTCTGCTTCTCTTCCAATCATTCTTGTCATGATGAAAGACCTCTATATGGAAGAGCTATGAGCGAGAGCTTCACACAAACATGATGAGTCAAACCCCCTCGCTTGGGTATGTTATCCGGGTACACGTTGCGAGCAAGATGGCCAACTCTGCGCCGTTATTGCGGCATTTTGAGGCACACTTAAACACGTCTTATCAAAGCAAAACTGCCATTGCGATGCTGATGCCTCTTCTTGCTAGCAGTGGCTCCGTTGGTAGATATTGTGACGGTTGTGACCCTGTGAGGACTTTGTGCGATGCTGATGCCTCTTCTTGCTAGCAGTGGCTCTGTTGGTAGATATTGTGACGGTTGTGACCCTGTGAGGACTTTGTGCGATGCTGATGCCTCTTCTTGCTAGCAGTGGCTCCGTTGGTAGATATTGTGACGGTTGTGACCCTGTGAGGACTTTGTGCGATGCTGATGCCTGTTCTTGCTAGCAGTGGCTCCGTTGGTAGATATTGTGATGGTTGTGACCCTGTGAGGACTTCATACGATGCTAGTGCCTGTTCTTGCTAGCAGTGGCTCCGTTGGTAGATATTGTGACGGTTGTGACCCTGTGAGGATTTCGTGCGATGCTAGTGCCTGTTCTTGCTAGCAGTGGCTCTGTTGGTAGATATTGTGACAGTTGTGACCCTGTGAGGACTTTGTGCGATGCTAGTGCCTCTTCTTGCTAGCAGTGGCTCCGTTGGTAGATATTGTGACGGTTGTGACCCTGTGAGGACTTCATACGATGCTAGTGCCTGTTCTTGCTAGCAGTGGCTCCGTTGGTAGATATTGTGACGGTTGTGACCCTGTGAGGACTTTGTGCCATGCTAGTGCCTGTTCTTGCTAGCAGTGGCTCTGTTGGTAGATATTGTGACAGTTGTGACCCTGTGAGGATTTCGTGCGATGCTGATGCCTCTTCTTGCTAGCAGTGGCTCCGTTGGTAGATATTGTGACGGTTGTGACCCTGTGAGGATTTCGTGCGATGCTGATGCCTCTTCTTGCTAGCAGTGGCTCCGTTGGTAGATATTGTGACGGTTGTGACCCTGTGAGGACTTTGTGCGATGCTAGTGCCTGTTCTTGCTAGCAGTGGCTCTGTTGGTAGATATTGTGACGGTTGTGACCCTGTGAGGACTTCGTGCAATGCTAGTGCCTGTTCTTGCTAGCAGTGGCTCCGTTGGTAGATATTGTGATGGTTGTGACCCTGTGAGGACTTCGTGCAATGCTAGTGCCTCTTCTTGCTAGCAGTGGCTCCGTTGGTAGATATTGTGACGGTTGTGACCCTGTGAGGACCGTGTGATGCTGGTGGTGCCTCTTCTTGCAAGCAGCGGCTCCGTTGGTAGATATTGTGACGGTTGTGACCCTGTGAGGACTTCGTGCACATCCCGGGGTAATAAAGCACATACACGTAGGATTAAAGTTAGTTATATCATAGTATTCTATTATGCAATGAAGTTATATCTTGTACTTGGGGATATATATGCATTGTGAATGGGAGTTGGCACAATGTGTGGGGGGAAGGGATACTCTAGTTTCAGGGGGGGGGGGGGGAGGGAGGGGTTGGGGGAAAGGGTGGTACTCCGCTAGTTTCATGGGTGGTGGGATACCCCGCTAGTCTCCGGGTGTGGGAGTTACTCCACTAGTGTCGGAGCGGGGGGACTCTGCCAGTTTCGGCGCGGGGGGATTCCGCCAGTTTCGGCGCGAGGCGACTCCGCCAGTTTCGGCGCGAGGCGACTCCGCCTGTTTCGGCGTGAGGCGACTCCGCCAGTTTCGGCGCGAGGCGACTCCGCCTGTTTCGGCGTGAGGCGACTCCGCCTGTTTCGGCGTGAGGCGACTCCGCCTGTTTCGGCGCGAGGCGACTCCGCCTGTTTCGGCGCGAGGCGACTCCGCCAGTTTCGGCGCGAGGCGACTCTGCCAGTTTCGGCGCGGGGGGATTCCGCCAGTTTCGGCGCGAGGCGACTCTGCCAGTTTCGGCGCGGGGGAATTCCGCCAGTTTCGGCGCGAGGCGACTCTGCCAGTTTCGGCGCGAGGCGACTCTGCCAGTTTCGGCACGAGGCGACTCTGCCAGTTTCGGCACGAGGCGACTCTGCCAGTTTCGGCACGAGGCGACTCTGCCAGTTTCGGCACGAGGCGACTCTGCCAGTTTCGGCACGAGGCGACTCTGCCAGTTTCGGCACGAGGCGACTCTGCCAGTTTCGGCACGAGGCGACTCTGCCAGTTTCGGCACGAGGCGACTCTGCCAGTTTCGGCACGAGGCGACTCTGCCAGTTTCGGCACGAGGCGACTCTGCCAGTTTCGGCACGAGGCGACTCTGCCAGTTTCGGCACGAGGCGACTCTGCCAGTTTCGGCACGAGGCGACTCTGCCAGTTTCGGCACGAGGCGACTCTGCCAGTTTCGGCACGAGGCGACTCTGCCAGTTTCGGCACGAGGCGACTCTGCCAGTTTCGGCACGAGGCGACTCTGCCAGTTTCGGCACGAGGCGACTCTGCCAGTTTCGGCACGAGGCGACTCTGCCAGTTTCGGCACGAGGCGACTCTGCCAGTTTCGGCGCGAGGCGACTCTGCCAGTTTCGGCGCGAGGCGACTGTGCCTGTTTCGGCGTGAGGCGACTGCCAGTTTCGGCGCGAGGCGACTCTGCCAGTTTCGGTGCGAGGCGACTCTGCCAGTTTCGGCGCGGGGGGATTCCGCCAGTTTCGGCGCGAGGCGACTCTGCCAGTTTCGGCGCGAGGGGACTCCGCTAGTTTCTGGGTGGGGGGGGGGGACTCCCTTAATTTCTCGGTGGGGGGGACTCTGCCAGTTTCGGCGCGAGGCGACTCTGCCAGTTTCGGCGCGAGGCGACTCTGCCTGTTTCGGTGTGAGGCGACTCTGCCAGTTTCGGCGCGAGGCGAGTCTGCCAGTTTCGGCGCGAGGCGACTCTGCCAGTTTCGGCGCGAGGGGACTCCGCTAGTTTCTGGGTGGGGGGGGGACTCCCTTAATTTCTCGGTGGGGGGGACTCTGCTAGTTTCGGCGCAAGGCGACTCTGCCAATTTCGGCGCGGGGGGACTCCGCTAGTTTCTGGGTGGGGGTGGGGGGGGGGGACTCCCTTAATTTCTCGGTGGGGGGGACTCTGCTAGTTTCTGGGGGGGGGGGGGGGGGTTGTTGGTATTGTTGTATTTTGGCATTTCAAAAAAGTGGAATTGGGGTGAAATTATTGGGGGTAGAAAAGATCAAGGTTTTGGATTGGGGAAGATAAGAGATGGTGGTGAACAGCCGTTTTAAAGACCTGGAGGGTGGAGTGGGATTGATAAATCAATATGTGGCCAATAATAAATGATCCTGAAATAAATAGAAACCAAGGCGCAGATAGACCCGTGCTGTGCCAGCTTATGGTTGTTTGTCCGTGCTCTGTCGTTGGTTTGTCCGTGCTCTGTCCATTTAAGTGCTGAATATCAAGCTAGGAAGCAACACGAACCATTTTTAGTCTTTGCTATGACTGGGTCGGTCGGGGTTCGAACCGCCGACCTCTCTTGCTCGAACAGATGCCGAACCATGCAGACAACTGACAATCTCAGTTTGTAACTCAATCTTCTTTCATGACTCTTGTATTTCACGTAATGCTGTGCCTATGACGTAAATAATTTGATACATTAGTATTACTGCATTTGGATATTTTATGAGTAAATACGTTTACCATTAATGTGTACTCTTCCTCTTCGTGCTTCTCGCGTACCTTGAGTAGTCTAAATCAGCTGAGCTGGTCTTCCCCACCTCTTAGTTTGTCACGTATTATTCAAGCTTGTACTACGAAAGTATTTAGCACCGAGTGTGTAAAATGAAGGTTATGTCAATTAATAAATATAAGTTTCGATATTTGTGAGAAACAAGTAACAACATCAAAGAACACGAAACCTTGAGCACGTGGGCTAAAACGGCAGAGTCTTTGCCTCCTGAGGCGCCGATGGCGACTCGTTCCCCAGGTAGAAACAGCCGTCCTCGCTGCACCGCTGCGTCGACTTCGCTTTCGAACACAAAGAAGAAGCACGGACGGCACAATGCGGCCCCGGTGAGCGGCCGACGCAGCACAGCTCGCCGCTCAGTACACCGGGTGCAGCGCATGGCGTAGCCGGGCCGGGTCCGGGTGTGATGAGCGGCGTCACGCACACGTGTGTGTGTGTGTGTGTGTGTGTGTGTGTGTGTATATGATATCGGAGAATTCCGTGATGCACTTTCGTACAATTACACGCAAAATGAACACTTGGAGGTCAACACTGTCAACAGCAAGCCGATTGGATTTTGGTTCCGGTCCGAATCCAGACCCGATCTATCATTGATTTTGAATACAAACCGTGACGGTTCAGCCTGGCGGAGGGGATGCTCTCTACCGGAGGGGATGTTCCTTATTTTATTCCTTTTACCACTCTGTTTTGTACGAAGATCACGTCGATTTAATATAGTATGTTTTACCTGCGACATGTCGCAGGCATTGAGCTCTGTAATATGGAATGGAGGAACAACCTACTGACCGATTACGGTGCATTTTCTGATGAGGCCACGCGGCCGCCATATTGGGACTCCTTACCGACCGGAAGTTCCATAGTAAACAACGTGGAAAAATCAAATTAGCGGGTTTTTTAATAAACGGAGTTTTTATGTTTAATAGCGGTTTTAATGTTGTGGTGAGTACAAAAATGGCGGCCAGTGACCCCGTTTTTTCAGCAAACCAGTGATATATTTAGATCAGTGGTCGCAGGTCTCCAAGAGGTTTTGTTGCGTTTTGAAATGTGCACCCATTGGTCGGAGAGCTGTCGGACCCACCCACATTTGTCGCTTGACTCCACCCACCATAACATCCAAATATGGCTGCCATCTTGGTTTTCTGGTGGGCCCACTGATCTCTATACTCACTCGATAGGAGGGGAAGCTCATTTTTTGAAGCCATTTGTCCGCCATCTTTGCTACCCCATTGACGAATGAATGGAACTGTTCATAACTAAGGTGAATTCCACTTACTGATGAAATGCGATTCCTCTTCTTTGATCACGACCGTCGTTAATATGACCCTACTGCAAAGCCGCAATGAGCCGGCGAAGCCAAAGCCTCTATTGAACTTTTTCGCAATTGTTTATGCATACTTCCGCATCCGCAAGATGGCGGCCTCCATGGAGCGATTTGGTGTGTCAAAGCTTCGAAATTCTCAAAGGATCCAGCAAAATTTGGCTTTTCAACATAATACGTACGCGTTCATTCACAACACCGGCTTCGCCGGCTACTAGTACCCGACTGCAAAGCCGCAATGAGCCGGCGAAGCCAAAGCCTCCTGCCACTATTTTACCCATCACGATGGCATCAGTAGGTTAGGTAGTTGATAGTAGGTCGGTGTAGGTACCGTACCTGGTAAGACTTGGTAAAAAGAAGAGCAGACAGTCCTCCCCAATACCTACATACAATAAATGTCACAAGAAGCTTTCGGAAGTAACTATACGATGTGCTAGCTTAAGGCCTATTTTAAGAAATTTTAACTGGGCTTAACATACGTTTTCACAGTATGTGTGTCGTCTTCTAACTTCAGTCGCTGTCAGCGCTGGTTCTCTCCGGGCACTGCGGCTTCCTCCACCAGAAGAAGTTAGCTTGCAGTAAGATCAGTGCCGACAGATCAGACGATAGCGCCATTTCAACGGCAATGTGTGACTGTCGCTAATCAAACCCAGCTTTCTTTCTTTATGTAAACCGCTTATACCGTATTTCTGGCCGTGAAAAACTATCCCCTACGGCCACGAGATTTCTAAAAAATAATTCTTCGTCAATTTTAGAATATTTGACGCCGTTTTCACCCTCCGAAACACGTAATAAGCTTTAAAAAAATATTTTTCAAATGCTCGAATCTCATTGGTTCCGGTGTTTGGTGATGATTTTCGTTGAAGATAACGAGGTTGGTCTTAACGTATTTTAATTACAAATTAGAGGTGTATAAGATTGTGAATCAAACAAAGACGGGTGAAACAAACTCCTATTGAACTTTTTCGCAATTTTTTTATGCATACTTCCGCATCCGGAAGATGGCGGCCTCCATTGAGTGATTTGGTTTTTGAAATATTTTTTCAAATGCTCGAATCTCATTGGTTCCGGTGTTTGCTGACGATTTTCGTTGAAGATAACCAGGCCCGTGCAGGCCGAGGTTGGTCTTAAAGTATTTTAATTACAAATTAGAGGTGCATAAGATTGTGAATCAAACAAAGACGGGTGAAACAAACTTCTATTGAATTTTTCAATTTGTTATGCATACTTCCGCATCCGCAAGATGGCGGCCTCCATTGAGCGATTTGGTGCGTCAAAGCTTCAAAATTCTCAAGCCAAGGGATCCAGCAAAATCTGGCTTTTCAACATAATACGTACGCGTTCATTGACAACACCGGCTTCGCCGGCTATAACCGTAAACAGCACACGATGGTATTTCATAAACACGAAAACAATGCTTTTTCAACCCAGGAATGGAATAAAATCAAGGAGGAAAGGATAAAAATCAAGTAGGAAGGTGGAATTTTCGTAGGAAATATGCACCTTGAAGCAAGTATTTTGTATTGATGCAAATGGGATTTTGTGTGTTGTGGCAGAAGGAATATGGCGGATGGATAACTTCCGGTGGCTTCAGAACCACCCGATCAATTAATGTTAGGCACATGATCCAATTAGTATAAAGATCATTGGGTGGGCCAAAGACGTCAGGTCTGTAGCCTTGTGGGCCTCCTTCCTTCTGTGTAAGTGCTGCTTCATCAGGATAAAGATTACCGCACTGCGGGTGAACCAGAGCCATAGAAAATCAGAACTCGGCAAACTTAACAATGGGCGCCATGTTGTTACTCAAGTGTGTATGTGTGGGTAGCGTTGATTACATGCTTGCCATTGGAATGTATCTTTTTGACCTTTAAGATCCGTTAGACCTTTTTACAGACCTTTGATTTTGGACCATCAGAGCTTTAACTTTAGACCATTATTGAAAGGCCCCTTTAGACCTATTAGCCCCTCAATACCATTAAACACTCTTGGTTATCCATATTGAGGCCTGTCATTAACATCATTGGTTTATTGATTTTTGCGAAAGGCACATTGACATCCAATTTCACTGTAGGTATTTTCTTCCATCTTTGCCAAATCTTCTACAGATTGGGTGTTGGGCTAGCGGCTAGGGTGCCAGCTTAGGATCCTAGGATCCTGGGTTTGAATCCCGGTCGATCGCTGAATTAACGCCAGGGGGGTTGACTCAGCCTGTCATCCTTCCGAGGTCGGCAAATTGAGTACCAGTTCACTGGTAATTCCCTGGTTGTCGTAAAAAGGCGACAGGAAGGGCATCCGGCCGTAAAAAAAAAATTGCTTCAAAAAGGGGACCAAAAAAACAACAACAACCACGGTCCCCGAAAAAGGCCAACCCCCGCTTGCGGGGAAAAATGGCCTCTAAAGGTTTTTTTTTTGTTTGTTTGTTTTTTTGCCAAATCTTCTACAGACCATAGTAATACAGTCTGCCAATGCAAGTACATCATTATATTGTTACCTTGTCCAAACCTCAACTAGGTGAATGTTTTTGTTTTTTTCACATCGATACCCTTACCGTGCTGTTACGTACTGGGTGTTTTTTTGCCTTTGTCTAGTGATGAATGGAAAACAGCCTGTGTGTGCTTCAAGGGTTCTTTCATTGATGTTTGAAAGAAAATTTGAACAAATATTTTTTCCCACAAACTAATATTTTGCAGGCATCATTAACTTATCTACATGTGATTAACAGAATTTGATTCAAAACATCGCGTTGTGGCGGGTCCTCGATGTCAGATTTCATGAAAATTGCTGTTTGTGTCTGTGAAGAAAATCAGGAAGCTGATGGAGTGAGCATTGCATGCCATAAGTAGAGAACTTGCAAGGTAGGGCAGGATGCCAAACAAAGGTACAAGAGAAGGTGCGTATATTGAGAGGCAGCCTCGATCTGGTTGAGGACCTCAGGTCATTGTTGTGAGAGTGTAAGCAACATGTCCAGAGTTGAGTGAGCAGAATGAAAAAAATAGCCATGGGGGACTGATGGTTATTTCCCCATGGTTTCCGAGAAGACTTCAAAAGAAATTACCTGAATTTGGAGGCAAAACCCCCTTTTCAAGCTCTTATTGGGAGTGGATCCGGATTGGGAACAAAACCCCATGAGACCTTCATGTTCTGATGTATCGTATCAATTTGGGTCTGTATTGCTCAGGTAGTTGTGGAGAAGATGTTTTAGTGAAAATGAGGGATTAGAGGAGGGGGCCCATGGCCCTTTTATGGGGGAGATACGGCCATGAGGAACACAAGTTAAGGTAAGGGCATGGTCCCGATGCCTCGTAGCTAGTTTGGTCTGGATCTGTCTGGCTGTTTCTAAGAAGATTTTTGAATGAAATACCAATATTTGGGGCACGCACACCGCCCTTTCACCTCCTTTACAGGGGGTGCATTCAGATGGGGAGCACAACCCCTTGAGACCTAGCTGTCCTGATGCATCGTACCAAATTTGGTCCATATCGGTCAGGTAGTGTGTGAGGAGATGTTTTCGTCAAATATTAACGTATGTATGTATGTATGTATGTATGTGTGGGCACCGGGACCCACTTTATGAGCCAAAATAACCTAACAAAAGTCGTGACCTTGGTTATGGAAGATCAGGCCATTAGTGATGAAGGATTCCTTAACTCTGCTTACAAATTAACTAGAGTCGACATTTGTAATGCATGCAGATGATGTTGGCCATCATGTAACAGCATTCAGCACAGCAGATAGAAACCATTAAATAATCAAGAAGACTTGCAGTTGTGTGTGCCTTGCTATTTATTGAGCAACAAAGAGTAAAATGAAAACAGTCATTACCAGAATAATCTAATAAGCCTTTCCACACATCTCTCTCCTTCACGACCCACACCTACTTCTTCCGTCTATACTCTATTATCTTTATGGATGTCTCCCCTTCTTCAATTCTCTGCCTTCCCCAGAGAAAGCTGTGAAACCTTCATCTTCAGCCTGAAAAACATCCAGAAAAAGTGACTTGATTTGGAAAGGAAACTAGAAATACAAGGCTAATATAATCTACGTATGAAAATCAGTTATATGTAATAGATATACAGTGGAATATAGAATAATTATAAAAATCCAATCAGTATCATATTACATAACACCAAACATGATGGAGAGAAGGCATCCATTTCTCCAAATCGGTGATAGCATATTGTTGACGGCACAAGGGGAGTGAAGAAATCAATCTTGTAAAGGAAAGAGAACTTTCAGGGATTTGATGTAACGATGTTTATCTCATCTGGGGAACTCCCTTTTGCTTCTTTGGATTACTAAAACTTCACAGCTGCCCTTAGGCAGTGTTAGTGGAAGCATATTGACGGTGAAAATGACAATTTACAAATAGCACGACACTGGTAAATCAATATACAGTATTGCTGGTTCTCCATCGTCGAACCTGAATATGAAAGGATATGGGAAACACTAGATGATGCCATACCCATGACAGGAAAGCAATTTCACTTCCAAGTGAAGATGAGCTCACAAACCTGAACTACGACTGTGTGGTCCTACCTGTGCAGGTGAAGGTGGTGGTGGTCGCGTCCGGATGAAGGTGAGGTGACCACGGCAGTAAGAAAGGTTTGGAATGCCGCTGTGGGTGGGAATTAAATAAAAAACCATAATGATAACATGTTTTTCCCCATTTAATAATCCTCATTATCTTGATCGTTTCATTTGATTCCAGTAGGGATTTGCACTCGCAACCCCACCGTGTGAATACCAACCCTTGTACCCCTCACCGTCTGCGCTCTGAAGATTTCAAACTCAGAGGTTGTGCTTCTGTATTCTTTATTTTTCCATCCAAACGATTTCCAGCTCCAGAAAATGCCTATGAATAGGACACACAGGCGGAAGGTGTGAATGAGTTGTTGTTGTTGTTGTGAGTGAATGCAATTAGAAATCAGACCCATTAATCACTTTGGTCATAATTCACAACTTGTTTTCAAGGTCTTTAAGGTTTTAAGGTGTTTTCAAGGTTTCAAGGTTTTAAATCTTTCCTCTTCTCCAATGGCTTGATATCTGATCATCAATTTGGTTTCACACCTGGTCACTCTACTCTGGACATGCTGCTTCTGCTTTCTCAACAATGGATGGAGGTCCTCAATGCCAAACAGGAAATTAGAGCAGTCTCCCTTGACACATCACGTGCCTTCGATACGGTCTGGCACCCCGCTCTGCTCACCAAACTCTCCTCTTTTGGTATCCATGGAAATCTCCACGCATGGCTGGCGGACTTCCTCTCTAGTCGTAGTCAACGTGTGGCCCTGAATGGGTTTCTCTCATCTCCTCTTCCTGTTCAGGCTGGAGTTCCCCAAGGCAGTGTTCTGGGCCCTGTGCTTTTTCTGGTCTTCATCAATGATCTCTCTGACTCTCTTGAAAATCCTTTCTACCTCTTTGCTGATGACTCTACTCTCTGTCGCTCCATTCTTCATCCCTCAGATCGGCAGTCTGCAGCCTCCTCACTCTCTGCAGACCTGGACAAAATCACAGACTGGGCAAACAAGTGGAACATGTCTTTCAATCCTGACAAATCTCACACTCTCACTATGTCTCTCCGAAAAGACCGACTGGACAACCCTCCCATCCACTTTCTGAATAATCCTCTCCAAGAAGTTCTGTCACTCAAGCTTTTGGGTCTCACTATCTGCCATGATCTTTCCTGGGAAAACCACATTTCAAATCTGGCCTCCAAAGCTAGTCGCCGACTGGGCATCCTCCGTCGTGCGAAGTCCTTCCTTGGCACACCTGAGCTCCTCACCACATACAAGGCTTTCATCCGCAGCTCAATGGAATACTGTTCTCCCCTCTGGGCCGGTGCTCCTGCCTCACACCTAGCTCGTCTTCACGCTGTTGAAACCAAAGCATTCAGAATCATTGGAATCTCCTGCGATGAAGCTAACTCCAAGGGCCTTTCACTCACTCACCGCAGGCAGGTTGGTGGTCTTTCCGTCTTCTACCGACTCCTCTCTGGCCTTGCCCCCCCAGCTCTCTCTGGGCTGTCCCACAAATATTCCTACAGGTCGCACAAGATCTGCCTGCAACCCTCTTATGGTTAAACTGCCAAAATCAAGACTCTCTGCTCACCTTCACTCCTTCATTCCTCTTTTCTCCCGCCTCTGGAACAAACTCCCTCACTCTCTTCAATCCCACTCCATTCTCCAGGTCTTTAAAACAGCTGTTCACCACCATCTCTTATCTTCCCCCATCCAAAACCTTGATCTTTTCTACCCCCGCTAATTTCACCCCAATTCCACTTTTTTGAAATACCAACTTCTGTCCTGGAAGTCCTTGGTGTCCTTGTGTTTTATACTTCTCCCTCCCCCCACCCCTTCCCACGCCTCCTCCCCCCAAGCCCTCTCCCTTCCACACATCTCCCTGCTCTCAAATGTTGTGTTTGTGTGCTTCCCCTCCTCACCCCATCTTGTCTTCCGCTCCCTCTTTTTATATATTTTGTTTGTCTGGTTGATTTGTTTGTGAAGTAAATGTTAGCTCTTTCACGAGCCTCGATTCAGTATACAAAAAAAAAAAAAGGTACCTTCACACCAAGGGCAGGCACACAATTTTATCATTCCATGTATGGCATCAAACTATAGCAAATGTAAACAAACGACCATATACAAACACCAAAAACGTTGGAAAATACTCACCCGAAAGCCTAAATCTGGCTCAGGGAGCGAGACAGAGTCTGTTTCAATATCCTTGGGGTAAAGAGATAAACTTGTGAGATAAACAGACAAAAAAAAGGCATAAACGAGATAACATGGACTTTTTGGAATGGTGATGTGGCTGATATCATTAGGAAAAGAATATCGTGTGTAAGTAATATACGGAAACAAGTCACGGAAAACATACATCATCAGCAGTAGATCTACTTGCCCTCTCTGGCTCATGATAGCCCACTGGTGTGACAAAATCAACCTGCAACAAAACCGAGTTACTTTGAATATGAGAACGAGTTACCAGGTAACCACACAACACCTGAGCACAAGGGAGCTGGACTTACATTCATGTCACACTCGATGATGGAGACTGCATTATCTGGTTTTGTTTGTTTCACACACAATTCATAGACCTGAGAATAAAAGGAGTAACGTGGGCAGCACAGAAAAAACATCTATCATACAGTCAGAAAGAACAGTAATTTAAGGAATTTAATAATTATTTAAGGGCAAACTAATTTAAGGGAAAACGCTTTCAGGATTTAAGGGACAGTAATTTAAGGGAAAACTGCTTTCAATTGTGAAACCATCACAAAAAAAGCCAATGCTGTATACTTCTGAACATTCAAAGACAGAATGCCATTTTCTCATTGCCCGAATGCCATGGAACATGTATGTATGTATCCACTATTACTTTTCCCTGGCTGAACAGTCGATAAAATTTGAAAGCCTTTGGAATTATATTTGAGGTTGGTTCAAGGTTGATGTGCAGATTTTATGGTAAAAACAAACAAAACAAATATAGACCATGCTCTATAGAGCGTCGGTTCCGCTGAAGCAGTCTCTGCAGAACACCGCTGAGTGTGACGAGTGGTCGCATAATCCTGTATGACCAACCATTTGGCCCATCATTGCCGTGGTGCACTACAGAGTTGGGTTTTTGCTACTGCTCGAAATAAATACGTTTTATAAAAAAGCATCACAGTAAGCACTGCATCGACCCTTGAACACACCGATGTACAGTAAGCACGGTATTGACCCTTGAACACAGCGATGTAAAGTAAGCACTGCATCGACCCTGGTACACAGGGATGTACAGTAAGCACTGCATTGACCCTTGAACACAGGGATGTACAGTAAGCACTGCATCGACCCTTGAACACAGCGATGAACTACATTACAGTACACATACTGTACTGTAATCAAATTTCTCTGATATCAATCATGAATGACAATGTGCAAATTATCAAAATAATCATGCATCAAAATTAAAATCAGCCAACAACAACTAGGCAAAAAATAAAGAAAAAAACAAAACAGGCAACAATCAACAAATAAACAAGAAGATGTCATGCGGAGCACGATACTTGCAAAATACGCCCCCCCCCCCCAAGAATTTTTTTCCCATTGATACAGCAAATTTCCCATTTCATCAAGATTAAAATTGACAATCTTGATCAAAGCTCGGGTCAATAGGAATAAAAGTGACTTTTTCAGATGAAAAATGATGATTTTGGGAGGTTGACCTTGAGTTGACCTTTGACCTCAAAATAGTTGGTTTTCCTATTTAGTGACTCAATGTGCAAATGCTGTTCAATTTTCAAGTCAATCGGATGAAAATTGATGATTTTTCAGATAAAAAGTGATGATTTTGGAAGGTTGACCTTGAGTTGACCTTTGACCTCAAAAATAGTTGGTTTCCCTATTTAGTGACTCAATGTGCAAATGCAATCTTCAAGTCAATCGGATGAAAATTGATGGCTTTTTAGATGAAAATTGCTGATTTTAAAAATTTGACCTCAAGTTGACCTTTGACCTTTTGACCTCAAAGATAGTATGTTTCCCAATTTAGTGACTTGATATACAAATGCTGTTCAATTTTCAAGTCAATCGGATTTAAAATGGCGATTTTAGAAATTTGACCTCCAGATGAGCTTTGACCTTTGACCTCAAAATCAATAGACTTCTCCATTGGGACGGCTTAGACAACTTGGTGAAGTTTCGTGACGATCGGTTTAGAATTGTGACCTGTAGGCCGGTGACAGACAGACAGACAGAACCACAAACGGAACCGACCAATATACTTGAAAAATCTTCAATTTTGCAACTAACAAACGAACAAGATCAGGTAAACACAGTTTGCCTTTTGAAACAATTATCTTTGTGCTTTTAGTGAAAAATAAAAAGTCAAAACCTAACAAACCTTGTCATTATAACTGATGGCGATGACGTCTCCTGTCGTCAAACACGCAAAGTTACGCAGGGCATTCTCCAGGCTGAAAGAGAAAAGATGTTTCGTTTGAACCAAACATCCAATCAGATTGCTCATTGCAAGCGACAAGTGCAAGCACAACAATTCAAGGTTGAGGGTTATTGGAACATGCTCAAATCCAAACAATATTTGGGGGTTCATTACCTCATTGCTGTCTGTACACCTAAGAGTTAGCGCTAAACCTTCGATCATCTCTTAACTCATTCAATATTGAGTGAAACACGAGATACATTACTACGAATGTCTTATAATTATTGTGTTTTTAAATATTATGATCCTTTTTGTATCAAAAATGTAGAGAAAGAGTCCTTGTGTTTTATGGACCCCAATGCACTCAAACAAAAGTGTACCTACATGGAAGGTGTCCCTTCAACACACAGAGGGGAGTTTTAGATAATGACAATAACGCAAATTGAGAATATTAATCCTTTGAGTACGGGATTTTTTTTGATAAAAATACCCCGTATGGGATTAATTTGGCATTTTGGTACGAGAATGCAACCACGTACTGACGATCTATTTATCGGTGTAGTCGATGACGTGTAGTAACTTCATCCGTACACAAAACTTTTTTGCGGGTTGCAGCACTGGACGTCATCCGTACTCAAAGGGTTAAAAGCATTTAGAAACGAATACAAAAACAAGAAAACGTCATGCGTAGCACGATACTTGCAAAATACGCCCTCCCCCAAAAGTTTACCATTGATACAGCAAATTGTCCATTTCATGAAGTTTAAAATTTACAATCTTGATCAAAGCTCGGGTCAACAGGATGAAAAGTGACGATTTTTCAGATGAAAAATGATGATTTTGGAAGGTTGACCTTCAGTTGACCTTTGACCTTTTGACCTCAAAAATAGTTAGTTTCCCTATTTAGTGACTCAATGTGCAAATGCTGTTCAATTTTCAAGTCAATTCGATTAAAATAGAGGATTTTAGAAATTTGGCCTATGTTGACCTTTTGGCCTATGTTGACCTCAAGAATACTTGGTGGTTGAATTCAGTGACCACATATGCAAGTCCTCTCCAAATTTCAAGTCAATTGGATGAAAATTGAGGATTTTAGAAATTTGGCCTATGTTGACTTCAAAAATTCTTGGTGGTTGAATTCAATGACCAGATATGCAAGTGGTCTTCAAATTTCAAGTCAATCGGATGAAAATTGAGGATTTTAGAAATTTAGCAAAGTTGGTGACCTTTGGCCTATGTTGACCTTTTGACCTATTGACCCCAAAACAATAGGCTTCTGGCATTTGACCAACTCTACCACTTGGTGAAGTTTGGTGAAGATCGGTTGAAAATTGTGACCTGTAGGCCGGTGACAAACTAACAGAGTCACAAACACAACCGACCAATATACTTGAAAAATCTTCGATTTTGCAAGTAAAAAAAAAAAAAAAAAACACCTTTAGAGGCCATTTTTCCCCGCAAGCGGGGGTTGGCCTTTTTCGGGAACTGTGGATGTTGTTGTTTTTCGGTCCCCTTTTTGAAGCAATGTTTTACGGCCGGATGCCCTTCCTGACGCCAACCCTTTTTGCCGCCTTTAACGACAAGCAGGGAATTACCAGTGAACTGGTACTCAATTTGCCGACCTCGGAAGGATGACAGGCTGAGTCAACCCCCCTGGCATTAATTCAGCGATTGACCGGGATTCGAACCCAGGATCCTAGGATCCTAAGCCGGCACCCTAGCCGCTAGCCCAACACCAGGGATAAGCATATAACAAGCAGCAAGTAACAAGCCGACATATACATAATTATACACGTGCACAATCACACCATTAAATGACCAAACATCAAAGTTCTTCTTCCTCTTCCTCAATTACCTTTATATGGGGTGAGGCCTAATGGCATCAAGCTACTGCTGCTGCCCCACCTTTTGTACAATACTCCTCCACTGCCCTCTATCCCCAACCAACACTCTCGGTAACACAGGGCACCAGAACTTTCCCTTTCAATGTCCCTGACATTTTCCTGTCCGCAATAAGTCCTTGAAATTTCTTCCATGCACCCACCTGCATCCTCCTCCACACATCTGCCTCCGAGCTACCATCCTCGGTCATCGTTCCACCTAGATACTCAAATCTACTTCCCTGCCAGATATTCCTTCTCTATGAACTGATGTTAAGTTTCTTTCTCTGCTGTCTGACCCGCTGTCTGACCCACATTACCTCAGTCTTGTCCAGGCTCATCCTCAATCCATGTCTCTCGAGCGCATCCTTCCACTGCTCCAGCATTTCCTGCTCGCTCGCCGCCACAATAACCACAGGGCGATACATAATGAAGTCCCTATTTTAAATATCTCCACAAGGACCAGTCTATACCTGCGATGTTTGCGGTAGACGCTGTGGGTCCCGCAATACAGCCATCGCACGCCGCACAATGCTTAGTGAGCACGCCGACGAAGGGAAGAGATTCAGTGAAAGTGACGACTCGCACCATCATAATGATGATGTACCACTGCGAGATCACCGGAGAACATTGTCAAACAAAAATGTTGTCTAACGATTGAAAAACATGTGCTGAGAATGCGGGAGGGTATGTTCAAATTTGATGTTCATAAAATAAAATTAAAAGACGATCACAATAGCTCGGCCAAGTGAATTTGAAAAAAACAATTAAATCCTTCCTTCCCGCTCTCCACCTGCTCCAACCCCCAATGTACATTTACGGATCATTGTCTCTTTTAGCAAATCCACAAAAACCACCACATGAAATACTTACACGGCCTTGGGGTTGGTAATGTCCAAGAAATCTGGACTCTGTGGCTGAAACTCGGAATAAGAGGCGACTTGAAGTTGTACGCTGCTGAGCGAAACCAGCCCTCCCTCCTCCAACAATAAATTCCGCATCATCTGCAGTGATAAGTTCATCTCTGCACTTTACATAATATGTCAAACGATAACACGTTTTATGGCATCAAAATTATCTCTTTCATATTTTCTGTATTAGCACCACCATAAATGTGCTCCACATACAGTAGGCCTTATTTTCGCTTATTCGTGGAGCAGACACGTCATGCTGTGAGGAGCGTAACAAGAGAGAAGGAGGTTCCTCTTCACTTGAAAAGAGAGAGAGACACACACACACACACAACTGGTGTGCAAATGGGATGGGGCAGCAGCTAGAACCAACTCAGATGTTATCGGGGAAGGAAAACAGGCACCGTTGAAGGTGATGGGCCATTGCCATTACGAGTTCGCTTCTCACTCTCGTCCACCATGACGAGGCTGTGTGAGAAAAGGTGTCGGGGAAAAGAAAGCCCTGTGTGCTACCAAGTTGATTGTTGACTTGTTTTCCAATAACTACATTTTGGAAGTTCCAGGTTGAGATCATCATGGAAGATCTTCCATGACTTTCATTCACTGTTGTCCATGTAAGGGAACTTGTGCGTGGGATCTTCATTTGATGTTATCCATTTGAGAAAATTGTGTCTCAGGACTACGAATGGTTATTCACCGTGTGTTTGATGAAATGCAATCTAATGTTTATGGCAAATTACTCGTGTGGTATGTACGGTACTCTAATATGGCTAATCAATTTGACGTCATGGTGTTGCTTTCTGGTGACAATTTCCTTCCAAAAACGAAAACATCTAAAGCAAGTGTAGTTCAGAGCCGTATCAGACAGAATAGGCACAGTGGTGACATCCAGCATGAAAAGAGATGAATGATTTAGGCCATAACTAATCACATGGGTCTTTCAGGAAGAAGTCCACAGTTCTACAAGTGATCAAGTAGAGTTGGCAAGGATATAAGTTGAAATGGACAAACTAAAGATAGAAGGAAGACTAAATGCAGAAGTATGACAGAGACCATTTGAGTTCAGAAAATTGCAAAGTAAAACACAAGATGAGGTTACGTGAAATCGAGGACAGGTGAGATAGTGGGGGTACAGGTAAAAACACCCTTTCATTTGGTATACAATGACGAGTCTTGTGGAGGAGCTAAAACATAGAACGAACGTATCAGACATAACAGAACAAAATAACTGTAGAAAGACAGAGGGGAAGCACACCAACAACAGGGATGAGGGACAAAATAGAGGGAGAATTGGGGGAATTAGGGATGTGGGAAAGAATGAGGGCTAGCGGAGGATATGGGGATGAACAAGATGGACACAGAAGCAAACTCACAGGAAGGAAAATAGGAAAGTTGGAAAGAGGTGGGCTTGGGGAGAGTTAACTGGGATTTATATTTATGGATTGGGAATAATCTGAGATGGTGTTTGTTGTTGTTTTGTATGCAGCCTGTTCCTTCTAAATGAGGGGAATTTCTGGTTACTTCTCGATACAGAACTATATAGTAATTATGAGAAGTTTGTAGATAGAGGGAGGGGCTTTTGTAAATGTTCTTGCTCCGAGCATGTATAGATGGCAAATCAGAGTAAAGGGGGGGTAGGGGGAACAAAAGCCAGTCATGAGATGGTTTTCCATGTACAGCACCACGTCGGTGTTCTTCATGAATCTCTTCTTCTTTATCAGTTGAACAAACAAGTTTTGACTACATGCATCTGCTGGTTGGACATCGATAAATTAAACAGCCTATTGGGTTTTGTGACGAATTATCCATTGTAATTGAATGTTAGCACCAACAATAACCATCTGAGTAATATCATTATACACATGAACAAGGTAACCAGTGTGTGTATCATCAGGTATGCTTTAAATTGAAAAAAAAAGAAATCACAGATCTGCTAGAATGTAAATGAGGGCACCAAATACACGACAAAAAAATGGGGCACCAAATGCACAACTAAATGGGGGCACCAAATATTGAACAACAACAAAATGGGGGCACCAAATACACAACAACAAAATGGGGGCACCAAATACACAACAACAAAATGGGGGCACCAAATACACAACAAAATGGGGGCACCAAATATTCAACAACAACAAACTTGGGGCACCAAATGCACAACAATTAAATGGGGGCACCAAATACACAACAAAATGGGGGCACCAAATATTCAACAACAACAAAATAGGGGCACCAAATACACAACAAAATGGGGGCACCGAATATTCAACAACAAAATGGGGGCACCAAATACACAACAACAAAATGGGGGCACCAAATACACAACAATAAAATGGGGGCACCAAATATTCAACAACAAAATAGGGGCACTAAATATACAACAAAATTGGAGCTCCAAATATACAACAAAATAGGGGCACAAATATACAACAAAATGGGGGCACCAAATATACAACAACAAAATAGGGGCACTAAATACAGTATACAACAAAATTGGAGCTCCAAATATACAACAAAATTGGGACTCCAAATATACAAAGAACAAAATGGGGGCATCAAATATAAAACAAAATGGGGTCTTCAAATATGGAAGCGTTTCACATTGACAGCGTGGAGATGAAATATTTGTATTGAAATACTTTCTCATGCAATTCTTAACTCACAGTGTATATTGAGAACCACTCATTACCAAACAAAATAACAAACAACACTTAACTATCGGTTTACCCAGTAAGGCAGATAACATTTTCCTTCATCAGCAACAAACTCCAGCACGCCACAATGTGTCTCCCTCTCTGCACGTGTGTTGCGTAGTTTAAACAGCATGGGATATGACACGTTCAGCCGACCTATGAGTGGGATATGGGGTATAGGGTAGGAAGAGCAATTCGTATAATAAGAAAAATGCAAGTTTAAAAATAAAATAAAGTTGGATTAAGTAAGGAATTTTGCTTGCAAAGGACCTATCATGAAACTAAGACACTTGCTGGAAGATAGCAGAGCAGACTATCAATGAGGTGAATGGAATTTTAGCTTCAGGTCGTTTTGATGATCACTCCTCAATTTCCTCCTCGCATCAGCACATGGCCGGAAATGGCTGTGTCTTAGTTATAAAAGTGGGCATGTGCTTGGGTTATGAAACGTGACGTGAGACTTGGTCTGCTCTCGCTTAATTTTTTTTTTTAAATCGGCAGTGGGTCTCAGCGCAATTTTGGTTGTATGCGTACACGCGTGCGTGCACGCACGCACGCACGCACACACACACACACACACACACACACACACACACACACACACACACACACACACACACACACACACACACACACACACAAATGGAAGAGGGGATGCTAAGGAACAATATACCACCGACTAGTAAACAAGGCCATGCTCAAAAACTGTAAAACCAGAAGAACAGAATTATCCACAGCATGGACAGAAGCCAAAAATGCTTTTGATAGTGTTCCACATTCATGGATGATAAAATGCATATAATTATACAAGGTCAACCCCCAAATAAATCAAACTGATTGAGAAAGCAATGGAGCTTTGGAATACCACTGATATTACAGAACTTGGAAGGAAAGATCGAAATACCAGTGGTGAAGATACATTGCGGGATCGTCCAGGTTGAGAACCTTTCGCTCATGTTTTTTCCTAGCCCTGGACCCAGTGAGCAACCTCATTAATGAGAAAGGTCAAGGATACATCCCAACGTCCAATAAGAGAATGTCCAAAGAGACAAGAAAGGTGACATCTACTTTACATGGATGATCTAAAACTCTTTTCACTAAACGATGAAAAATTAGTATGAATGATCGTTTTCAGGTTCAAATGGAATTTGGTCTCAATAAATGTGCCAAGTGCACATTCATACAGGGTATAACATGCTAGGTAAATCAACACAAACGGACAAAATAAAAATCGACTTGGACACAAGAACCCTGGTGTTGGGCTAGCGGCTAGGGTGCCAGCTTAGGATCCTAGGATCCTGGGTTTGAATCCCGGTCGATCGCTGAATTAACGCCAGGGGGGTTGACTCAGCCTGTCATCCTTCCGAGGTCGGCTAATTGAGTACCAGTTCACTGGTAATTCCCTGTTTGTCGTTAAAGGCGGCAAAAAGGGTTGGCGTCAGGAAGGGCCTCCGGCCGTAAAACTTTGCTTCAAAAAGGGGACCAAAAAACAACAACCACGGTTCCCGAAAAAGGCCAACCCCCGCTTTGCGGGGAAAAATGGCCTCTAAAGGTGGTTATTTTTATATATATATATATATATATACACACAGCAATACAGGATCCAAACAACAAAGCATCATACAAATACCTTGGAGTAGAAGAGGGCCGCCAAATATGTCACAAACAAATGCGTAAAACAATTACCAAAGAATACCTGAATGGATCGAGGCTGATCCTGAAAATATACCTTTCTCCAAGAAAGAAAATCAAAGCCATCAACTAACCAGCAACACCAATATTCCAGTACAGCTGTGGAATAATAAACTGGCCACCAGCGGCAATCAATAAAAATCAGATATTAAAACAAGGAAACTTCTTACCATCCATAAAAAGCAATGCATCCCGAGAATGTACCTGCTGAGACGAGGAGATTGTGGCCTGATGGAGCTCAACCACGTGCACAGAATGACAACTGTAGGATTGGCTGAATACGTGAAAAGGTCAATAAACTACAAACCCAATTTGTATGCAAACATGAAGACAGCAAGCCTGAGAAGGTATCGCTATCCCACCTAGCAAAAAAATTCAAAAAATAGGTGCGAATGGAAGATGTCACGCATGAAAGGGAAATCATGAAAGGAAAACAGCAATGAATACAGCCCTAATGATTGGAAAAAAAGAAATTGAAATATCAACAGATATACACTGACAACTGGGAGAACAACAAAAGAGCAGGAAGTTATAAAATAAGGAGTTAGACAGATTGGGTATAGACAGAGAAGGATCATTGGAATGGCTAAGAAGAGGTCAGCTCAACTGGGATGGAGAAAGAATCATAATAAATGCCCAACCAGTGACAATTGTTACATATTTATGGGAATGTCTGTGAATTCCTATTCAGGTCTTTGCTTATCAATGTGTAGTCGATTAAGGGTTGTTGTGGTTGGAGGGTCAGGAGCCCTTCTGGAAAAAAAGACCGGAAACGGAAGAAGAAAGACACGAGGATTCTTCTTCCTCGCCCCGCTCCGACGAGAGGTGGGATTGATATTGAGCCGTGTGGAAAAGCGGCGTTCCCGAGCCCGTCTGGCGAGAGGAGTTACCGGGACGGATACCTGCCCGGTGGACGTCAAACTGCCGTGTGGCCGTGCACCGACCCAGCGTCTGGCACCGTTCGCGACACCGTCTACAAAGACGCGTACGGGTCGCACGTTGGGGCCTAACAACGCGTTGCAAGCGGCGTGTGGCTTTTGCTTGCTTTACAGTACCCGCTTCGCGTGGCCACGAGGGGGCTGCAGCCGTGGTCCCCGGTACGATACCTGCCCGGGGGAAACACGTCCACCCGGGGTTCGTTCAACCGCCCGAGTGCGGTGAAGCCGACCATCATCTTGGTCAGGAGGGGCCCAGAGACATTGTGAGGGACAGAGACCAAAAGGGGGTCGTGAGTACAAAAGGGGATACACATATATAAGATGGCCATCTTAATCATCTAGGGGATTGATTGTGGATTGTGAATTGTTGATGGTGGATTGCTCGGGGAAAATATCCTTGATTGTAGCATTGAAATTGTATGGTATCCTTACCCTTGAAATATATCATTGAAACTCGGTGTTCTCTTGGGTGGAATTCATATGGATTGCGTGGCGAAAGCGCATATGTGATACAACTTTCTGGCGAAGTTCCTCTCACGGTCCGGGGGTCACCGAGACCAGGTAGTCACCGAGGGGACCACGTAACAGAATACACAAATGGCTTTTAAAAAAATGGTGGGACTGAGTCAATCGGAAAGTGTAAGTTCTGCAAGGTAGAAACAAAAAAGTATGAGCCACCTCCTATCAGGATATTTTTTAAAACCTCATGTCAGTGCAGCTGTACACTCGAAGGCAAAACAAAGTATGTAGAGTAATCCACTGGCACATCTGCAAAACTATGATATCCGAGTCCCAAAAAACTGGAACTAGGATAGTCCGACAAATCAGGGCGAAAATAGCTTTGCAATATATGTCCCCGTACGATGAGATATTTTCGAAGTCCGAAAAGGGTATAACTGTGAAAAATAGACAAAACGCCCTGAAACGCAAACTTGTTCTGCAACTTATTATAATAAACCCATGTACCAAGTCTCAGTTGAATATGTTAGAGGGTTTGGGAAAAAAAAGTCTGAAAAACCACAGGTTTTTCACAAAAATCAAAGGAAAAACCACAGGGATGGACAGACAGATTGAGAGCAAACTAATACTTCTCTCCAGTGAAACTGGTAGGGGACTGATAATTGAAAACAAGGAAGTAACGCTCACATATGTTCTGATGATCCCATCGAGCGTGAACATGGAAAACAAAGCTTTGCGACCGGATATTGTACTTGGGTAAAAAAAAAAAAAAAAAAAAGAGAAAAGAGGGCATCGCTAATTGCGGTTTCCGTCCCCAGCGATTTTGGCCTAAACAATACAGAAATCAAGAAAATGACCAAATACCAGGATCTCAAAAATAAAGTGAAAAGATCTTGTTTGCTAAAGAGCGCTGAAATTGGACTAGTGATAATTGCAGCAATGGGAAGATGAAGAAACACCTCATGGAGATCTTTGAAACCATCACTGGGAATATTACCATAAAAAACTGCAGTTGGAATCTGTCTGGGGCTCGGTGACGTTCCTCAAAAGAGTCTTCGGAACAAGAACGGCACTCGGAAGAGCATATTCATCTGCCAGGCTGAACAGTTTATGTTTTGTATACCACTGATATGCCGGATCTGGATCCGGACCAAAATCAAAATCGAATCGGCTTGTTCTTGTTATCTAAACTCATCTACCTAGTTTTGTCATAAATATGCACAACTTTGAGATATCCTGCTCACAGGCAAACAAACACACAGGGGAGAAAACATTACCTCTGTCCACCTTTGGTGGCAGAGGTAAAAAAACAAACAAAAACAAAAAAACTTTCTATCCTGTATGAATAAAAACATGATGTTCCTTAGCATTTGAAGCCATATCTCCCATTGCTTCAAACTGCCAATTGCCAATGGAATACTGTTCTCCCCTATGGGCTGGTGCTCCTGCCTCACACCTGGCTCGGCTTCACGCTGTTGAATCCAAAGCTTTCAAAATCATTGGAATCTCCCGCGATGAAGCTATCTCTGAGGGCCTTTCACTCACTCACCGCAGGCAGGTAGGTGGTCTTTCTGTCTTCTACCGACTCCTCTCCGGCCTTGCTCCCCCAGCTCTCTCTCTGTGCTCTGTCCCCCAAATATTCCTACAGGTCGCACAAGATCTGCCAGCAACCCTCTGATGGTTAAACTGCCGAAATCTCGGCTCTCTGCTCACCTTCACTCTTTCATTCCTCTTTTCTCCCACCTGTGGAACAAACTCCCACACTCCCTTCAATCCCTCTCCTCCCTCCAGGTCTTTAAAACAGCTGTTCACCACCATCTCTTATCTTCCCCCATCCATAACCTTGATCTTTTCTACCCCCACTAATTCACCCCAGATCCACCTTGTTTGAAATTCCAACTTCTTTCCTGGAAATCCTGGCAGTGTCCATATGTTTATACCTCTCCCACCCCCCCCCCCCCCTTCACATGCCTCCCCCCCAAAGCCCTCTCCCTCCCACAGATCTCTCGATGTCTCCATGTCTCTCGGTCCCTGCTCTCAAATGTTGTGTTTGTGTCCTTCATCCCTCTCTCCCCATCTTGTCTACCGCTCCCGATGTTATTTGTTTTATGTGTCTGTTTGTCTTTCTGTGTGATTAATGTTCGCTCTTTCACGAGCCTCGATGTTGTATACAAAAAAAAAAAAAAAAAAAAAAAAAAAAACTGCATAGTTACCAAATGTCGTACGCATAATTAACAATGTCTTGCAATTCAGCTTACGGAACCTACATTTATTTGCAACTTCTCAAATTATTCTGTTTAGCCCAGTAAAAAATAGACATGTAAAATAATTTGCCATGTTGGATGACGTCATGGCATTCCAATGGGTCACGCTTCCGGCACCATTCCATCACAGCATCGCTGTTGTTATCAGTCCCCAAAAGATATATCGACGATCTTCTTTGGAAATTAAAAGGCGGTTTGTCTGTCTGTCTCTCTGTCTGTCTGTCTGTCTGTCTGGCTGGCTGTTTCTCACCAATTGCTCTCCTCTTTCACCACTTCATAAATAATCACCAAATGCCGTCGGCATAATTAACAGCCTTACAATCCTGCTTACGACATCAAAATTTAATCACAACTCCTCCAACCAATGTGGATAACATCAGGATATTCCGGTGGGCCACACTTCCAGCACCATTCAGTAATGGGACTGTTGTTGTTACCTGTCCTTGACAGGTATACCAACCAGCAAGTATTAATAAAAAAATACATGGGGTTTGGGCTCCAAGTGGTACATGACTGATATAAATAAATAAATAAATAAAATAAATATGATATAATTACAATAAATAATTGTTGTATTTCTATGACGTAGGTCCCACCTTGGCAGGATGGGGCTTTGTATTAAAGGGTGTAAGGTCCATTACGTAAGAACGTCTCCCCCATCCCTTTTCACCCCTCAGCCCAATGGGCTAAGGGGTATTGTCGCCACGGGCCTCGTCTGGGCGGGTGGGCGGGCGTCCGGGTGGGCGGGCGTCTGGGCGTCCGTCAACTTTTGATTTCCGTCAATTTCAAGGAGAACTGCTTGTCCGATTAAATCCATTTTTGCAGTGTGTGTTGGGGTTGAGTAGAGGAAGGTTCCTTTCGAAAATGGGTGTGCTGTGATTTTCAATATGGCCGTCACGGCAGCCATCTGGGCTTCCGTCAACTTTTGGTTTCCGTCAATTTCGAGCAGAATGGCTTGTCCGATTAAATCCATTTTTGCAGTGTGTGTTGGGGTTGAGTCGAGGAAGGTTCCTTTCGAAAATGGGCGCGCTGCGATTTTCAATATGGCCGCCACGGCAGTCATCTTGAAATTGGTTTCCGTCAATTTCGAGTAGAACGGCTTGTCCGATTAAATCCATTTTTGCAGTGTGTGTTGGGGTTGAGTAGAGGAAGGTTCTTTCCGAAAATGGGTGCGCTGCGATTTTCAATATGGCCGCCATGGCAGCCATCTTGAAATTGGTTTCCATCAATTTTGAGCAGAACGGCTTGTCCAATTAAATTCATTTGTGCAGTGTGTGTTGGGGTTGAGTAAAGAAAGGTTCCTTTCGAAAATGGGCGTGCTGCGATTTTCAATATGGCCGCCACGGCAGCCATCTTGAAATTGGTTTCCGTCAATTTCGAGTAGAACGGCTTGTCCGATTAAATCCATTTTTGCAGTGTGTGTTGAGGTTGAGAAGAGGAAGGTTCATGGGCACGCTGCGATTTTCGATATGGCCACCACGGCAGCCATCTTGAAATTGGTTTCCGTCAATTTCGAGCAGATCGGCTTGTCCGATTAAATCCATTTTTGCAGTGTGTGTTGGGGTTGAGTAGAGGAAGGTTCATGGGCGCGAAATGGGTTAATGGGTTCATGGTCGAAAATTTCATTGCTTGCAGTTCCTACTCGGTATACAATTTCGCTTTAAATAACAAATTATCATCAATGCTTCCTTTCACCATGCATGGGTTGAGGGGTTACGCCCGCTTTGCGGTGCTATTTATTATGATTATAATACCCTGCCTCCCAATCACCGTCCTAAATGTCACTCTCCATCCGTGAGTTTCTTGTCCCTGGTTTGCCCAGCAAGGAATTGGCTGGATTGTTCACCATGTGCAGAATGATATCCCATGGCAGACAGCTCTTTTTGATGAGTGTTATGGGTGAGGGAGGAGGTGCACTTCTATCCTGGGTCCATGTTAAGAATACATGTAACTGACAACTGTTCACCTGTGTGATGCATTCTTTGCATTTATGTGTCATGCATTATGCAAAATACGTTTGTATAACTTACTCAGCTGGTCCAGCGCAGATGGTGGAAGAATAACTACAAAAAACGAGAAACAAGGACATTCAAACCAAGGAAGTAATTGCAGAACTAAGCATCAAATTGAGTAGAGTAAACCAGTCCACATTTTACCTATTTTAACCTCATCATTTCCTTCCACCAACAATTAATAATGACACACGTGGTTTCCAAGCATTCATGCCAAACAATGTGAATCCTCACACCAAATGATGATCATTCACAAAACACACACACAGAATAAATGATTATCATTCACAAAACACACACACCGAATGATAATTATCATTCACAAAACACACACACAGAATAAATGATTATCATTCACAAAACACACACACAGAATAAATGATTATCATTCACAAAGTACTCACACCAAAGGATTTATCATTCACCAAACACTCACACCGAATGATTATCATTCACAAAACACTCACACCCACCAAATGATTAGCAATCACAAAACACTCACACCCACCAAATGATTTATCATTCACCAAACACTCACACCAAATGATTACCATTCACAAAACACTCACACCAAATGATTACCATTCACAAAATACTCACACCAAATGATTACCATTCACAAAACACTCACACCGAATGATTACCATTCACAAAACACTCACACCGAATGATTATCATTCACAAAACACTCACACCCACCGAATGATTACCATTCACAAAACACTCACACCCACCAAATGATTTATCATTCACCAAACACTCACACCGAATGATTACCATTCACAAAACACTCACACCAAATGATTACCATTCACAAAATACTCACACCAAATGATTACCATTCACAAAACACTCACACCGAATGATTACCATTCACAAAACACTCACACCGAATGATTATCATTCACAAAACACTCACACTGAATGATTTATCATTCACAAAACACTCACACCGAATTATTTATCATTCACAAAACACTCACACCGAATGATTATCATTCACAAAACACTCACACCGAATGATTACCATTCACAAAACACTCACACCGAATGATTATCATTCACGAAACACTCACACCGAATGATTATCATTCACAAAACACTCACACCGAATGATTTATCATTCACCAAACACTCACACCGAATGATTACCATTCACAAAACACTCACACCAAATGATTACCATTCACAAAATACTCACACCAAATGATTACCATTCACAAAACACTCACACCGAATGATTACCATTCACAAAACACTCACACCGAATGATTATCATTCACAAAACACTCACACCGAATGATTTATCATTCACAAAACACTCACACCGAATTATTTATCATTCACAAAACACTCACACCGAATGATTATCATTCACAAAACACTCACACCGAATGATTACCATTCACAAAACACTCACACCGAATGATTATCATTCACGAAACACTCACACCGAATGATTATCATTCACAAAACACTCACACCGAATGATTTATCATTCACAAAACACTCACACCGAATGATTATCATTCACAAAACACTCACACCGAATGATTATCATTCACAAAACACTCACACCCACCGAATGATTATCATTCACAAAACACTCACACCCACCGAATGATGATCATTCACAAAACACTCACACCCACCGAATGATGATCATTCACCAAACACTCACACACACCGAATGATGATCATTCACAAAACACTCACACCCACCGAATGATTATCATTCACAAAACACTCACACCGAATGATTATCATTCACAAAACACTCACACCCACCGAATGATTATCAATCACCAAAAACTCACACCCACCGAATGATGATCATTCACAAAACACTCACACCCACCGAATGATGATCATTCACCAAACACTCACACCGAATGATTAATCATTCACAAACCACTCACACCGAATGATTATCATTCACAAACCACTCACACCGGATGATCATTCACAAGAACGTTCTCTTACTCTTCCCTCCTCTTTCCACGTCCTTCCTCTCACTGCCAGGAAGCATGCTCACGGAGAAGCAGCGAAGAGTGGCAGAGAAGTGCGAGGGTACGGACCTCAGGAAGGGCTCCAGCATGTTGAACTGAGGAGATAACAGGGGTCACAATAAACTAGGGATGGATAACGGGGGTCACATTAAACTGGGGATGGATAACGGGGGTCACATTAAACTAGGGATGGATAACGGGGGTCACATTAAACTAGGGATGGATAACGGGGGTCACATTAAACTAGGGATGGATAATGGGGGTCACATTAAACTAGGGATGGATAACAGGAGTCACATTAAACGAGGGATGGATAACAGGGGTCACATTAAACGAGGGATGGATAACAGGGGTCACATCAAACGAGGGATGGACAAAGGGGGTCACATCAAACGAGGGATGGATAACGGGGATCACATTAAACTAGGGATGGATAATGGGGGTCACATTAAACTAGGGATGGATAACGGGGGTCACATTAAACTAGCGATGGATAACGGGGGTCACATTAAACTAGGGATGGATAACGGGGGTCACATCAAACTACGGATGGATAACGGGGGTCACATCAAACTAGGGATGGATAACGGGGGTCACATTAAACTAGGGATGGATAACGGGGGTCACATCAAACTAGGGATGGATAACGGGGATCACATCAAACTAGGGATGGATAACGGGGGTCACATTAAACTAGGGATGGATAACGGGGGTCACATCAAACTAGGGATGGATAACGGGGGTCACATCAAACTAGGGATGGATAACGGGGGTCACATCAAACTATGGATGGATAACGGGGGTCACATCAAACTAGGGATGGATAACGGGGGTCACATTAAACTAGGGATGGATAACGGGGATCACATTAAACTAGGGATGGATAACGGGGGTCACATTAAACTAGGGATGGATAACGGGGATCACATTAAACTAGGGATGGATAACTGGGGTCACATTAAACTAGGGATGGATAACGGGGGTCACATTAAACTAGGGATGGATAACGGGGGTCACATTAAACTATGGATGGATAACGGGGGTCACATTAAACTAGGGATGGAAAACGGGGGTCACATTAAACTAGGGATGGAAAACGGGGGTCACATTAAACTAGGGATGGAAAACGGGGGTCACATTAAACTAGGGATGGAAAACGGGGGTCACATTAAACTAGGGATGGAAAACGGGGGTCACATTAAACTAGGGATGGATAACGGGGGTCACATTAAACTAGGGATGGATAACGGGGGTCACATTAAACTAGGGATGGATAACGGGGGTCACATTAAACTAGGGATGGATAACGGGGGTCACATTAAACTAGGGATGGATAACGGGGGTCACATTAAACTAGGGATGGATAACGGGGGTCACATTAAACTAGGGATGGATAACGGGGGTCACATTAAACTAGGGATGGATAACGGGGGTCACATTAAACTAGGGATGGATAACGGGGGTCACATTAGATTAAACTATGGATGGATAACGGGGGTCACATTCAACTAGGGATGGATAACCGGGGTCACATTAAACTAGGGATGGAAAACGGGGGTCACATTAAACTAGGGATGGATAACGGGGGTCACATTCAACTAGGGATGGATAACCGGGGTCACATTAAACTAGGGATGGATAACGGGGGTCACATTAAACTAGGGATGGAAAACGGCGGTCACATTTAACTAGGGATGGATAACGAGGGTCACATTAACTAGGGATGGATAACGGGGGTCACATCAAACTAGGGATGGATAACGGGGGTCACATTAAACTAGGGATGGATGACGGGGGTCACATTAAACTAGGGATGGATAACGGGGGTCACATTAAACTAGGGATGGATAACGGGGGTCACATTAAACTAGGGATGGATAATGGGGGTCACATTAAACTCGGGATGGATGACGGGGGTCACATTAAACTAGGGATGGATGACGGGGGTCACATTAAACTAGGGATGGATAACGGGGGTCACATTAAACTAGGGATGGATAACGGGGGTCAAATTAAACTAGGGATGGATAACGGGGGTCACATTAAACTAGGGATGGATAACGGGGGTCACATTAAACTAGGGATGGATAACGGGGGTCACATTAAACTAGGGATGGATAACGGGGGTCACATTAAACTAGGGATGGATAACGGGGGTCACATTAAACTCGGGAAGGATAACGGGGGTCACATTCAACTAGGGATGGATAACGGGGGTCACATTAAACAAGGGATGGATAACGGGGGTCACATTAAACAAGGGATGGATAACGGGTGTCACCTTCAGCAATAATCAACACGATTTTAAATCAACCACAAGATTACGATTAGTGACGATCATTTAATTCTCACATTTCGTCGCAATAAAACAGAAATGTTCGACATAACAACAGATACAGGACTAAAGGCAGTTTGTTATTATATTATGTTGAATTAGTTCTATTATGTTTGACCTTTTTACCATTTTGATCAATCCAGTGGTTCAGAATCGCGAACCCAATCAAGTACAGTAATGGCCAAAACCCGAGGAAACCAAAGCGGATATTGATACAGGTAAACGCACAACACAATGTTTCCCGTACTGATTTCGTGGTAATGAATTTGAGTGCCTTTTGGACGTTTTTCAAATAATATTAATGATAGCATTAATAATAGCATTAGGCCTAAGCATTCCTCAATTAATTTTATATGCAAGGGGAAAAGCAACTGACCGAACAGCGCCACCTATACACCGCTTAAATCATCATTGTTTAAAAACACGATGTTATCTTAACTTCAGCGTTAGAAACATTTTTATGATCACTCTCTTTGGCAGCACAAGCTGTGTGAGGTTTTCACCTGTTTAAAAAAAAAAAAAAAATTATACCTGTTTTTTTTTAAAACAAATTAAAAATTATAGCTGGAGAATTTCATATATTAATCGTTTCACAACATTTGATGGATCTCAGACAAAGATCAAAAGTATCGATTTCGCAAAAGAACGGAAGAAAACAGTCCATGATCCCCCAACCTTTACTTCCGGATTAATTACTGTATTATTTGGAAAACTGAATAAAGGAATTAAATCTTCACTCGTAAAATATTCCATTGTAAATATATTAAACACCGTGGGATTTGTGGTAAAAGTTTAAAATAAAAACCATTCAACCAATGAACGAGCTGCATACTGACTTTCTTACGACATTGGTATCCGCAGCCAATAGGGATTCGGATATTTAAAACAGGCCCCGCCCACACCCTTTGGCGCAATTTTTGCTTCTTGAAATGCGCGCGAGACTGAGGGAAGATTGACTCGGATTCCGTCTCAACATCGATAGAAAGGAAAAATAACAATAAGTGATTCACAGTGCAGGCCAAATGTTGGTTACAGATTTGAAAAAAGACTTTTACGCCGCGTTGGCCCGTCAGGTTTGTTTGTTTTTCCTCTCGTGTTGATGGTGATACAAAAGAAGCAATTACATAATTATAGATACAAGAAACAGGAACTCTTGTGTTTCTTTGTTATTATATATTTGAAACGTGTGGCCAAATATGACGGCATTCAATAATATGTATAACATTTGTTTCATAACAATAACATACCAGAGATGTTTTGATCACGAGACGCGATGGGTCTTCTGTGCCTGTGGTGACCGTGAACACGTCTCGTCGGCGTATCCACGTCTCGTGTCCACGTCTCGCCCTTTGACCCATTAACACGTCTCATATCCATGATTCGTCCGTTGACTCGTCAACACGTTTTGTATCCACGTCTCACCCTTTGACCTGTTAACCCATCTTGTATCCATGTCTCACCCTTTGACCCATTAACACGTCTCATATCCACGTCTCACCCTTTGACCTGTTAACCCATCTTGTATCCATGTCTCACCCTTTGACCCATTAACACGTCTCATATCCACGTCTCACCCTTTGACCTGTTAACCCATCTTGTATCCATGTCTCACCCTTTGACCCATTAACACGTCTCATATCCACGTCTCACCCTTTGACCCATTGCATTAACACGTCATATCTAAACAAGAATGTATCGATTGAATACAGGTTTATTAGCAACAACGATGAACAATCAATCTGCAAGACAAAGAAAGCGATGGTAGATATTAGAATAAGATAATAGATACAGAATATGCAAATAACAATGCGCAGTATTACACAAGATGAGAACGCAATAGAGAACAGCACCATACAAGAGTTGTCTATCTCCCTTTCCCAAAAACGTTCAATTGTGACACAGAATAGAACGAAAACTGGAGACCAAGAAAAAAGATCACATGAGTTTATAGTTGATATTCTTCTGAATTGAATCGGGCTGGTGGTTTGATAATTCGCTTCGGGCGGCCCGTCACCACCCGATCAATCGTCGGAGTCCTCTGAGGGCAGTTCGTAATTTCCTGGTCCATTGTGGGAGTCTCCGGTGGGTGGTTCACTATCGCCCTGTCCGACGCCGGAGTCCCCTCCAGCTGGTCCATCATCACCCGAACCGTCAAGGGGGCAGAAATAGGCAGTGACTGTGGAGGTGTGGCGGTGGTCTGCACATGTGGTTGGTTAGCGACTCTCGCGGGTGGTGTCATCGCGGTAGTGGAGCGGAATGTCTGTGATGGTAAGCCTGGCGCAATGACATGTTGGGGTTCACCCTTCTGGGGAGTGGTAACAGGATTGAGACAGACTCTTGGAGCGGCGATGGGTTGGGTACCAGACATTATGTATTTCGGTACGATTGGCATAACGCTTGGCAGCATGCCACTTTTGCCAGTCGTAGTGGGAGTTGTCATGCTGAAAGGCGTAAAACGTCGCAGGAACTTACGATTCCGAAGAGTGATTCTTCCAGAGCCATCCACCTTGACAACGTATTGATCGAATTGTTTTACCTCAATCACGGTTCCGGTCCGGTCCCATTTTCGTGGTTCCAGGCCGGTCTGGTTCTGGATCCGGACATGGTCCCCGACGGCCAGTGGAGGTAGTTTTGTCGTGTGTTCAGAGAGTCTTTCGATCTCCTTGGCATGCCGAATGCGCAAAGCTTCCTCACGATTGTTGCGTGTTTCCAGCCAGGTGTCCGATGGCAAGTATCTGCCTGGGATGATGGGTATGAAGTCCTTGACTGGCCTCTTGAAGATGATCATGGCTGGAGACAACCTGGTGTCCTGATCCGGTACTGGAGTATTGCACGTTGGAACAGATCAGTGTCTAGTTCACCATTGGAACCAGTGTTATCGGTGATCATTCTTTTCGATGTTTTGACTGCGATCTCGGCACGACAGTTGCTGTGTGGGAAGGCAGTGGATGACAATCGATGGTTAACGCCCCACCGACGCAAGAAGTCTTGGGTGTCATGTGCCGTGAATTCTGGCCCACCGTCAGATGCCAATTCGTCGGGGATACCATAAGTAGCGAAGTTCGACCGCAGACATTTCACTAGGCCTTGTGCCCCGCCAGTTGTTAGCTGAATGATTGGCCAATTAGAGTAACGATCAACAGTGACCAAATAACTCCGACCCTTGTGATGAAAGTAATCTGAACAAACGTACTGGAAAGGGTAGGCAGGTTCAGCTGAGGCTGTAGGTGGAGCGCTTGGTTGCGATGGGGCCATCCGATTGCAGTGTGAGCAGCGATTGCGCATCTCATGAATCTGGGGAGTGATTCCAGGCCAAAAGATCGAGCCGCTGGCCCGGGTGGTCATAGCCGTGACTCCTTGGTGAGCAGCATGAAGATTTTCAAGGACAAGCTTCCGTAGCTTCGGTGGGATGATAATCCTCCCCTTGTAGACCACTATGCCATCAATAGTGTAGAGGTGTTCACGGAAGGGAAAGTATTCCAAAATGGACACAGGGAAATCGTCCCGACTGACAGGTAGACCCTGCTCAATAGAATTGAGTAACTGCAGCATCTGAGTGTCACTTGCTGTTTCGTCCCGAACATCGTCCCAAGTGACGGACCGCACAGAATCGAGCGTCTTGATGGCTGCCATAGAAATAGCCATTTCCATGCCAGTGTCGTCATCTGTGGTCCACAGCCCAGTCAAGGTGTGCTGTCGTAGTGTAGTCGATGTGGCCACATCCATAATGGAGGAAATGTCATCCACCAGTGGCAGTCGCTCTGATGGTGTGGCACCCGACGGATGTAGTGAAATCGCATCTGGTACGCAGTGTCGTTTTCCCGGGATGTGGATAATTCGGAAACGATATGCTAGAGTCCTTTCTTTCAAGTTGGCAAGCCGCGTGTTATGGATGTCCTCTAATCGTCTGTCGCCAAGAAGCTTGATTAAGGGCTTGTGATCGACGGCAATAATCAGGTTCTTGCATCCCAACACAAAATACTTTACTTTTTCCAGGCTGTCTGCCACTGCTAGAGCTTCACCCTCTATCGGAGCATAGCGCGACTCCGCTGCATGGGTGAAGCGGCCTCCAGCAAGGGTGATTTTCCAGCCATCGGGGCAGCATTGTGGGGTTTCACCAGGGCATCTGCAGTGTTTTTGGAGGAGCCAGAAGCCAATCCCATCCTTTGACCAGTCAGTTGCGAGACATGTTGTCCGTTCCTTGTCAAAGATCCGGACCCCATTTGCGACTTCAGATATGATGAGTCGTTTTGATTCTTCGAATAGGGATTGTAGTGTTGCATCCCAGTAGAAGGGGGTGGATGGTTTTAGGAGGTCCCGAAAAGGTCGCATCTTCTCGGTCATGCTGAAGCAGTATGTTACCTGATTGACTAGCCCAACCAGGAGCGGATGTCATTAATTGTTTTTGGTGTGGGGAAGTCCTGTATCGCTTGGAGATACCTTTGGCATGGTCGTACACTGTCCATGGTGATCTCGAATCCAGCGAATTCAACCGTGTCCTGACCAAAATGGAATTTCGTCGGATTTTGCGTAATCCCATTACGGCCGCACAGGTCGAGCCAGTTGCATGTCTGAAAAAAGCTCTCTTCCAATGTGTCGCTCCACATGATGGTATCATCAATAGATTTGGACTTGTTTTTGAAGTCCGATACAATTTCGTCAAATCGTCTGGAGTATCCATCACCTGAAGCGATGTAACCTTGGGGAGTGGTGCAGTAACGGTATCGGCCCCATGGTGTGATGAACGTTGTCAGATGGCGGTCACATTCTCTGATTGGAACGCTGTGATAGCCATTCCAGGCGTCTGTTACCGTCTTTTTGGTGTTATGTGGCACCGCCATTGCTTGATGGAAGGGTGACTGGGTGTGGTGGGTCTCACGTGTGCAGTGCGCATTCAGTGGTTGCAGATCAACTGTCCTCCGTGGGGTCCCATCCTTCTTTGGACAGACGACCATTCTGCTGCACCATGTCACTGGTTCACCAATTGGCACCGGTTCCAGAACCCCTAACTTGATGTCGCGATCGATACCAGCCTTGACTTCTGCCTGCCAGTGTAAGGGGACAGGCACTGGGGTGTGCACCGCTTTTGGTGTTGCCTCGGGGTCAACCATCAGTGTGAGAGGCGGACCTTCCATGTGGGGTAGTGGCTGGTGTTCGCAGACATTGAATGTGCTGCTTTTGTAGTACTCCAGTAGCCATTTCTCCAGCCTCTCTCGGTTCTCGTCGGTGGCCGGAAATGGGATAGATGTAGGCAGTGTAGGGGGAAGCGATCTTTCCGGGCAGTTACAATTTGCATCGATAACTGCTGCCACTGCAGCACCAACTGTGTTGGATTCGCCAGTGGTTGGGAAGCTACTAGACATGAGGCCTAGATCGACGCATGCTTCACGACTGAGATACATGTTCCGTGTGTCAGGTGAGATGTAGCAGATTTGTCGGGTTTCAATAATGTCGCCATTGGCTGTGCGACCAGACAGGTGTAGGAGCATGGCGCCGATAATCCGGACCCTTCCGCTGTTAACAGCATTCATCTTCAGGTTGACAGGTAACAGGTCTTCATTACGCAGCCCGAGTTTGTGGAAAATATTGAGTCCTGTGAGGCAGCTTTGACAGCCAGTGTCGGCCATGGCCTGGAGCCTGGCCGATTTTGGTCGGGATGACAGTGGCTGGCCGAAATGGTCATAAGCTTCCTTATCGATCCGTGCTATGAGTGTTATGTACGGCTGTGGTTGAGACTTCTTCTTGGTCCAGCCAGAGAGGTGGTCAAATATATGGTGGTCGAGGTGTAGTGGAGTTGACAAGGTGGCCATGGCCCTTTGAATTTGCGGCTTCCAAATGGCCGTTTCTCGTTCCGTGACAGAGCAGAGGAGATCGTGGACCTGGCTGCTTTCTTCCACATCATGAGCATCCATTGATTTGTCCGTAGGTTTGTTCTCCGCCTTTTTCGTGCCTACCCGGCAGACATGTGCAAAATGGCCGCGAGTGGCACATTTACTGCATGTTTTCCCATAGGCATTTTTTTTTTTTTTTTTTTTTTTTTTTTGTATACAAGATCGAGGCTCGTGAAAGAGCGAACATTAATCACACAGAAAGACAAACCGACACATAAAACATATAACATAGGGAGCGGTAGACAAGATGGGGAGAGAGGGGGAAGGACACAAACACAACATTTGAGAGCAGGGACCGAGAGACATGGAGACATCGAGAGATCTGAGAGAGGCCGAGGGCTTTGGGGGGGGGGGGGCGTGGGAAGGGGGCAGTGGGAGAGGTATAAAACATATGGACACTGCCAGGACTTCCAGGAAAGAAGTTGGAATTTCAAACAAGGTGGATCTGGGGTGAATTAGCGGGGGTAGAAAAGATCAAGGTTTTGGATGGGGGAAGATAAGAGATGGTGGTGAACAGCTGTTTTAAAGACCTGGAGGGAGGAGTGGGATTGAAGGGAGTGAGGGAGTTTGTTCCAGAGGCGGGAGAAAAGAGGAATGAAAGAGTGAAGGTGAGCGGAGAGCCGAGATTTCGGCAGTTTAACCATCAGAGGGTTGCTGGCAGATCTTGTGCGACCTGTAGGAATATTTGGGGGACAGAGCACAGAGAGAGCTGGGGGTGCAAGGCCGGAGAGGAGTCGGTAGAAGACAGAAAGACCACCTACCTGCCTGCGGTGGGTGAGTGAAAGGCCCTCAGAGATAGCTTCATCGCGGGAGATTCCAATAATTCTGAAAGCTTTGGTTTCAACAGCGTGAAGCCGAGCTAGGTGTGAGGCAGGAGCACCGGCCCATAGGGGAGAACAGTATTCCATTGAGCTGCGGATGAAAGCCTTGTATGTGGTGAGGAGCTCAGGTGTGCCGAGGAAGGACTTCGCACGACGGAGGATGCCCAGTCGGCGACTGGCTTTGGAGGCCAGCTTGGAAATGTGGTTTTCCCAAGAAAGATCATGGCAGATAGTGAGACCCAAAATCTTGAGCGACAGAACTTCTTGGAGAGGATTGTTGAGAAAGTAAATGGGAGGGTTGTCCAGTCGATCTTTTCGGAGAGACATAGTAAGAGTGTGAGATTTGTCAGGATTGAAAGACATGTTCCACTTGTTTGACCAGTCTGTGATTTTGTCCAGGTCTTCAGAGAGTGAGGAGGCAGCAGACTGCCGATCTGAGGGAAGAGGAATGGAGCGGCAGAGAGTGGAGTCATCAGCAAAGAGATAGAGAGGATTTTCGAGAGAGACAGAGAGATCATTGATGAAGACCAGAAAAAGCACGGGGCCCAGAACACTGCCTTGGGGAACTCCAGCCTGAACAGGAAGAGGAGATGAGAGAAACCCATTCAGGGCCACATGTTGACGACGACTAGAGAGGAAGTCCGCCAGCCATGCGTGGAGATTTCCATGGATACCAAAGGAGGAGAGTTTGGTGAGCAGAGCGGGGTGCCAGACCGTGTCGAAGGCACGTGATATGTCGAGGGAGACAGCTCTAATTTCCTGTTTGGCATTTAGGACCTCCATCCATTGTTGAGACAGCAGAAGCAGCATGTCCAGAGTAGAGTGACCTGGTCTGAAACCAAATTGATGATCAGAGATCAAGCCATTGGAGAAGAGGAAAGATTTCATATCAGAAGCAATGATGGATTCCATGACTTTGCTGATAATTGGGAGAAGGCTGATTGGTCTGTAGTTGCTAGGATCTGTTTTTGCACCTTTTTTGTGCAAAGCGGTGATGTTGGCTGATTTCCAAGCAGATGGCAGTTGACTTTGAGCAAAAGAGAGGGTGAAGAGAACAGAGAGAGGGTGAGATAGAGCAGCAGAGCAGGATTTTAGGACCCGTGGGCTGATGCCGTCGGGTCCAGTTGCAGAATCAGAGTCGAGGGTTGACAGAAACTTTTCCACCTTGTCAGGAGGAAAGGACACGGAGTCCAGGAGCAGCAGGGTACGACTGGGTATGGTGGGTACAGAGAGGGATGGGTTTGGGACACAAGATTTAGAGGCAAACACAGAGTTGAGGCATTCAGCTTTTTCACGTGCGGAGTCAGCTGTGTAGCCGTTTGAGGTAAGAGAGGGGATGGAGGGGGAACAAACACCAGAAACGGATTTGACCAGACGCCACCAGGATTTGGAAGAGGGAGACAGATAAGAGAGTTCGGTCTTGAGAACGGAGAGATATTGTTTCCTGGCTCTCCTGAGGGTGGACACACACTTGTTTCGGGCTTTGTGAAAGGAAATGAGATTTCCTTCCGTTGGATTTGCTTTCCAGGAGACGAAGGCAAGTTGTTTCTGGGCAACAGCCTCACCACAAGATTCCGTGTACCATGGACGGGAGGAAGGGTATGACAACTGAAGACGAGATGGGATGAATCTGTGCATGAGAGAGAGCAATTTACTTTGGAAGAATTCCCAGGATGAGTTGATGTCAGAGGTGGTAGAGATGGGAGACCAGTCCAGATGATTGATGGCTGCTTGAAGACCGTGCCAGTTGGCCTGAGTGAAATGCCAGACTCGTCGACGCTGAGCAGGCTCCCTGAGGATGGTCAGAGAGATGTCCACTTTAACAAGGACATGATCAGATGATCCGATCGGAGCAGAAGAAGAGCAGCAGACATTTTCAGGGAAGTTAGTCATAACCAAGTCCAGAAGAGAAGATGTTCCGTTGACTGAGATCCGGGTCGGGAAATTGACAGATTGTGTCAGTCCCAGTGAGTCGCAGAAGTCCTTTGCTGAGGAGCCATGGCTGGTGAGAGAGGTACCCACACCCAGCCAACTGGCATGATGACAGTTGAAATCACCACATATGAGGAAGAGAGAGTTGGGATGAGTAGATAGAAGTTGGTCCATATCATCAGACAGCGAGATGTAGATGGAGTCATCACTGTTTGGTGGACGGTACAACACACATATGAACAAGAGGTGGGAGCGAAGGGGAAGCCGTAGCCAGAGGTATTCCTGGGGGTGAGGTGGAGAGAGTGCAGTGCAGGGCGAGTGAGGAAGAGAGTTTTTGATAAAGATAGCAACCCCGCCTCCAGGACGAGGCTCAGGTCTATCATACCGGAGGAGGGAGTAGCCCGGGAGAGATACTATGGAATCAGAGACATCATAAAGGAGGAAAGTTTCTGTTAAGCAGATCACGTCTGGTTTGACAGAAGCAACCTGTATGGAGAGATCAGTTAAGTTTGAACGAAGGCCCCGGATGTTTGAGGTCCATACCGTTAATGAAGAGGAAGGGGGAGCATCAGATACAGAACAGGGGGGAGGAGGGGTAGGGTAAGATGTGGAAGAGGTGGAAGAGGTAGGGAGAGCTGTTGAAGGTGTGTCAGAGATTTCAGAATAGCTCGGAGAAAGGGAAGGATGGGGCGGACAAAAGGTTTGATGGTGATTGGGTGAGCCACAATGAGGTGTTATTTGAGGAGGGGGAAGAGCGAGGCAGAAGGTTGGGGGAGATGGAGGTGAGAGTTTGAAGGGGGAAGAAGCGGGGAGGACGCTTTGAGGAGGGGGAGTGAGAGGGGGGAAATTGAGAAGCAATGAGGGTGGGGAGATTTGAAGGGGAGGGGTGAGGGGGGAGTTTGGGAGGGAAGGGACAAGGGGAGGGATTTGAAAGGGATGGGATATGGGGGAGATTTGGAGGGGAGGGGTGAGGCAGTAGTCTAGGAGGGGAGGGGCGAGGGGGCGTCTTGGCGGGGAGGGGTGAGGGGGTAGTTTAGGAGGGAGGGGGCAAGGGGGGAGATTTGAAAGGGATGGGTGATGGGGAAGATTTGGAGGGGAGGGGTGATGGGGAAGATTTGGAGGGGAGGGGTTATGGGGAAGATTTGGAGGGGAGGGGTGAGATTGGATTTTTGAAAGTGTACGATTTATGGGAAACGAACATTTATTGCAAAATGAGTTTCTTGTGACCTTCGAGTTAAAAATACGTTTAAGGACGCTGGATGGAGGATGGAGTGCAGGAGAGTTTAGGGAATGTAGAAAAAAGGCACTATAGGAGATGGATATTTTTTTTGGGATGAATTGATTTGGTGAGCAAGTCGAAAGCAGCCTTTTAAAGAAGAAGAAGAAAAAGGTGTTATAAAATATGACGGAATACATAACTTGAGGGGAAAGTGTAAACATTGAAGGTTAATGAGTGAAAACTATCTGGGGAAATGGGGGAGAAACACGTGGTCGAAGAACGAACGAACGAATAAGAATGAATAAACGAATGAGAACAGAGAAGGAAATGGTTTTTTTTTTTTTTTTTTTTTTTTTTTTTTTTTGAGTTGAGATTTACACAAGGAAGTAGGCTATGGGTGAAAAGACTGGGAATACAGAGAACGAAAGTTATTGGATCACAAACAACGGACCACTGAGAGAAAAACAAAGCCTCAAGGTTGTACAGTGCACACTGTACAAGGCCTTGCTCGCGACACGGCAAACAGACGATCAATTTATGAAAGATAAACACCGAGAAACAACCAAAGTTGCACACAATAACTTCACACACCGAAAGATAAATACAGTTTCGACAAAATACAATTGTGAACAGACTTAACTTCGAAAAACGTGGAGACCGTGTGGAGCTTCGAAAATCCCTGCCGCCGTCTCCAAGATCTCGCGAGATCGCCGAATTGACGCCTTTGCAGAATTGACGCCTTTGGTCGATGTTCGGCTGTTTGCCATGACCAGTTTTGCCGCAATAGCTACAAATGGCCGCCTGCTTGTCGGTAGTGATCAGGGCTCTTTTGTTCTTCCAGTTTTTGTATTGGCTTGCGCCATGAGTGCCTTCACTATCGAGCAAGGCATTCTGGGAGCGTTTCCCTGCTTCCTTGGCCTCTACGAAAGTGAGAACTTCCTCCAAGCTCATGTTCTGATTTTGATCGCCGAGAATGTCCTGTTGTATATCTTGATCGGCGAGTCCCCGACATAGGACATCGCGAACCATGTCCTTGGTGTAGTTGACATCAGTAGGGGGATTGCATGAGCATACAACAGAAAACTTGCAGATCTCAGCTTGACCAGCCAGACGGGCTGCGTAGGTACGAATTGGTTCTTCTCGGTCCTGTCGCATGTTGTGGAGGTTGACGCGGGACACCATAGTATTCTCTTCTTGGACAGCAAGGGACCGAATGGCTTGTAGTATAGCTGCCTCGTCCTTGATTTCAATGCATGGGTTGCTGCGGTGGAGGTCACGTCGTAGGTTATCATCACAACATTCAAGGAGTTGAACGCGAACATCATGGCCGATTATCTGGGTCGCTGCCTTGTAACCATCCCATCTTCTGCTGAAATATTGCCAATCTTCGCTGGTGACGCCGGTTTGGATACGAGGACGGCTGACTTTGTCCGGTTTGGCTGGTGCAATGGACGTGTGAGTCATGGCGTGGATGGAGAGCTGGATAGCAGCAACGGCATTGTCAGTGCTGTCAGTAACGTAGACACAGCTCGGGAAGGGGCAGACTGCAGCAGGCATCTTCAGATGAGTTGATTGTTCATAAACAAGAATGTATCAATTGAATGCAGGTTTATTAGCAACAACGATGAACAATCGATCTGCAAGACAAAGAAAGCGATGGTAGATATTAGAATAAGATAATAGATACAGAATATGCAAATAACAATGCGCAGTATTACACAAGATGAGAACGCAATAGAGAACAGCACCATACAAGAGTTGTCTAATATCCACGTCTCGTCATTTGACCCGTTAACATGTCTCATATCCACGTCTCGTCATTTGACCCCATTAACACGTCTCATATCCACGTCTCGTCCTTTGACCCGTTAAGACGTCACGTCTCCACGTCTCATGTCCACGTCTCGTCCTTTGACCCGTTAACACGTCTCATATCCACGTCTCGTCATTTGACCCGTTAACATGTCTCATATCCACGTCTCGTCATTTGACCCCGTTAACACGTCTCATGTCCACGTCTCGTCCTTTGACCCGTTAACACATCTCATATCCACGTCTCCTTTGACCCGTTAACACGTCGCGTCTCCACTTCTCATGTCCACGTCTCGTCCTTTGACCCGTTAACACGTCACGTCTCCTCGTCTCATGTCCACGTCTCGTCCTTTGACCCATTAACACGTCTCATATCCACGTCTCGTCATTTGACCCGTTAACATGTCTCATATCCACGTCTCGTCATTTGACCCTGTTAATACGTCTCATATCCACGTCTCGTCCTTTGACCCGTTAACACGTCGAGCCTCCACGTCTCACCCTTTGACCTGTTAACACTTCTTGTATCCACGTCTCGTCCTTTGACCCGTTAACACGTCTTGCGCATTGATTGACATTGACTGTGTTTCCCTCTGATAGAGAGTGCTGGTCTTGGTGGCCGTGGATGTGGATGCTGTTTGTGCTTGCAAAACCCTGCAGGTAAGAAACTTTCTCTTATTTACCGTACACCTGACATCCACCTCAATCTTACCATTTAATTGTTTCTATTTTAATGAATACAAATTATTTTTGTTTTTATGATCACTGGGGATTTGTTTCTTTTTCTTTCCTTAAAAAAACATTGCTGGTTCCACCAGAATGTAAACACGGTACAGTACACTGTTTTGTTCTATAAGCATTGAAATTCCATTCTGTAGGTACTTGATGAAACTGCTGCAAACAGTGGAGAAGGAAAGTTTAAATGCTGGTCTTTGTTAATACGTAAAAAATATACTAAAATTGTGTTGACGGAGAAGATTGACGTATTCAGATTGAGTGCCGATTATGTGGAAATAGTGGAAAGTTTCATCTTCCTTGGTTCTAAGATCGAAGTGAGTGGAAAATGTGAGGTTAAATTAATAGAATGTATGGATGCGAGTCGTATACTGTGAAAAAGGAAGGAAAATGATTGGCAGTTTTTAAATGTGGTGTTGGAGATGAATTTTAATTCCATGACTGCAAGACGAATGAACAAATCAGAGATTGAAGATTTTAGTGCGTAGATTGGAAGCGCTGATGCTAAATCCGAAACTCTCATACTTGGGACGCATCACACATGCAGAAAAGGAAAGTCTGGAGAAGTCGACCATGCTGGGTGAGGTTGAGGGAAGAAGAGGAAGAGGCAGACTGTGTATGTGCAGCATGGATGGGGTTGAGGCTGCAATGGAGCTGTCTCTGCCAGAGCTTCGGAAATGTTTGGAGAAATCTGATAATGAATATCACCAGAATTGTTCTCTTTTCTACGCAGCACAAGGCTGTGAGGAGCATCATTGGCTGGAGGCGAAGCTGTGCCGCTGAAGCAGCCTCTGCTGATTTGGCAGGAATTTGTTGCCGACTCTGTGCCGGCTTGGGATCCTAGGATCCTGGGTTCGAATCCCGGTCGATCGCTGAATTAACGCCAGGGGGGTTGACTCAGCCTGTCATCCTTCTGAGGTCGGCAAATTGAGTACCAGCTTGCTGGGATGAATGATCAGGGTATGTACCCCGGTTTAGAATAGGTACACCGTATCCCTGCACATCGTAAGAGCGTGACCAAGGGTTGGCGTCAGGAAGGGCATCCGGCCATAAAAACATTGCCTCAAACAGGGAACCATGATTGTCATGGGGCCCGCAAGGCTAACCCCCGCTCTAGCGGGGAAAATGGCCTTAAAACGATCATTCATTTTTTTTTTCTTCACGAAAGATGCCGTGGGATCTTTAACGTCCCCCAAATTGTGCCAGCAGACAGGATGCCCAGTCTAATGTCCATCCCAGGGACAGAACACACATTGATGAAACACTGGGATGACGGTTTAGCTTATAGCTGAGTCGGGGTTTGAACCCAGGGTATACAGATTAAAAGCGAGTGTGCGTACCTCAGTCATCTTGCCAACCCTATGCACTGATTAACGACCCATTATTGCCATTCCCCCATTATTGCCCTTCCGTCATCTCTTGTCTTTCAAAACCACCTTGTAATTATCAATGTATTCGTTCACCCCCTAAATGTAATACCTCGTGCTATCTCACCCTGTCTTAGTGCCTGTTCCAGTGTGATCAGATATCGTATTCCTTAGTACCGGTGACAGGGTGGAGTAACCTTGAGGCTGCTTTCCAGCAGCACCGAGAACAGGTACGACTTGTTCCCTGAAATTTTGAATGGTGTTTTCCTCGATGCTGCTGTAAGCTGAAATGCGAGAATGACTAAAGATGTAATGTGCTCATTTTCAAGCTGATCAGATAATAACGGTGATTTTGATGGTAAAACGTGTTGTTGAAATTGATTTATTGGGGAACGTGGGGATTGCATCATCAATGGAACTGAACGATTCAATTAAGTTATTATCCTTAAGCTTTTTCAAAAAAACCGAGGGAGGGGGGGAGGAGGGTATTGTAATCGGCTCTGTCTGTCCGTCTGTCCATCAGTCACGCTATCTCCTCCAACGGTTGTGCAGAAATTCACCAAACTTGGTAGTTTTGATCACCATTAAAGTGCAAGAGCAGTGTCATTTTTGGCTCCGCCCCTTGGGACAGAGTTAAAACGTCAAATACCGAAAAATGCAATTACAGGTACATTTTTAATACGTTTATAAATGAAACTTTCAAAATGCAATTAACATTTGGGGACGCATGAAATATGAAACGATTTTTTTTGTTTTTTTACCTCCGGTCCATGTCCCAGGGAGTTGGGACTTTGGGTCACGGGTGAAAACAGGAAAAAATTTAACTCGAAATTTGATGGGGTCATTCCTGGTGGAACTTTTTGCCATCTTTTCCAACTTTGCTTCGGGTGGGAAGCGTGAGAATTTGTGACAGTGCACCATAGACCTCACTCTAGTTAGCCAGTACCCTGCGCAGCAGGAAGTGTGTGTGTGTGCGTGCGTGTGCGTGCGCGCGTGTGTTAACGGGCCATAACCTTTTTACCATTTGAGCTATTGTCATGAAATATTCACCTCAGCTTTATTATGATGATACAGAGAAGGCAAATTAATAATTTTATCAAAAAGTCAAAGGTCAGCGTCACATAAAATCAAAAGCTTTATTATGATAATATGGAGAAGAAAAATTAATAATTTGGTCAAAAGGTCAGCGTCACAAAATCGTTACTTTTCATCCGATTGACCTGAAATTTAAAGAATTTACATATTGGGTCACTGAATTGGTTCACTAATCAAAAGCTACAAGCGGATTGTTTTTGTTTTTTTTAGATCAAAAGCTCAAAGGTCAAGGCTGCGTAAAAGCATCAATTTTCAATTTTTTTTTTAACTTTTCGTTATTTTGAGCATACGGAAGAAGAAGAAGAAGAAGACGACGACGACATCTGAATACAAACGGATGTGGAGGGGCTTTCCATTTTTAGATGCTTTCTAGTTTGTTTTTGTGAATGATATTTAGTTGATTATTGTTGAAAGTGTTGGGTTGGCTTGTTTGGCATTCATATGTTGATCAATGATTCTGGAATCCTAGCTTGAAATCCCATGGATCATATTGATTGGTTCATTGTCCAGTTAATGTAAAAGTGCATTGATATCTCCATGCGTCTTCATACTGCAAGCTCCATGATGAATGGTAAACTGTTGTTTATAAAACTCATAACTGAAGTTACTCAGTCTTTCCTGCTTACCTAAGCTGTCCTGTGCCTCGCAGAGTGCCCACTGACTGTCGGTGTGAACCCTGTGTGCAGTTTTCTCTCTTTTTGTTCCTTAATTGCGGTGTGACCGGAGATCTCGTCGATAGCCTGCGGCCAGACCACCACCACCGATTCTTCGTCGTCGATTCACGCCGTCCCATCCACCTGGTTAACGCCTTCGCCGCACAAGTAGGAGAGGAAAGCAATGTTGAGTGTCTAATTGAAGACCCAAGTGGAAGAAGAAATTGAGTCACAAAATAACACCAAGGAAAATTATTACACACATGGATTGTTACCATACTGCAGATAGTGTAGATGGAGTTCCTGGTTCAAACTCACTTTGGCCAAGAATGTGACTTAAGTACTTCTTTCACTCAGGTCTTCCATTGAAAGGTTAACGTGGTGCAAGTCTTTCTAAACCGAATAAAAACGATGTCCTCCACGACGGAGTAAAGGAAATAACTGCATGCCTTTTCATGTTGGGTAACTAGAACTTAACATTTACCGATCATTCAATCAAAATACTCCGTTAGATTGAAAATTCTTCCTCGCTTACACATTATCGAGCTGACTTTCAATGAGCTTCCTGAACATCTCAACAAAGCTATTGATAACTCCTTCCTTACCAAATGAAACAGGGATATTACACAGAGTAAAACACTGACACCTGCCCTTCCATAAATCCACTTGTGAAAAACAACAGGGAAGGGAGAAGTGGAGACATCACCTTGTACACATTGCCATATTAACCACACTATCCGCTGGGCGTCGTCCCATAAAGGAACTTGTTTCATGGCTCCTTCTCGAGTGACTCAGTGACCTGACGACGAAAGGCGGTGTTAAATATATTGTGTTCACAACTTCCTCATCGAATTGTGCTGCAACCTACATTTCGACGAGCAGTGAAGTAAAGGCTAAGATGACGTGTACCTGTTCTAAAGGTGACGTCCGAGTCATGAACATGCATATTTACCTCCGCCACCGAAGGTGGATGGAGGTTATATTTTCACCCGTTTGTTTGTCTGTTTGTGAACAAGATATCTCAAAAAGTTGTGGACGGATCTGGACGAAATTTGGCAGAGATGTAGCGTCTGTGACAAGGACTAAATGATTAGATTTGGTGAAGATCCGGATTCGGATCCGGCTACTAGAATTTTTAAAGCGATTCTTCACCATTGGGAGATTGGGCCAAAAACGATACATAGCAGGATATCTCAAATAGTTGTGGACGGATTCGGACGAAATTTGGCAGAGATGTAGTGTATGTGACAAGGACTAAATGATTAGATTTTGGTGAAGATCCGGATTCGGATCCGGCTACTAGAATTTTTAAAGTGATTCTTCACCATTGGGAGATTGGGCCAAAACGATACATAGCAGGATATCTCAAATAGTTGTGGGCAAATTTGGCGGAAATGTAGCGTCTGTGACGAGGACTAAATGATTAGATTTGGTGAATATCTGGATTCGGATCCGGCTACTAGAATTTTTAAAGTGATTCTTCACCATTGGGAGATTGGGCCAAAACGATACATAGCAGGATATCTCAAATAGTTGTGGGCAAATTTGGCGGAAATGTAGCGTCTGTGACGAGGACTAAATGATTAGATTTGGTGAATATCTGGATTCGGATCCGGCTACTAGAATTTTTAAAGTGATTCTTCACCATTGGGATATCGGGCCAAAAATGACACAAAGCAGGATATCTCAAATAGTTGTGGACGGATTCGGACGAAATTTGACGGAGATGTAGTGTATGTGACGAGGACGAAATGATTAGATTTTGGTGAAGATCTGGATTCGGATCTGGCTAATATAACTATTTATGTGATTCTTCACCATTGGGGGATTGGGCGAAAAGCGATTATATAACGTGATATTTAAAAAAAGTTATGGACAAGTTATGACTAAACTTGGTGGACGAGTTGGTCAGGTGACAAGAACAAGCTGATTAGATTTTGGTTCAGGTCCAAATCCAGATCCGGCCTATCAGTGGATACAAAACATCAAGTGTTCAGTCTGGTGGAGGGAGGTATGCGCGCTACCGAATGATGTTCTAGTCACATTTTGTTTCCAAGTCGGCAAACTAACTAGTATTTCCACATTAAACAACAGTCCTATAACGTGTGGAAGCCGTGACACGGCCGTTCCGTGAGCTTTGCTAAGCATTTGTGGTTGTTTCAGGTTTGTGTAGTAGTACGAGAAGGAGATGACATTCAACTTCCTGACTACGATGAAATATTTCGTGAAGATGAAGAGTCTGATGGAGGAGAGGAAGAGATGGATGAAGATGATCAAAATCAAAAAGGAACTACAGATGAGGTGCGCATGCGTGTATTAGAGGAAGCCTGAACCATTGTTACGCGAAGAACTTGTAAAGAGATTTATTTAAAAAATGAACATATTTTTGGTGAATAATACTAATAATAATGATTAAGTTGTGTTTGGGGGGGGAGAAGGGTTAGTTGACGAATAATTTATAATTTACAAAGTGTGGTGAGGGATGAGTATTGATTATGGAGGATTTTAATAACAATCATTACGTTGATTATAGCGATTAAACAGACAGCACAGTGACAGGTAGCTATAGGTAAAGGTAACACGGTTTTCGATTGTTATTTGTAGCGGGATAAATTATAAATCAAAAGAGGAAGTGTTAACACCCTACAGGAATTTAGTGAGGCCTCATCTAGAATACTGTGTTCAGTTTTGGTCACCACATCTGAGGAAGGACGTGTCTACCATGGCGAGGGTTCAGAGTATAACTATTGGATTGTCTTTGGGCCGAGCTAGTCTAAATGAGACCGGAATTTATACATTAAAAGGAGGGGATTATGAGGAGATGCGATAGATGTTTTAGACGATGACTGATATAGACAAACGCAATGCAGATTTTTTTCACCGTTAAGAGCACAATCAATTAGGACATTGACAGGTCCGAAAGCCACAACCAGAGAGTAAAAAAGAGTAAAATTTCTCACCCTACATTCCCCTTAAACCGCAGTACCCTGGGGACGTCCATGCATGTGTCTCACTGTTCCCCACACCCTGTCCCCAGTGAAATAAACTAAAGGGAAGTCGATGATGAGCTGTCGCAAATCCCCACGCTTCCCACCTAAAGCAAAGTTGAAAGATCGCAAAAGGTTTCACAAGGAATGACCCAATATCAAATTGAGTGAAAAATATTCTTTTGTTTTGACCCCAAGTCCCCCCATCCCTCCCCCTGCGGCATCAACCGGGAGTCAAATCCAAAAAATCGTTACATATTTCATGCTGTCCCCAATGTTGATTTCATGTACAAAGTTTCATCAAAAAAATGTTTAAAATGTTCCCGGAATTACATTGTCTGGTATTTGAACCTGCCCCAGTGGGCGAGGCCAAGAATGATGAGCTACTCTTGCAAACTCGTGCCTTGTGGTGATTATAACTACCAAGCACGACAGACGGACAGCCGTAGCCGATTACAACATCCCTCAATATTTTTTCAAAAAGCATAGGAATAATAAACTCTTGTACCCCCTTTCCCCACTTTTAAAGGCCATTTTTCCCCGCAGAGCAGGGGTTGGCCTTTTTCAGGCACCGTGGTCCCCTTTTTGAAGCAATGTTTTATGGCCGGATGCCCTTCCTGCCACCAACCATGTTAGTCGCCTCTTCCGACACACAGGGAATTACCAGTGAACTGGTACTCAATTTGCCGACCTCGGAAGGATGACGGGCTGAGTCAACTCTCCTGGCATTAATTCAGCAATCGACCGGGATTCGAACCCAGGATCCTAGGATCCCAAGCCGGCACCCTAACCGCTAAACCAACACCAGGCTTATAATAATATACTCTCGTATGTTGAACGAATGTAGTGTTTATATATCGCAGGCATAATTGGCCAATGGCCTCCGTGCATGTTCAAGTGTGCGTACATTCTGGTAATTGTGTGTGCTTTTCCTTCGTCTCCCATTCTCACAGGATGAGATTGAGGTGAGCATTGAGCGCCGAAGAAAGAGGAGGCTCTGGGAGGAGAAAAGGTACCTAATCAAACGATTCCATCATATCGGCTTAATATAATCCGTGCCATTTAATTAATTTCAATTTCCAATGATTTTGAGACTGTAAAAATGTTCCATGAGATACTTGTCAACTACGTCGACTCCGTTGGTGTGTGTATTTGTATTTACTACTGTCTCGATCACATGATGTATTGAGAAAATCAGGTAATGTGAAGTTGAAATTCCCCACGTCGTTTGTTTATTACGTTTTAGTTCCACATTAGCTCGAGCACAATAAAGTGTAGGAGGTGAAACGTTCCATACGGCTTCAGTGTACCACATGACAGCTCATTCGATACCGGTATTCATACTTCTGGTTTGATGAAGGGATGGTGTTTGAGGGCACCGGAAGGCCATTAAGGGCGAGTTTGATTGAAAATAAAGAAAGCCTTTTATTTATTTGTTTATTTGCCCTTTTCGTTTCCGTTTCCCAGGAGGGAGCTTGTGTTTGAATATGAACAATATGAATATTTTGGAACGTCGGTGAGTTGGTTTTTTGTCATTTTTTGTCTCCCGAAGTCTGGATTGATGACTGATGGTTGTGTTGTAACCTGTGGTGTGGTTTACATTTCCCAGAGTGCTTTGCTGCTCTTCGAACTGGCGTGGACCCTTTCCAAGGATTCCAATGAGTTGTTATGGTGGGCAAGTTTCATCAATCCTATCTATGCCATTATTTGATCTTCTCCATCAATAAATTCTGTCCAACATTTGTGACGTTTTTTTCTGTCCCTCTTTTTCACCCACCCTTGTTTGCACAATAATTACATTATTTCATGCAATTTTTTTCCTTGTGCTGAAGACGTATCCGTGTTCGTACGTAACAGTTGCTAAGCTACGGAATAACCCACTCCTACAGTAACTCGAATTACTCTCAAAATCTAAACATTCTGCTCACCTGCGGTCCTTTGTCCCTCCATTATGAGTGGAATCGCCTTTTTCAAGTCTGTCGTTATTTCATCATCTCCCTGTAGTCCTTCCACACAGCAGTCTATTCGCCATCCAATTTTGTCTTCCAACTCAACTTGAGACCTATTTATTCTTGTTGATGGTGAATCTTCATTCTACCGGAAGTTTCATGTACTCGTGTGGATGTTGCTCGTCTTGATGTCCATTGTATGCCTATTAACCTTGAAAAATTATCTTGCATTTAAAAGTCTTTCTTTTTAGGTACTGTTCAATGATCCTGATTTTGTTGGATTTGTGTGACTTCCGCAAATTTTGTCCTTCCCACAGGTGTGCTATTGTGGGATTGACTGACCAGTGGCTCCAGGAGAAGATCCCACAGTAAGGAACATTGTGTGTGTGTGTGTGTGTGTGTGTGTGTGTGTGTGTGTGTGTGTGTGTGTGTGTGTGTGTGTGTGTGTGTGTGTGTGTGTGTGTGTGTGTGTGTGTGTGTGTGTGTGTGTGTTATATAATATATATATTGTAGTGAAATCGTATTCGTACTGAACCCGGGGGTGATGCTCGCTGCTCGTTGACACCGCTAGGGGCGTGACTATAAGACCCGCTGCTGCGGACGGTGCTCCGAGGTTTCTCCTGTGACACGTTACATCTGGTAGACTCGCTAACGGTACGCCAGCATAGAATATCCAGCTTGCTTGCATTGAATGTTATGAATGGTCCCATGTGATGTCACATCGTATACTTATTGTATTTCCTTCATTACAGGATGATATGATCTAAATGGAATTAAACCACCAGTTGGACTAAAGTTGTGTGGACCTGATTGGTTTTCCACAACATATATATGAATTTTTGGAGTTTTTTTTTTTCTTTAGAAGAATGAGGCTCATGGAAGAGCAAGATTAAACTTTTTTTTTTGTTTTTTTTGTTTTTTTGTATACTGAATTGAGGCTCGTGAAAGAGCTAACATTTACTTCACAAACAAATCAACCAGACAAACAAAATATATAACAAGAGGGAGCGGAAAACAAGATGGGGAGAGAAGGGGAAGCACACAAACACAACATTTGAGAGCAGGGAGATGTGTGGAAGGGAGTGGGCCGATGACATCCAGCTTTTCATCTCCACCAAGTCCGTCTCCACCGACACCCACTCTATCCTGACAAACTGCATCACTGAAATAAAATCCTGGCTTCAAATCAACTTCCTCAAGCTTAACTGTGATAAATCTGAAATAATCATCATTGGCCCAAAAACGCTCACAAAATCCACCCATAACTTTGCCCTCAACATCGACGGTATCCCAGTATCCACCTCACCTCACATCCGGAATCTTGGCGTCATCTTTGACCAAACCCTTTCCTTCGACAAATACACTAAACAGATCACAAAGTCAGCCTTCTTTCACCTGAAAAACATTGCCCGTCTCCGCTCATCCCTCTCCTCCACGGCTGCAGAAACCCTCATCCACGCCTTCATCACCTCCCGTCTGGACTACTGCAATAGCCTCCTCTATGGTTCACCCTCAAAAATCACCAATAAACTCCAATACATTCAGAACTCCGCTGCCCGTCTACTCACCCATTCCCGGACCCGTGACCACATCACCCCCGTCCTTTACAAGCTTCACTGGTTCCCCATCCCCCAGAGAATCCAGTACAAAATCCTCCTCTTGACATACAAAGCCCTCCATAACCTGGCCCCATCCTACCTGGCTGACCTCCTCTCCAGACACACTCCCACCCGCAACCTCCGCTCTGCTGGTACCAACCTCCTGACCCCCTCCATCCGGACCAAATTCAGATCCTGGGGGGACAGGGCCTTCTCCATCGCTGCTCCCACCCTCTGGAACGCACTACCTCACACCATCAGAGACTCCTCCTCACTCACCACATTCAAAACATCACTAAAGACCCACCTGTTCAACACTGCATTCAACATTCAACCCAAGCATTTAACCCCTGACTATCTCTTCTCCTTCTCCCTCCTTTTGCTTTAAATATTTCCCTATTGATTCTTGTCTTTTTGCAATTGTTGTTTTCATGTATTGTTATGCATTATGTTTTCCACTCTGTCAAAGCGCCTTTGGGCTTCTGGAAAAGCACTATACAAAATAAATGAATTATTATTATTATTATTAAACTTACAGTGGGCTGCAAGGCAACAATTGGGTCCAATCAGCAAAGGAATGAATGAATTACCAGGAAAGAAAGGAAATGAAACCCTGAAATGAGCAAGCAAGAGGGTTCGGTTGGGAAGGGTCCATTGGTGTAATCATGATCATCGGTGAACTGCCTGCTTGAATACGAGATCATCGGTGAATACGAGTTGGCAGTGAACTGCCTGCTTGAATACGAGATCATCGGTGAATACGAGTTGGCAGTGAACTGCCTGCTTGAATACGAGATCATCGGTGAATACAAGTTGGCAGTGAACTGCCTGCTTGAAGCCCTAAAAGGAATATGTGGGACAGAATGGGCTCCAGAAGGTGCTTCTATAGACTGGAGAAGTGAGAAATAATGGAGTTTAGGTGTGCAGTCTACCTGGATTTTAGGAGTTTAACCAGAAGAGGTTACTGGAAGAATTGGTGTATCCTGGAGTAGATAGGGAGGGTCAGAGGCAGAAATGTTCTTGAACAGATGGTGGAAATTGGAGATACCATTGACCTACCTGCGATGGGAGACCGACAGACCTTGTGCTTCGGCCTCATCATGCAAGATTCCACATAATCCAGGAGAGACAGATGTGTTGCTTGGGTGCTGGCCCACAGCGGATAGTAGTACTTCGTTGAGCTACATACAGAGGCCTTGGAGACTGTGAGTAGCTTTTATTTTCCAAGAAAAGAGTTGGATAGACAAAGGACACCCAGTCTGTGACTGGTTTTGGAATTCAGCTTTGGTATGTGGTTGACCCAGGAGAGGTCATGTCTGAGGATGAGGCGTAAAAGTTCAAGAGACTGAATCTCTTCCAGTGACTGACCATGAAAATAGATATGTGGGCTAGTTTGACTATCATTCCGGAGAGATAGGGTGAGACAGTGGGATTTTCTAGGATTGAAGGATGTGATCCATTTCTCAGACCGGAATCTAATAATTTCCGTGTTCGCAGAGAGAGGTGAAGCTGCTCTCTGCTCAGTATGACAAGGTGGAGTCGTCTGCAAAAAGGAAGAGGATTTTCCAGAGCATCAGAGAAGTCATTTATTATATAGATGAGAAACAACACTGAGCTCAACCCACTGCCTCGAATAACTCCAGCATCCATTGGAAAAGGGGAGGAGAGGGTTCCAGTGATAACACATTGACTGACTGCGTGAGTTGAGGAAGTCAATGCAGGAATGAAAGCAGCCTTTCATGTCATAGGCTGTCATAGGCTGTCATAGGCATTCATGTCATAGGCTTTCTAAGCAGAGAGCTTGGAAAGCAAAGCAGGATACCAAACTGTGGCGAATGTCCAACATGTATCCCAACCTCTTGTTCGTGACTGAGGACTCCAATGATTGCTGAGAGAGGAGCGAAGGCATTTCCAGGGTTGACACTGGAATGGAATCTAAGCTGATGGCAGAGATCAGGTCGTTTGAAAACAGGAAACGCTCGACATCGGTGGCAATAATGGACTCCATGACTACTTCTAATTGGAAGAAAGCTCACTGGCCTATAGTTGGTAGGGTCTGTTGTTGCACCCTTAATGTGAACGGGAGAGATTTTTTACCTCAACTGGAACGAAGTTCAGGGGAGCTTGTGCCATTGCGGCATCATCGTGCATCGTCAGTCCATCCGTAAACACTTGAAACCTCTTCTCCGAAACCGCTGATGGGATTACGACCAAATTTGGCACAAATTATATGTGTTGTGTTGTGACTAAAGTTTGTTCACGGCATTAAAAAAAATAGGGGTCTAAGCGGGTTTACCGGGGGTCAAAGTGCTTCAAGGTTTGACCCCCAAAATAGGAATTAGCTTTTTTCTCTGAAACTACACACAATATTTCGATGAAACTTGGCCACAACCTTCATCACCCGTTATGTACCAAAGTTTGTTCACGGCGTTAAAAAGAAAAATCGGGTTCTGAGGGATCCACTGGGGGTTTGTCCCCCAAAATAGGTATTTGCTCTTTTCTCTGAAACTACATACACAATTTCAATGAAACTTCACCACAACCTTCATCACCCGTGATGTACGAATGTTTGTTCAAGGCATTGGAAAAATTGCGGTTGATGGCGTGATGACAGTTGAAGGAGCCGTAGATGAGAAACAGCGAGTTGAGATGAGAGATTACGAGTTGATCTATTTTAGATGAAAAAGAGGTGCAAAGAGAGAGGGTTGTCATTGTTGGGTGGATGCTAAACCACAGACGACATTAAGTGGTTGTGGAGATGGATACACAGCCGGAGGGGTTAGTGTGGGGATTACCCAGATAACTCGTTATATTTTCAATTAACTGTGGATTTTTATGTTAAGTTCTCATTAACCTTGTATAACTTTTTATTATAATAATAATAATAATAATTCATTTATTTTGTATAGCGCTTTTCCAGAAGCCCAAAGGCGCTTTGACAGAGTGGAAAACATAATGCATAACAATACATGAAAACAACAATTGCAAAAAGACAAGAATCAAGAAAACAAACAGCAGCGATATACGGCATATATATAAGACAAGAATCAAAAAGACAAGACAAGAATCAATAGGGAAATATTTAAAGCAAAAGGAGGGAGAAGGAGAAGAGATAGTCAGGGGTTAAATGCTGTGGGTTGAATGTTGAATGCAGCGTTGAACAGGTGGGTCTTTAGTGATGTTTTGAATGTGGTGAGTGAGGAGGAGTCTCTGATGGTGTGAGGTAGTGAGTTCCAGAGGGTGGGAGCAGCGATGGAGAAGGCCCTGTCCCCCCAGGATCTGAATTTGGTCCGGATGGAGGGGGTCAGGAGGTTGGTACCAGCAGAGCGGAGGTTGCGGGTGGGAGTGTGTCTGGAGAGGAGGTCAGCCAGGTAGGATGGGGCCAGGTTATGGAGGGCTTTGTATGTCAGGAGGAGGATTTTGTACTGGATTCTCTGGGGGATGGGGAGCCAGTGAAGCTTGTAAAGGACGGGGGTGATGTGGTCACGGGTCCGGGAATGAGTGAGTAGACGGGCAGCGGAGTTCTGAATGTATTGGAGTTTATTGGTGATTTTTGAGGGTGAACCATAGAGGAGGCTATTGCAGTAGTCCAGACGGGAGGTGATGAAGGCGTGGATGAGGGTTTCTGCAGCCGTGGAGGAGAGGGATGAGCGGAGACGGGCAATGTTTTTCAGGTGAAAGAAGGCTGACTTTGTGATCTGTTTAGTGTATTTGTCGAAGGAAAGGGTTTGGTCAAAGATGACGCCAAGATTCCGGATGTGAGGGGAGGTGGATACTGGGATACCGTCGATGTTGAGGGCAAAGTTATGGGTGGATTTTGTGAGCGTTTTTGGGCCAATGATGATTATTTCAGATTTATCACAGTTAAGCTTGAGGAAGTTGATTTGAAGCCAGGATTTTATTTCAGTGATGCAGTTTGTCAGGATAGAGTGGGTGTCGGTGGAGACGGACTTGGTGGAGATGAAAAGCTGGATGTCATCGGCGAAGCAGTGGAATTGGAGACCATGACGGCGGATTAAGTGACCGAGCGGGGACAGGTAAAGGATGAAGAGGAGGGGGCCAAGAACTGAACCTTGGGGGACACCTTGGGGGAGGGGAGCAGTGGGGGATTTGCAGTTATTGATGGAGATGAACTGGCATCTGTCAGAGAGGTATGATTTAATCCAAGAGAGGGCAGTGCCGGTGACGTTAAAGGTGGATTCAAGTCGGGTGAGGAGGATAGTGTGATCGATGGTGTCAAAGGCAGCGCTGAGGTCGAGGAGGACGAGAATGTTGAGGTTGCCAGCGTCAGAGGAGAGGAGAAGGTCGTTGGTGATTTTGAGGAGAGCATTATGTTTCCATTTTTCTCCTCTCTTTCTCTGACAGAGGAAAGTATGTATCAGACGTAGCATGGCTGCAGAGGCATGTCTCTCGACTGAATCATCGGCAGGAAGAGGGTTCCGGTGGTTCATATTCTCATGACTCCCTCCGCCTGGCGTTCACGTACGAGTGAGTTTGTGGAAAGGGAAGGGCAAGCATTGGGGTGGGTGAGGAGAGGCTTTTCTTTCGTATTTTCCAATGAATTGAATGGAGCTAGATTAAATATGCAAAGTTCAGGGTTAACATTCACTTGTATCAATGTCTGTTTCCATAGATTGAGTTTGTCCTTGTACCAGCACTGGAGTCTTCTGGACAGTCTAACACACTCTCTCCCCACCTGGGCTGGACTCAAACTTTGGTCTCTTGCAGGACAAAGACGTTTACAAGGACTGCTCGCAGACACTGGGTATTTGTCTGCCTTCGTTTGAATAATCGTTTTTGTATGCGGTGACGTTGTGGTATCGTTTAACATTTTATCAATTAAATATATGATCATTACTTAAAGGCGAAACTACATAGCGTTTGTTTATCCAATGGTGTATTTGATATTTTGAGATGTATCCTACCCCCGATGAACAAAAAAAGTACCCTAACGAACTTGTGGATGACCTCATTGATTCGATTCGAATATTATTTGATTACTGATGTGATGGTTAATAGAAATGGCAGTAAGAAGCGAGTTATCTCACAATCGTGTTGTGTTCAAGTTATCCTTTAACGGAGTGTGGGTTTTAACCACTTGTGGTTAATTTTGAGTGTGATTCAAGTCATTTATCCTACATGTCACCATCACTGACATGAAACCTTTATTAATATACATGTATATCAGGGCTTCACATGAACTTTTTAGGGTACCCTACCCATTATTTTATTATTTTAGGGTACCCCACCAACACCACAAGGTGTACCCTACCTCCTACATTATTATTTTAGGGTACCCTACCTACACCCATTATTTGTAATTTAGATTTTTTTTAATTTTTGGCATCTGAAGTCAAATTTGGATACCCCAAAAACTCTAAAGGTGGTTCTTTTTATTCAACTTTGAAAAGAGGATATTTACGGATACACTGATCAGTGATCATTGACAAATCCAATAAAAACACACCAACCAGCCTTTGTTTAATAGTGAGAGACAGAAAATGTTCATTTCTTAAAGAACGAAAAAAAAAATTATTTCAATTTAACTTCATCACTTTGTTAAGCCAGAATATATATTTTTTTTCTGGAGGAATCCAGGCCTTCGTAAAGCGAGATTATGTTGAAAAATCACAGTTGTTATACATGTACATGCAATAAACAAGTTCTGAAAAATATTTTAAGGTTAGTTATTGACTGACGTGTGTGTGTGTGTACGTGTGTGTGTGTGTACTTGTGTACACAATCAAGTGAAAAAGTAAGTACACCCCATGTAAGGTTTTGACTTTTTCAACATATTTCAACATACAGATATTTGATCTTCATTACAACAATATTGATAGATAAAGGTGATATAATATTACAAATATCATGAAACATTTACATTTTGTAGTCCATTGTATAATTTAAACAAACATAAATGCAAATTTCGCATGTGGAAAAAGTAAGTAAAAGGCCCCTCCCCAGCCTTACCCGAATGTTCCAAGCCTCTCCTCTCGCTGCCGTTGTGAGCCACTCCCTTTGGGCTCCGATTGGTTGCTCGCGGCTTACCGGCCACTCCCCCCTGCAGCTCCTCCCTTCGGCCTTGCCAGACTTGTTCCAGGCCGAGCACATGGCATTTCAGCTCAAAGAACACCTAACTCACTGGCCTGCTAAACGCAAACTAACACAGGAAAGGAGACTACGCTTACATTTACTAAGAAATAACTGAACTAAAGCGAGGCAACATGTTGTGGTGCGACTACCTACGAGGGGGGTCATCCTTTATTCACAAAACCGCAACAATATATATATATATATATATATATATATATATATATATATATATATATATATATGTATATATATATACAGTGGAACCTTGACTTACGAGTGCACCAACTTACGAGTTTTCCGAGATACGAGCCGTCGCTCGGGCGGTTTATTGCTTTGAGATGCGAGCCGAGATCTGAGTTACGAGCTTACGCCACCCGCCACCAAGTGGGTTCCGGTCACGTGGTTATCTTGCCGTGCAAGTATCTCTGCCGTATATCGCTGCTGCTTTGTTTTCGCATTTTGGTTATTTTGAGTTTACGCCACCCGCCACCAGGTGGGTTCCGGTCACGTGGTTATCTTGCCGTGCAAGTATCTCTGCCGTATATCGCTGCTGCTTTGTTTTCGCATTTTGGTTATTTTGGAAAATTTCTTAGTTTTAACCATGGGTCCTAAGAAATTGAGTGCCAAGGGAAGAGAGGATGATGTGCTTGGATATAAAACACGCAATCGTCGAAAAACATGAGCGAGGTGTGCGTGTTGTCGACTTGGTGAGGCGGATGTGAAGGCAGCTGAAGATTTTATTATAACTGAGAAGAAGAAGAGGATGATGTGCTTGGATATAAAACACGCAATCGTCGAAAAACATGAGCGAGGTGTGCGTGTTGTCGACTTGGTGAGGCGGATGTGAAGGCAGCTGAAGATTTTATTATAACTTTTGCCGAACTGATAGAAGCCGAACGATACATCCCCCAGCAAATCTTCAACTGTGACGAGACAGGGCTCTTCTGGAAAAAGATGCCGAGGAGGACGTATATAACGGCAGAGGAGAAGAGCATGCCAGGCCACAACTTGTTCAGAGTGCCGGCGATAGCTCGCCTTCTCTTTGTGGAAAACACGGTGAGATCCTTAACATCCAACAACTAATGGGACGCAAACGGGGCGCCCAGTTTAGCGGTACACACATTGATGAATCACCCTGCCTGTGATTCACCCATGACAGGTTATAGCTGGGTCGGGATTCAAACCCAGGCTGGACAGTTTAGAGTCAAGTGTGCGTACCTCCAGTCCAGGCCATCCTGCCAACTTGTATGCTGCATACAGGTGAAATATAAAGCGCGAGATATTTTTATATATACTGTATATTTAAAAAAAAAATTGGTGTGGTTTTTGGCGGGCTGGAACGGATTAATAGCATTTCAATGCATTTTAATGGGGAAATTTAATTTGAGAAACGAGCAAATTGAGTTACGAGCTCGGTCACAGAACGAATTAAACTCGTAAGTCAAGGTTCCACTGTATGTATATATATATATATATATATATATATATATATATATATATATATATATATATATATATATATATATATATATATATATATATATATATATATGTATATATATATATATATATATATATATATATATATATATATATATATATATATATATATATATATAGATATATATATAGATATATATATATATATATATATATATATATATATATATATATATATATATAGATATATATATATACATAGATATATATATATAGATATATATAGATATAGATATATATATAGATAGATACACATATTTATATTGTTGTGGATATGAGAATGTTTTTTTATTTTGTTGTTGTGGTAAAATGTTGTTGTAAAAGGTTGTTGTAAAATATCACCCCTCCTCCCTCCGTTTGTGGTTGTATAAAGGTCAAAGGGCGTTTCCGTAGTTAGTCCATAAAACATACATGCAGGACACGATATATCCTTTCTTTTGACAGTTATATCCTTATTATGTGTATTAGCGTAAGGCTGTGTCTTCCATTAATTGAAATACTCCATTGCACCAGTGAAAGAGAATAGATCCCCTTTCCTTCCCATCCCCAAAATCTCCATCCCATATTACATCCCCTCTCGTCACCGCTGAGCCCTCGATTGCCCATATTACCTCCGATCCAATTGCCGCCATTGACCACGAGGCAGGGTTGGGGGAAGGAAGGCGTTTCCCCACCTCGTCAGAGAGGGGAGGAGTGAACCAGCCCCGCTCGACCAACCATGAGCCAGGGGTTTGGCTACAGAGGGCGGAGGAAGAGCGGCCGGGGAGGTTCGCAAAGGTTGAGGGGCGGGGGCCTATATAACCCAAGGCAGGGGTGTGGCCAGGAGAGATGCGTTTTTACAGAGGAGAGCAGAAGACAGAAAGGCCTGGAGTTGGACTTTGAGTTGGTCTGAGTTGGTTGGGAGTCGGTCGTCAAGTGCAGAGTGGTGAAGAGTCAGTCAGTAGAGGTGGTGGTCAAGTGGTTGCGTTGGTTGCGGTGAGGAGTCGGTGGTAAAGAGTGAGGGACCAAGAAAGAAAGAGAAAGAGTCCTGAAGCACGAGAGGAAGTTGTTGGACTGGGTGGGACTAAGGAAGGAGAGAGAACCCGTCACACCAATCCCCCAAGCTCCGCGTTGGCTCCACCAAGCTCCGCGTTGGCTCCACCAAGCGTTCAGCTCCACCAAGCTCCGCGTTGGCTCCACCAAGCGTTCAGCTCCACCAAGCTCCGCGTTGGCTCCACCAAGCGTTCAGCTCCACCAAGCTCCGCGTTGGCTCCACCAAGCGTTCACCTCCAGCCATCCACCTCCTGCAATTCCCCGCGTGAGTCCGTCTTTTGTTTGTTCTGTCCTGGGTTAATTAAGTCTGTATAAGCTAGTATTTTCCCTGTGTCACCTGCGTCTTATGTGTTGTAAATAAACCTTGATTGCTTTCTTTTTGCTTGTGTGTAAATAGCCAATAAATTCAGTCGTATTTCCAAACCTTTCTTTGCCTTCTTTTTCCTCTTTGCATTCGTCGCCTTTGTCTTTTCCCCATTGGGCAGCTACGGTGCGATACGGCCAAAGTTCGGGTGGAATCGGGTGAGTTTTGTTAGGTCGCGGTCTTACACCACCGCTCGGTCTATAACATCTAACCGCGATCTATAACAATTGGTGTCGAGGAGTGAGATCGGACCCGGAGCGCGTTTACGCGCTCGAAATTATAAAGCCGAAATTTGTTTGTTGTATAAAAATCCGAATTTTGAAATCGCGCCATGGCTGTTCAAGGCGACGGGATGCCGGTGGGAGAGATAGACGGGGTAGAATCGACCCAGGACCTCGGGGAAATGTATGTGGAGGAAAGGGTGGAGGAGAGTAAAGAAGGTGTGGTTGCGGGGGTATCAGGTGCACAAAATGGCAGCCTCCCGTACGTGACGGCGATAGCCGGACCCGCAGTGCCAATGGACTGGGGTGTTTGTATGATGCATTTCAGTGCCGCTCTGAGGGGTGACAGTAAGGGATTTGATGCAATGATGGCTACCCAGGGAATAGACGCGGAAAAAGCGAGGCACGAAGCAAGGTACAACCCGGTTGGATTTCAGGAGCAAATAAACGCCACGGTAAAAAGAATACAGGAAGACATTGACCGCAGGTTGGGCGAGCAGGTCCCACGGGTGCACGGGGAGGTAACGCGTGTCGAAAAGCGCTGGTTGAGCGAAGCGGAGGAAAGCACGGGTACAATGACGGGGGTAGAAATCGCGACACGGGGTTTTGAAAAGCCGGCGACCGATGAGGTAGAGGGAATTTTATTAAAGCCAGCGGTCGTCGAGGTGAATAAAGAAAAAGCAGTAGCGGGAATTAAAATTGAAGAGATGACGGAGGTAACCCGGGAATTGCAGGGAGAAATGGATTATGTACAAAGTCCCTGCTCACATCACGATGCTGTGCTTAACCCGAATGGAAGTTTGCAGGTTCGCGTGGAGAAAAGGATCCCCCAGGTGAGTCGTGCTGTATATTGTGCGGGTAGATTTTGCAGGAGGATGTTTAGCGACAAAAGAATTTTCGCGCGCTTGGGATCGAGGAAGCACCCGGGCGTTGGTGAAGGGTCCCGTGTGAGTGGAAATGGCACGCGTGTGAGGAAAAAGTGTGCGTCGGCGAGTGGGTGTGTTATAAAGTGTGGGAGTGAAACCGAGTGCGAGCGAGAATGCACGTCGGTGTGTACGGGGTGTGACACAGGGAGTGAGAGCAATGCGGAGTGCACGCCCATGGTGAGTGTTACGGAGGACGTAACGGAGGAGAGGTGTGGACCGAAGTGTGCGCAAGAGGTGTGGTGTGTAACAGAGAGAGCGTTGGTGGAATGTACGGACGGCGTTGGAACGCCAGGTTTTGTGAGGGTGAAAGGGGTAGCGTATGCTTGTAAGCATGCAAGTGAAGCATCGATGGTAACCGGTTTAGTGGTTAGAGCGACGGATAGCCGATGCGAGCACTCGGTGCGAGGGGTGCTTGGTTGGGTGCGAGGCCCGGCGTCGATCGAAGCTGCGTCGTTTCTCTTCGAAGCGTCGTTGCCGATTCGGGCTTGGCCCCGCCCCACACGGTCGAGTCCGGGCTTTGTCGGGCGAGGCGACCGGTCCGGTTCGAGGGCGAGTGGGAGGAAGCGGAACGGTGCCCCCTCGTGGGGACGGGGTTCCGACCGGGGGAGATGGAGCCATCGGGCCCGGGACCGCAAGGTGCCGCGCCGAGATGGTGCGTGGAATCTCGGTCCAACCAAACCACCTCCCTTGAACCGAAAGCCGGACGGATTCAACCTGCAGGCAACCAAACCACCCGAATTCATTGCTCGGCTTTACGAAGCCGAGTTTAATGATGTCATGACGCACCGAGGCTAGGATATAGCGGACTGTGATGATGGTGATCGTGATAGTAATAGTGTTTTGGGCCCAAAATTAGAGAAAAACAAAATTTGATGATTGGCAAAGGATTGGCAGTAATGATTGGCAGATGATGAGTAGTGATTGGCAAATTTTTGATTGGTTGGAATTTAGGTGTACAAAATTGATAGTGAGAGACCCCCGATGTGGTGGGATGGCAAATCCACCATCCCTCACAGACGTGGGGCAAAGGAGCTATAGTTTATGGGGTGTATGGCAGTGAAAACTAGCCCGGGTGGGTTAGGTTATATTGTAGGGATCTAGAAGAGATTGACATTAGGTAACGTTAAGGTTAGTTAGTGACTGATACCTGTAGTGGGGACGCAGGTAGATTAGTGTGGATGATAATGACGTGGGAGCGCAATAGTTTAAAGGGACGACTGGGAAGCGCAAGTTTCAGAAGGGAGTAGTTAGCTGAGATGATGCCGTGTGTGTGAGGATTGAACAGGTGAGAATTGGACAGGTGTGATTGCACAGGTGTGCAACTGAACAGGTGTGTGGAGCAGTGTATGAGGGAGTAGTGGTGATTGTGTGTTGTGTTGACCAACTGGTCCAGGAAGAGGAGGAGGGTGCAGGTGGCACCAGGTAGGATTGCACAGGTGTGCAACAACAGGTGTATGTGGTTGTATGGAATAAATGGTATGGAGTAGTGGAATGGATGGTAGTGGAGTGAGAATGGTGGAAATTGTGGAGTGGAGTGGATGGTGCAAAGGTGTGAATGGGGGAAGAGTGGACCCCCATCACGGATACCCGGGGCGGGTAGTGTAAGTGTTAGGTAGAGGGTACAGGTAAATTGTAGTTGGATATTGGCATCTGTGGTGCGGGTGACAGAATGGTATGTGGATGGGTGCGTTGGTGTTGTGGAAATGGCTGGGCGTGTAGCCTGTTAGTGTGTGTAGTTGGTTGGGCGCTCCACCACTGTGAGGATGTCGGCCAGGTGAGGCCGCAGGTGGGCTCTGGGAGCCGGTAGTAGTTGTTGTGGATGGGGCCCGAGGATCCGGAGGACGGACCCGGGTAGCCCAGTGCCAGAGGGCACCGAGTGGGGTGACAGAGCCAGGAGGGGCCTGCCCCAGTTAGATAGGTTAGGGTGAGGAGCTAGGTAAGCTCGGGTGGCAACTGCAGTGGTGGAGGTGTGCAGGTGGGTAGACCCACTGGGAGAGGTACACGTCGCAGCCCAGAAATTGTGCTAGAGCACCGGGAGATGAATCGGGGGAGTGAGACCCCAAATTGAGAAGCACCACAGTTTGGCCAATGGGAATTGGTTTTTAGAACCCATAGTGTAAGAGGGCCAATGGTTTGGCCGGAGAAAGAACCCGGGTAGTGTAAAGTGTGTTAAAATCATTTAGAGGATAGTTAGGATGAAGGATCTCCTCGCACCATCTGCATCCACTCACCTGAGGTGACAGGTACTCCACACCATGCCATGTTTAATTATTTTTACTGTGCAAATGTTTGGAATGTGAGACGCATCATGACGTGGGTGTGACATTGTGCGTAATTCCATCTCTTCCTCCTTATGAGGATTGATGATGAATTGATGATGGCAAATTTTTGAAGTAGAGGGATTGTGGTGACGAATTTGGTATAGGGGAAATATGGGGAAGACGTGACAGTAGTGACGAATTGGTAATGTGTAGATTTTGTACATATGGCGTAAGGGCAAGGGTAGGCTAGGTGACAGGGGGGTGACGTACGGTAGGGACGAGCTTTCTCACTTCGCCCTCCGTACGCATTTTGCCTTGCATTGCCTTTTTGACGTGTACCCTTGAGACCTTACCCCTCGCTCATCTGTCTTGTCCCCCCTTTTTGTCTCCCACATGAGGACCTGAGCGCCGTTGGGCGCCGAGGGGAGCGTGCGTGGGTCGGCCATTGTGCGCCCGAAATTCCCAGAACCAGCTGTCTGCATCGATGCACCACGTTATGGACCACATGTCAGTGGCCGAGCACCACTTATGGACCCCATGGGTTGGGGCAAGGCCCCTCTGCTGGAACCGGCCATGAGGGCCCGAAATCTTGCTGGCGGACCTTGGCCACAGGGCACCGATGCCCCACAGGTGAACCACACTAGTCGGCCCTGTGGGCCATAAATAAAATCAAATAAAAAAAGGACACATTGGGCACACTTTATTGAAAATAGGCCGCCAGTAAGCAAAGCAAAAGAATGACAACATCTGGAAGAACAAATAATAACCAGCAGAGGGAGCCGAAGAGCAAGAGATCACCTGCAGGGTTTGGGTTTGTTGGATTTATTTTATTGATGAACAGTGGTGACTGCACTGATTGGTGCTTGAGGGTGTGTTGGTGCGTTATAGGTGCTTTCATGGTGCATTGATGCAGAGCAGACTGTCCTCCCCCCAGAAAGAACAATTACAGGTCCTGGGTTAGTTTTGTAAATAAAAATAGCGTCAATTGTAAATAATGCTTCCCACCGTCAGTGTGTAGTTTGAAGACCATTCCGCAATTCGGTTAACTGTGGGCGTAAGTCTGTTAGGCAGGGTGCAATGGAGCAGCGGGACACATTTATTTATGTTTTAAAACTGTCGCACTCAGGGTCAGGCTAAAAGTAGAGGGAACTACACCTACATGCCACACTAAGGTAAAAGTAATAGGCCCGGGACGTGCCTAAGGGGAGGAGGGTGCAGTGTTGTGGATATGAGAATGTTTTTTTATTTTGTTGTTGTGGTAAAATGTTGTTGTAAAAGGTTGTTGTAAAATATCACCCCTCCTCCCTCCGTTTGTGGTTGTATAAAGGTCAAAGGGCGTTTCCGTAGTTAGTCCATAAAACATACATGCAGGACACGATATATCCTTTCTTTTGACAGTTATATCCTTATTATGTGTATTAGCGTAAGGCTGTGTCTTCCATTAATTGAAATACTCCATTGCACCAGTGAAAGAGAATAGATCCCCTTTCCTTCCCATCCCCAAAATCTCCATCCCATATTACATCCCCTCTCGTCACCGCTGAGCCCTCGATTGCCCATATTACCTCCGATCCAATTGCCGCCATTGACCACGAGGCAGGGTTGGGGGAAGGAAGGCGTTTCCCCACCTCGTCAGAGAGGGGAGGAGTGAACCAGCCCCGCTCGACCAACCATGAGCCAGGGGTTTGGCTACAGAGGGCGGAGGAAGAGCGGCCGGGGAGGTTCGCAAAGGTTGAGGGGCGGGGGCCTATATAACCCAAGGCAGGGGTGTGGCCAGGAGAGATGCGTTTTTACAGAGGAGAGCAGAAGACAGAAAGGCCTGGAGTTGGACTTTGAGTTGGTCTGAGTTGGTTGGGAGTCGGTCGTCAAGTGCAGAGTGGTGAAGAGTCAGTCAGTAGAGGTGGTGGTCAAGTGGTTGCGTTGGTTGCGGTGAGGAGTCGGTGGTAAAGAGTGAGGGACCAAGAAAGAAAGAGAAAGAGTCCTGAAGCACGAGAGGAAGTTGTTGGACTGGGTGGGACTAAGGAAGGAGAGAGAACCCGTCACACCAATCCCCCAAGCTCCGCGTTGGCTCCACCAAGCTCCGCGTTGGCTCCACCAAGCGTTCAGCTCCACCAAGCTCCGCGTTGGCTCCACCAAGCGTTCAGCTCCACCAAGCTCCGCGTTGGCTCCACCAAGCGTTCAGCTCCACCAAGCTCCGCGTTGGCTCCACCAAGCGTTCACCTCCAGCCATCCACCTCCTGCAATTCCCCGCGTGAGTCCGTCTTTTGTTTGTTCTGTCCTGGGTTAATTAAGTCTGTATAAGCTAGTATTTTCCCTGTGTCACCTGCGTCTTATGTGTTGTAAATAAACCTTGATTGCTTTCTTTTTGCTTGTGTGTAAATAGCCAATAAATTCAGTCGTATTTCCAAACCTTTCTTTGCCTTCTTTTTCCTCTTTGCATTCGTCGCCTTTGTCTTTTCCCCATTGGGCAGCTACGGTGCGATACGGCCAAAGTTCGGGTGGAATCGGGTGAGTTTTGTTAGGTCGCGGTCTTACACCACCGCTCGGTCTATAACATCTAACCGCGATCTATAACAATATATATATAGATAGATACACATATTTATATATATAGATAGATACACATATTTATATATATATAGATAGATACACATATTTATATATATATAGATAGATACACATATTTATATATATATAGATAGATACACATATTTATATATATATATATAGATACACATATTTATATATATATATATATATATATATATAAATAGACACGTATTTATAAAACATTGATAAACCCCAGATATGACCTTCCCATCGGTGTTAAGAAGCAGGAAGGTTTGGCTGGAACGTGCCCATCTATGAACCTTCAGCCTTGCACAGGCCTGCACCGTTGAGAGTTTTTGCAGTGCTGACAAGATGTCAACTTTTTTGGAGAGTTGATCAAGAAGTTCTCCAAATCCTTAATTGTGCAGTCATTTATTTTTTTCATTCGTTCCAGTCGTTTTAAATGGGGTGTACTTTACTCTTACGGGGCTGTCATGTGTATTCATTTATTGTCCCCGTCGCATCGCGGAGCGAAAGGGGGACTATGGTTTTCCCGTCCGTGTGTACGTACGTGCGTGCGGAAGCGAAGGACCGCATTCGAATTTGGTGTGTGGGTGCAACCCACGTCAAAATCCAAGATTGCCGCCGTCATGTATGTCTGATGCCATGTATGTCTGAACCTTGTGAGCGGAATATCTTGAAAAATAAGCGAAGTACCAACTTCTAATCTGGTGTGTGGGTGTATCTCGGCACAAGGAAGAACAATATTGAAAATTGGGTCGCCACATCAAAATACAAGATGGCCGCCACAATATATATGTCTGAACCTTGTGAGCGAAATATCTTGAAAAATAAGCGAAGTACCAACTTCTAATCTGGTGTGTGGGTGTATCTAGGCATAAGGAAGAACCCTATTGAAAATTTGGTCACCACGTCAAAATCCAAGATGGCCACCACCATGTATGTCTGAACCTTGTGAGCGAAATATCATATCATAGCATGTTTTCTGCGTCTTTCACTTTGTCAACTCGCATCACTTCCCCGACGGGGGACCTAGGCGTAACGCTTGTATACTTATATATTTAATATTTCCCTGTAAGTTGACTTTCAGAAAAGTTTCATTCCATTGTTATTAGTTTCGTTTCATTCCATTTCATTCCATATTTGAAGAAAGAAACTTGACCAGGTAAATGCGCAAGACCAAAATTGGAGAACAATGTGATCCCGTGATTGTGTTTACATTACTGAACATAGGACAGCTCGGAGATTACACAGATTCACTCTCAGAACACATTATACAACTCGTTCTCCAGACCCGTCTGCATGGGTATTATTATCCCTGACTAATGTAGGCCCCCTCATGTGTGATACCATACTGGTCAGGGGCCACACTTCAATGGTGATCTGCTGTGTAACCTAAATTTTTTTTTTTTTTTTTTTTTGGGTGGACCATCAGCATTTTTGGTGGCCCGTATATTATTTTATGGTGAAGCTGAGTGATTAATTTTTTTTAAATGAAACAGGAACAAGAAAAAAAAACAGATAAAATGGCCACCACACCACATCACTGATAACATCATCATTTTCAATAAACCTTCCTCATGGGTAGTCGATCATATCTGTAAATTTTGGTTTGGATCAGTTAAGTGGTTCTGGAGATGTAGATTTTCAATTTTTTTTCTTGAATCCAAGATGGCCACCATACCATGTGACTGATGATGTCGTAGTTATCAAGCAAAATTCCTCATGTGTAGTGAATCGTACATATGAAATTTTGTATTGATCCGTTCAGCAGTTCTGGAGAAAACCATGTTGAAAGGTTTTCCTTAAATCTAAGATGGCCACCATATCACGTGACTGCTGACATCATAGATTAGAAATATTTTTCCAACACCAGTAGTTGATCATATGTATGACATTTTGCATCGATCCATGAAGAGGTGCTCTGGAATAGGTTGTTAAATGTTTTGCTTAAATTCAAGATGGCGGACAAACCACGTGACTAATGACGTCATAGGTTGCAAATATTTTCCTCCATGGAATGTAAACATGTTTCAAGTTTCATATTGATCGCATAAGCGGTTTCGGAGAAGTGAATTTTTATTTTTTTTTATTTTTTTATTTTTATTCAATATGGCCGCCAAACCACGTAACCAATGACTTTTTTCTTAAACTTTTATCCCCATGGCTCGGCGATCATATTTGTAAAATCTCACTTTGATCCGTTCAGCGGTTCGGGAGAAGAAAATGTTTAAAGTTGATGACATCGTAGGCAATGGCAGCCAATGTAAGTCAAAATTGCAAAAACTAAATTCATGATGCGCTAAGTTACATTGGTATCTATAATGAGTTAAATATCAATTACGTATTACACATTGGTATCCATTACGGTTTTATCGGAATCGTCTCCATAAAATGTGTGAAAAAATAATCCTTTCAAGAACAATAGGCTTCCAGTGGGAACCTCACTGGAAGCCCAACAATATGGGGGAGATACATGGAAGAATACAAAGGGATTTTTTTTCTTTTCTTACTATGCTGTAGTCTGTGACTGCCAGGATCAAAGTGTTATCCAGTCCGTGGTATTTGTATGTGTAAGCTAAAATGACATTATACATTATGCCAAATTAATTTTCCTTCAAACCCAACATTAACTTTAACTCTTTAATCAACTTTAACATTAACTTAAATTTTTTTATTTTAAATATTTTGAATAAAAATTTTAATTTTAAATTTAATTTAAATTAAATTTTAAGTTAAATTAACTTTAACTTTAAATTTGAGGGAAATCGCGAGACCTTTGTCGGCGAGGTCACGTCTTTTCGAAGCTGTCCACGCTCTCACGCTTTCGAGGTTAAGTAATTGTTCACAACTGTGTTTTTGTCGAAACTGTATTCATCTTTCAGTGTGTGTGCCTGTGGTGTGTCCTGAGGAGGATTCTTGGTGTTAATCTTTCATACCTGTATAGAAAATCGTCGGGTTAATTCGTGCCGCGTCTTTTGAGGCCTTGTACCGTGTCCAACCTTGAGGCTTTGTTTTTCTCTCAGCGGTCTGTCGATTGTGCTCCAATTACTTTCGTTCTCTCAGTTTTTCCCAATCTTTTCACCCCATACTTCCTTGTTTAAAATCTCAACTCAAAAAAAAACAAACCCAAAAATACATTTCCTTCTCTGTTCTTATTCGTTGTTCTTATTCGTTCGTTCGTTCTTCGACCACGTGTTTCACCCCCATTTCCCCAGATAGTTTTCACTGTTAAATTTTAAAATGTTAAAACTTTCCCCTGAAGTATTGTATTCTGTCGTATATCATAACACCTTTTTCTTCTTCTTCTTTAAAGGGGTGCTTTCGACTTGCTCACCAAATCTATTCATTCCAAAATTTTTTTCCATCTCTTACGGTGCCTCTTTCATACATTCCCTCAACTCACCTGCACTCCACCCCCCATCCAGCGTCCTAAAAAGTATTTTTGACTCGAAGGTCACAAGAAACTCATTTTGCAATAAATGTTCGTTTCCCATTAATCGTATACTTTCTAAAATCCAATCTCACCCCTCCCCTCCAAATCTCCCCCCTTGCCCCTCCCCTCCAAATCTTCCCCATCACCCCTCCCCTCCAAAACTTCCCCATCACCCCTCCCCTCCACATCTCCCACCTTGCCCCTCCCCTCCAAATCTTCCCCATCACCCATCTCTTTCAAATCTTCCCCCTTGCCCCTCCCCTCCAAATCTTCCCCACCACCCATCCCTTTCAAATCTCCCCCCTTGCCCCTTCCCTCCTAAACTCCCCCCCACACCCCTCCTCTCCTAGACTCCCCCTCGCCCCTCCCCTCCTAGACTCCCCCCTCTCCTCCAAATCTCCCCCATCTCCCATCCCTTTCAAATCCCCCCCCCCCTTGTCCCTTCCCTCCTAAACTCCCCCCTTGCCCCTCCCTTTCAAATCTCCCCACCCTCATTTCTTCTCCATTTCCGCCCTCTCACCCCTCATCCTCAAAGCGTCCTCCCCACTTCTTCCCCCTTCCAACTCTCACCTCCATCTCCCCCAACCTTCTGCGTCGCTCTTCCCCCTCCTCAAATAACACCTCACTGTGCCTCACCCAATCACCATCAAACCTTTTGTCTGCCCCATCCTTCCCTTTCTCCGAGCTATTCTGAAATCTCTGACGCACCTTCAACAGCTCTCCCCTGACCTCTTCCTCCTCTTCCACATCTTACCCGACCCCCCCCCCCCCTGTTCTGTATCCGATGCTCCCCCTTCCTCTTCATTAACGGTATGGACCTCAAACATCCGGGGCCTTCGCTCAAACTTGACTGATCTCTCCATACAGGTTGCTTCTGACAAACCAGACGTGATCTGCTTAACAGAAACTTTCCTCCTTCATGATGTCTCTGATTCCTTAGTATCTCTCCCGGGTTACTCCCTCCAGGTATGATAGATATGATATGCCCCCGTAGATATAAAATGCAGGTATGATAGACCTGAGCCTCGTCCTGGAGGTGGGGTTGCTATCTTTATCAAAAACTGTCTTCCTCACTCGCCCTGCACTGCCCTCTCTTCACCTCACCCCCAGGAATACCTCTGGCTACGGCTTCCCCTTCGCTCCCACCTTTTGTTCATATGTGTGTTGTACCGTCCATCAAACAGTGTTGACTCCATCTACATCTCGCTGTCTGATAATATGGACCAACTTATAGCTACTCATCCCAACTCTCTCTTCCTCATATGTGGTGATTTCAATTGTCACCATGCCAGTTGGCTGGGTGTGGTGGGTACCTCTCTCACCAGCCATGGCTCATCAGCAAAGGACTTCTGCGACTCACTGGGACTGACACAATCTGTCAATTTCCCGACCCGGATCTCAGTCAACGGAGCATCTTCTCTTCTGAACTTGGTTATGACGAACTTCCCTGAAAATGTCTGCTGCTCTTCTTCTGCTCCAATCGGCTCATCTGATCATGTGCTTGTTAAAGTGGACATCTCTCTGAACATTTTCAGAGAGCCTCCTCAGCGTCGACGAGTCTGGCATTTCACTCAGGCCACCTGGCACGGTCTTCAAGCAGCCACCAATTATCTGGACTGGTCTACCATCTCCACCGCCTCTGACATCAACTCATCCTGGGAATTCTTCCAAAGTAAATTGCTCTCTCATGCACAGATTTATCCCATCTCGTCTTCAGTTGTCATACCCTTCCTCCCGTCCATGGTACACGGAATCTTGTGGTGAGGCTGTTGCCCAGAAACAACTTGCCTTCGTCTCCTGCAAAGCAAATCCAACGGAAGGAAATCTCATTTTACTTTCACAAAGCCCGAAACAAGTGTGTGTCCACCTTCAGGAGAGCCAGGAAACAATATCTCTCCGTTCTCAAGACCGAACTCTATCTGTCTCCCTCTTCCAAATCCTGGTGGTGTCTGGTCAAATCTGTTTCTGGTGTTTGTTCCCCATCCATCCCCTCATTACCCTTACCTCAAACGGCTACACAGCTGATTCCGCACATGAAAAAGCTGAATGCCTCAACTCTGTTTGCCTCTAAATCCTGTGTCCCAAACCCATCCCTCTCTGTACCCAGTCGTACCCAGCTGCTCCTGAACTCTGTGTCCTTTCCTCCTGACAAGGTGGGAAAGTTTCTGTCCACCCTCGACTGATTCTGCAACTGGACCTGACGGCATCAGCCCACGGGTCCTAAAATCCTGTTCTTCCGCTCTTTCACTCCCTCTCTCTGTTCTCTTCACCCTCTCTTTTGCTCAAGGTCATCTGCCATCTGTTTGGAAATCAGCCAACATCACCGCTTTACACAAAAAAGGTGCAAAAACAGATCCTAGCAACTACAGACCAATCAGCCTTCTCCCAATTATCAGCAAAGTCATGGAATCCATCATTGCTTCCGATATGAAATCTTTCCTCTTCTCCAATGGCTTGATCTCTGATCATCAATTTGGCTTCAGACCAGGTCACTCTAATCTGGACATGCTGCTTCTACTGTCTCAACGATGGATGGAGGTCCTCAATGCCAAACAGGAAATTAGAGCTGTCTCACTTGACATATCACGTGCCTTCGATACGGTCTGGCACCCCGCTCTGCTCACCAAACTCTCCTCCTTTGGTATCCATGGAAATCTCCACGCATGGCTAGCGGACTTCCTCTATAGTCGTAGTCAACATGTGGCCCTGAATGGGTTTCTCTCATCTCCTCTTCCTGTTCAGGCTGGAGTTCCCCAAGGCAATGTTCTGGGCCCTGTGCTTTTTCTGGTCTTCATCAATGATCTCTCTGACTCTCTTGAAAATCCTCTATCTCTTTGCTGATGACTCCACTCTCTGCCACTCCATTCCTCATCCCTCAGATCGGCAGTCTGCAGCCTCCTCACTCTCTGCAGACCTGGACAAAATCAGACTGGTCAAACAAGTGGAACATGTCTTTCAATCCTGACAAATCTCACACTCTTACAATGTCTCTCCGAAAGGACCGACTGGACAACCGTCCCATCTCCTTTCTGAATAATCCTCTCCAAGAAGTTCTGTCACTCAAGCTTTTGGGTCTCACTATCTGCCATGATCTTTCCTGGGAAAACCACATTTCAAATCTGGCCTCCAAAGCCAGTCGCCGACTGGGCATCCTCCATCATGCGAAGTCTTTCCTTGGCACACCTGAGCTCCTCACCACATACATGGCTTTCATCTGCTGCTCAATGGAATACTGCTCTCCCCTCTGGGCTGGTGCTCCTGCCTCACACCTAGCTCATCTCCAAGGGCCTTTCACTTACTCACCGCAGGCAGGTTGGTGGTCTTTCCGTCTTCTACCGACTCCTCTCCGGCCTTGCTCCCCCAGCTCTCTCTGGGCTCTGTCCCCCAAATATTCCTACAGGTCGCCTGCAACCCTCTTATGGTTAAACTGCCAAAATCAAGACCCTCTGCTCACCTTCACTCCTTCATTCCTCTTTTCTCCCACCTCTGGAATAAACTCCCTCACTCTCTCCAATCCCACTCCTCCCTCCAGGTCTTTAAAACAGCTGTTCACCACCATCTCTTATCTTCCCCCATCCAAAACCTTGATCTTTTCTACCCCTGCTAATTTCACCCTAAATCCACTTTTTTGAAATGCCAACTTCTTTCCTGGAAGTCCTTGGTGTCCTTGTGTTTTATACTTCTCCCCCCCCCCCCCCCCCCCCGCTTCCCACACCTCCTCCGCCCAAGCCCTCTCCCTCCCACACATCTCCCGATGTCCCTGCTCTCAAATGTTGTGTTTGTGTGCTTCCCCTTCTCTCCCCATCTTGTCTACCGCTCCCCTTTTTATATACTTTGTTTGTCTGTTTGATTTGTTTGTGTGATAAATGTTAGCTCTTTCACGAGCCTCAATTCTGTATATAAAAATAAAAACTCAGTGGCTTTCTCAAACCATATATATGTATGTATTTAGCCATATATGCATTTCCTTCATTATATTAAGCCTGGTGTTGGCTTAGCGGTTGGGGTTCCGGCTTGGGATCCTCGGTTCGAATCCCGGTCGATCGCTGAATTAACGCCAGTGGGGTTGACTCAGCCTGTCATCCTTCCGAGGTCGGCAAATTGAGTGCCAGCTTGCTGGGACGATCACGGTCTGTACCCAGATTCAGAATAGGTACACTGTATCCCTGCGCATCGTAAGAGCGTGACCAAGGGTTGGCGTCAGGAAGGGCATCCGGCCATAAAAACATTGCCTCAAACAGGGAACCATGATTGTCATGGGGCCCGCAAGGCTAACCCCCGCTCTAGCAGGGAAAATGGCCTTAAAACGATCATTCATTCATATTCTTCATTATATTAAGATTTTCTATTGGGAGGTGCTAAGTTGGTTACTTCGTGTCCGTCTATATCAGATTTTGAAAGATCCTGTCTTGTTGAGAGAATATCTTGTATATAGAATTTCAAATGCCCAAATGTATCGAGTTAATTTTGATTATCTGGTGTCTTTTCAATGTATTTAAAAGATAAATTACTGTACGTTAGTTACATTATGTCGGAAGGTTTTGGTGTCTTATGTAACACCGGCCTACCTTTACGGTCTGGAGATGGTGGCACTGGCAAAGAGACAACAAGAGGCTGCAGGTTTGCACGAACAACCATCAGCAGGATTGTGGGAGTGAAGAGGGTGGATAGAAGGAGAACGGATGAACTGATGGAGGAGATTGGTGTGCAGATAAGCTTGACGGGGAGACTTGTGAAATCTGGGCTGAAATGGGTTGGACATTTGGTGCGGATGGGGGAAGAGAGAATGGCAAAGAGCGGATAGGTTGAGGGTGCAAAATAGGGGGAAAAGAGAGCGGAGGGGTTGAGGGAGCAAGGTAGGAGGAACAGAGAGCGGATAGGTTGAGGGAGCGAGGTCGGGTGAAAAGAGAGCGGATAGGTTGAGGGAGCGAGGTCGGGTGAAAAGAGAGCGGATGGGTTGAGGGAGCAAGGTAGGAGGAACAGAGAGCGGATAGGTTGAGGGAGTGATGTAGGGTGAAAAGAGAGCGGATGGGTTGAGGGAGTGAGGTAGGGGGAAAAGAGAGTGGATAGGTTGAGGGAGTGAGGTAGGGGGAAAAGAGAGCGGATGGGTTGAGGGAGCGAGGTAGGAGGAAAAGAGTGCATTGGTCGAGGGAAAAGAGAGCGGATCGGTTGAGGGAGCGAGGTCGGAGGAAAAGAGAGTGGATAGGTTGAGGAAGTGAGGTAGGGGGAAAAGAGGTAGACCGTGGTTGAGATGGGAAGGTTGTGTGAGTCGGGATAAGTAAGTTGGGGGTGGTGGGGAAACGGAGAGAGTTGGTTGGGGATAGAGGGCAGTAGAGGAGTATTGTACAAAAGGTGGGGCAGCAGCAGCTTGGTACCATTTGGCCTCACCCTATATAAAAGGAAATGTGGAAGAAGAATAAGAATTAGTAACATTAGTTGTATGTATGTTTTATTTATTTTAGGTTGAAAGTAAAACATGATGCAGGAACATGCAAAGTGAATAAAGAATTTATTTTTCTCCCAACCTGCCCGCATGTTAGAATACCTTTGATAGAAGCCAGACAGACGTTTTCTGCAATGGACCTGGAGCTGAAAACAAATCTTCAACAACTCTTCGACAAAACTGCGGAGCGTTTTGGGTAACCAAGGCTGCGGTCGGCATTGAATTTTCAGGGGAAATGGCTGGGCCGGGAAGGCTGAGGAACCTCAGGACAAACTGAAATAGGCATGGTGTGGACAATGAGAAAGTGGGGGATGAAAAGTGAAACCTTTTCTCTCGTAGGCTAAAGGAGTTGCGTGTGCAGACGTTTGAGGCACGATTGGGATTCAGACATCGATTCCTTGCCGGGGATCTTGCTCTCTCCATTTCAACGATAATCCAGGAAGACACTTCAGCTGGCTTCTCCTCGGCTCTGCATGCCCTCACTCGGTAATTTCCTCCTCTCCACGGTCATCCCTGAACTTACTCGCTTTTCCCGACGCCTCGGGGTATTTTCAACAAACTGTGGTGAAGATTATTTTATTTGCTAATGGTGTGTTTCCTCTTTATTTGTGACTTTTATGCAGAGGTGGTGTGGCAAAGCTGAGGGAGGGTATAGAGAGAGCAAAGCTGTGGTTGGAATGTGTGCATCGTGTCGTCGCTTCGTGTATTGCGACCGCACAACTAACCAGCCTCGGTCCCTTCCTATTCTGCACTTTGAGCCAGGTAGGACGAAGTGGTGTATGATTATCACACAAATAAAAAAATAGGTGAGGGGAGAAGAAAAGATGAGGTTTCATGCAAAGAATATATATAAACATACTGTGTATATGTGTATATGTGTGTGTGTATATATATATATATATTGTTGCGGATCTCCCGAAGCCCATCGATGTTACAAAGGGGGGTTAATCCCTTTTCTCCTCGGGTCTTCGTGTCCACGAGGTCGAGTCGCCACTTCCGCAGCGAGCGTGGAAAAGGGTATCGGGTCGATGCCACACGTACCTTTGACCTACGCTGCCACGAAAACGGGGACCGGACCTCGCACAAGCCACGCTAATCGAATACGCCTGAGCGGTGTGCGTATCACGTGACTCGTGCCGTTACCTTTTATTGAACCCGATTCGAGCAGTTTTACTCGTGCGATGTGAGGCCGGTAGTGAAAGGATGGGAACGATCAGATAAGAGGAAGAACACGGTTTATTGTCCCCCGTCGCACAGCGGAGCGAAAGGGGGACTATGGTTTTCCCCTCCGTCCGTGCGTGCGGGCGTGCGTGTTTGCATGCGGGCGTGCGTGCATAAGCGAAGGACCGCATTCGAATTTGGTGTGTGGGTGCAACCCACGTCAAAATCCAAGATGGCCACCGCCATGTATGTCTGAACCTTGTGAGATGAATATCTTGAAAAATAAGCGAAGTACCAACTTCTAATCTGGTGTGTGGGTGTATCGAGGCATAAGGAAGAACGCTATTGAAAATTGGGTCGCCACGTCAAAATCCAAGATGGCCGCCACCATATATATGTCTGAACCTTGAGCGAAATATGTCCAAAAATAAGCGAAGTACCAACTTCTAATCTGGTGTGTGGCTGTATCTCGGCACAAAGAAGAACGCTGTTTAAAATTGGGTCGCCACGTCAAAATCCAAGATGGCCGCCGCCATGTATGTCTGAACCTTGTGAGATGAATATCTTGAAAAATAAGCGAAGTACCAACTTCTAATTTGGTGTGTGGGTGTATCTCGGCACAAAGAAGAACGCTGTTTAAAATTGGGTCGCCACGTAAAAATCCAAGATGGCCGCCTCCATGTATGTCTGAACCCTGTGAGCGAAATATCATATCATATCATAGCATGTTTTCTGCGTCTTTCACTTTGTCAACTCACATCACTTCACCGACGGGGGACCTAGGCGTAACGATTGTTTATAATGTACAAGGCGAAGAGACACAGAGCAGGCACTTAAGCAATGTTAACTTTAAAAATCCCAGACAAAGGGCCCACTCACTCACGCGGGAAAAAGGAGGAAGGAGAAGTTCGCGTTCCAAACGCGCTTTGCCGTCGGTCGCTCCAGGACAGTTCGCCCGGCATGGCCCTCTGGTGTTCACGGCACATATGCAGGGAGCCCAGGTAGGAGGATCGTCGGCGTAGGTGGCCCTGGGATGGTTCGTCTCCACAAGCGCGATTAATACAGCCGCAGGGCACAGGGCACGGGGAATTCGTGTACAGCAAGGCTATAACGAGCAACTCAATTCAAGCACTCCGATTCGTTCAGGGGCTGGGTGACTCTGACTCTCTGGCTCTCGCTGACTCCGACTCTCACAGGGGCTCCGACTTCTCTGCTGCGGGGGGCTCGATTCAGGCGGGGGGCCCGGGGCAGGGTTTTATGGCTCCGCCCCGGCCTTACCCGAATGTTCCATGCCCCTCCTCCCGTTGCCGTGGTAAGCCACTCCCCTCGAGCTCTGATTGATGGCTCGCTGCTCACCTGCCACTCCCCCTACAGCTCCTCCCTTCGGCCTTGCCAGACTTGTTCCAGGCTGAGCACATGGCATCCTAGCCCAATTGAGGCCTACTCACTGGCCTGCTCAACGCAAAACTAACACAGGAAAGGACTACGCTTACATTTACTAAGAAATAACTAAGCTACAGTGAGGCTACATGTTGTGGTGTGTCTACCTATGAAGGGGGTCATCCTTTATTCGCAAAACCGCAAATATATATATATATATATATATATATATTTGCGGTTTTGCGAATAAAGGATGACCCCCTTCATGAACATGAATATATATATACACAAAGAATTAAGTTAAGCACCCCTACACAACGAATTAAGGTAAGCACCCCCTAATATATATTCTTTGTGTATATGTATACATTGGCATATATTCTAAGGTATGTGAGATCAAATAATGATTGGTATGACATTAGCAATTATCCATTGATGAAATTGAGTGATCAAAGTGAAAAAAAGTGATTGGTTGAGTCAGTGATCCGATCACGTGGGTCCTACACACGTTATTGACGCAAAGATCGCTAGAGGTCTTCTCAGAACAATGACTGTACGTTAGAAAACATAAACGTCATCCACACTGTCCGTGATGGACCTATAGCTCCATACTTAAATTGAGGTGAAAATATGCCTAAAATTCCCAAAAAATTTCACCTTAAATTATTCAGAATAAAATATTGAAAACGGCATGATTGTTATGTTTTTATGTGACCATAATATCACTTCTCCAGAAAATATAGCAATATCATGGGTATATTACACTGTTTTGACGACAACAAACTTGTAATGTGCGAGGTTGTAAAAAAACGGGGGGGGGTGCTTAACTTAATTCTTTGTGTATATATATATGAACCTCTGTTTATGATGATGATGATTGTGCGAGTCATCTTTATTCGACAAATCTCTTCCCTTCGTTGACGTGCTGACTAAGCACAGTGCGTTGTGCGATGGCTGTATTGTCCCTTTTTTTTTTATATATATACAAATAGGTGCATAGAAGAGCAGGGTTATCGAGGGTAGAAGCCGATGCACTGACATGATGATGACAAGCGAAGAGATGAACCAAGAGAGAAGTGGAAATGAAGTCACTTGCAAGTTGATTAGGAGAGTTGGTGAGATTAGAAAATATCATGGGTCGGGATGAAGAATGACCTGAGGTAGTGGTATGCTGCCAACTTGGAAGGGGATTGAGGGAATTGCACGTGCAAACTGGAGAGGCATGAAGGGATGAAAGAGCAGAGGGTACAAGACCGTAGGAGATGCTGAAGAAAACAGGCCATGACCTGTCTACGATGAGAGAGTGGAAGGCCCTCTGCTTCTGCTTCTTTGTGGGTGATGCTCATGAGAGCTTTGGATTCCACAAAATCCAAGAGCGACAGGTGCAATGTTGGGCCCAGCAGCCGTTAACTTGAGTACAGAACTATCGACAGGCTATGTGCAGATTTGACATTTAGGAAGGGCACGATGCCTCGTCTGGATTTGCTTCGGAGACCAGCTTTGATATACAATATTGTCTGCCCAGGAGATATCATAGTTTATGGTAAGGGCCTTAGGATTGAGAGACGAAACATTTTACACTCGTTCATTGTTGGAAATAGGAAAGTGGTTTGTTTGATAAATCTTCAGGAGAGACGGTGTGATTTCCCAGATTGAAATTGTTGGCCTACTTTTCAGTCGACTACAGATTATGAGGGAAGGAAGCCACGGTTGTCGGCCTGTCGGTCGAATGTGGAATTGTACAGTCTAATATGGTCATGCGTGAAGAAGAAAAGCGTTTACTTTATCTAGATTCTAGAGCATTGGAGAAGTCGCATGACTGGGCTCGATATGCTTCTATGAGGTACTCTAGCGTCTAATTGGAGAGATGAGAGGATGCTGTTGAGAGCTGCACCCTGACGGTGTGATTTGAGGAAATCAGAAAACCAGGAAAAAAAAGCTTTCACCAGTGGGTAGCCTGGCAGGTAGAGCAGGTGACGGAGTGTCAAACGCTTGAGAAATGTCAAAGGACACAGCCACGACCTCTTGTTTGAGATTTAAGGCCTTCATCTGTTGTTTAAACGTTAAAGAGAAGTGGAAGAGTATAATTTTAAAAAACATTTATTGTCATTCAACTCTCACAGACTAACATGATTTTCTTTTGCTTTTCTTTTCTTTATACTTAAAGTTTTTCTGCTTTTTCTTTTGAGGGAATAATCTTGTCATCCATATTCGCTGCATCAGGGAATGCCGGATGTGGAAGCTTTTTGCCACCCGGATCGTCTGTGCATGCTCTCACTTCATCTCTTGCACTCCCACGTGCATTCGGTCAGTGCCCATTTCCATAACCCCTCATTTTGGATTGTATGAAATTATTTCCTCTTGTAACATTGTTGCTGCAACTTCATCCGTTTGATTACCCCTAAACCCCACAGACTAAAAGCCGTCGCTCTCGCCAACTTCCTCTGCTTGTGTCGGTGCCTCTCGAGGTCAAGACAACCGAGACTGACGGTTTTACAGGAAATGGGTTTCGCGCCGAGGGAATCTCGACCGTCCTACTAGCGGGGACTCCCCCAGTCGGAAGCTATGGAGATCGAAGAAAGTGAGTTGTTTGTGCTGTAAAGGACGGCACTTGAGAGAAATCCCCAGAAACTGATCACCGCTTCCTTGTGCTGCAGTTTCTTCGGACGTGCGTTTGAAAAGGCAGCGGAGACGACAGCGTCTCACATCATCTGCGATAACTTTAATTCTGCAGGTAAGGTTTCTCTGTTCATCTATATTCTATAATAACAAGACGGAAAGTCTAACAGCGGCGTAGCTGTAGTACTCTATTTTCTGCAACGTACAGCTGGCCGTGTGTAAAAACGCATGACAGGTTTGACCGTTTTGACGAGATGTTCGGCCTGTACAGCATATAAATTAAAATGTCGGTCGGTGGAGTCGGCCTTAATGACATCATGGACGTAATGACGTAGCGTGATGGACGGACACAAAACTGCCGCTACTTTAATATATAGAAGATGATATATTTTAACCTCCAGTAACTTTGCAGTCACTACGGAGGGATTGGTGTTACCATTAGATTTACTATAATATTAACGTTACGTTATCATTATTACAAAAATGATATTACTATCAAAAAACCGAATTCCTTACTTCCGCGGTTATTAGTACCGCACACCGCTTATCATTGATTCATGAACCATACACCGCTTAAAACTAGAAACTTTGCAATAATGACAAAGGGATTGCAGTTACAATTATATTTACTATATTATTATTATTATTACGAAAACAACTGTTGTATTGAGAAACCTGGGCTAATTTGTCTGAAGCGGCCTGAAGGTGAGGCATGAAGACCTGAAGCCCAAGGCTTATACGTACTGTCGTTGGAAGATCCGTAACACCTATGCTTTTGATATTTGATGATCATTTTAACATTGGATTTGTTTGTGTTTCACACTGAATGAAAAACATAAAGGAAGAGCATGGCGTTTGTGATGCATGACAGGTTCGGCCTGAACGGCATAGGAATCAAAATGGCAGAGTGTGGAGTCAGCCGTTGTACGCCATAATGACATCAGACGTAATCATATCACCCTGTCATGTGACCAGATCCTCAGCTCTGAGTGGTATACGTTTGAGGGGACATACATGCATACATACATGCATACATACATACATACATACATACATACATACATACATACATACATACAAACACTGTTCTAGACGGCTTTGCCCTATGGGCTACGCCGTAAAAATAGATATAAAAGTTAAGTTTACATTTTACATGTATACAGGGTCATCCCTCAAAAAACATAGAACCCAGATAATTTGATGTAAAATCCTCGTTTATCACTCACATCGCACAATGTTTGAAGCACAGGTTATCTTGCATAGGCTAGAACCGACTGTGCTTTTGAATGACGTGCTCCAAATGTTTGCCATGGTGATGCAAGCACACTTCGATTCGACGGGCAAAATGGTTGATTGCAGATGCATTCCGCTGTAGGAATTGAGCAAATTCAATCGATAATTGTTTGTTTGAGTTCTTCAATGGATTGGGGCCTTCAACTGCAGACTTTGTCCTTCAGATAGTCCCAAAGATCGAAACCTGGTGAGTGCGGGGCCCATTCAACAAAGTCTTCGACTGATGACTCTGTCACCAAAGTGTGTGTTGAGCCAGTTCAGTGAATCACTTGAAGTGCGGGGAAGTGGCTCCATCTTGTTGAAACCATTGTTCCTCTCTCAGTCATAACCCCCCGCCTCCTAGTGACTGCCGAGGGCCCTCCAAAACTTCCAAATAACTTGGATGCAACGTTTCGTATTGACAGCCAATGCCTTGCTTGTGTCGTCCCGAAACCAGAAAGGGCCGAGCTTCCATGTTTACTGATTGCGACCCAGGCAGTGCATTTTTCTGAATGGAGATTGGGGCGTGTTGATTCCCAGTATATTCAGTTATTGGGATTTACGAGACCATAACGAAGAAAATGGGCATCAGAAAAAGACATTAAGGAAGTTTGGATTTCCTTCAAGCTCGTCTGCAAAGCACTGGCACATTGTCACTGTTTTCTGCATGCGGCCTGCAGTCTGTTTGTGTTTAATCTGAATCCTGATATGGATAAGGTTTCACATCATGGATGAGAGAAGTCTTATTGATTTGCAAGAAATTCCAAGCCGTTGACTCCATCACCTGAGATTTATTCGGGTCTCTGCCCACTGAATCACATACGAGGCCGATGTTCTCAGGACACCTTACATCTTGACGTCCCAAATTTGTTGGTCCTCCAGCAATTTTACTGTCGACATTTGCGACATTTTGAGCCAGGCAAATATCCGTGACTGGGAATGAGAATTAATGAATTTGTTGAAGGACTCTGACTCCAAGGCATTACAAACAACCTTTGCTGCTATTCCTTGGTATAGGAGTTGTAGAATGGGAAAAATTTTGGGCACCCAGAATGCTGAATTGACAGCTATGGAAGATCGAAGTCTTCAGTCCATAAATAAATCTTGACAATAAATTGCTGAATGCTGAAGTTCATAAATAAATAAAGAAGTTCCATAAATCTTGACGGTTGATAGTCAAATGACAGTGGAAGTGATTCAGAAGGGTACGTGTGAGAATGTTTCCCGCAATGGATAAGTTTGAGATACCATCGTAGTCCCTGCATTTTGCTTTCTCACCGATCTTAAATATGGTTATGGTGTTGGCATTCCTGAAGTCAGGTGGTAGTTATTTCCTCGTTCCAAGACCCGTAAAGAGTTTGAAAAGCTTGGTGTGTACCATAATTACTCGTGTAAAAGCCGCTCTTTTTTCCCAGAAACATTTATTCAATTTTTTGGGTGCGTATTGTCGTATCCATAAGCCGATGAACACCAGCCTTGGACAAATAGCCAGAACAGTCCTAAATTCTGAGGCGAGTAGCCAAAATTAGCGGTTGATCTGTCGTGCGTGGGTGAAGGAAACAAAGTGCTTACCTGAACGGAAGCACCCGGGTTTATTCCCGAACCCACCACGAATAAACGAACGCAGCAAATGAAAAATGCCACAATAATGATTTAATATAAACAAGCGTTACGCCTAGGTCCCCCGTCAGTGAAGTGATGTGAGTTGACAAAGTGGAAGACGCAGAAAACATGCTATGATATGATATTTCGCTCACAAGGTTCAGACATACATTGAGGCGGCCATCTTGGATTTTGACGTGGCGACCCAATTTTCAATGACGTTCTTCCTTATGCCGAGATACACCCACACACCAGATTAGAAGTTGGTACTTCGCTTATTTTTCAAGATATTCTGCTCACAAGGTTCAGACATACATGGCGGCGGCCATCTTGGATTTTGACGTGGCGATCCAATTTTAAATAGCCGTTTTCCTTCTGCCTAGATACACCCAAACACCAGATTAGAAGTTGGTACTTTGCTTATTTTTCAAGATATTTCACTCACAAAGTTCAGACATATATATGGTGGCGGCCATCTTGGATTTTGACGTGGCGACCCAATTTACAATAGCGTTCTTCCTGATGCCGAGATACACCCACACACCAAATTAGAAGTTGGTACTTCGCTTATTTTTCAAGATATTCATCTCAAGGTTCAGACATACATGGCGGTGGCCATCTTGGATTTTAACGTGCCGACCCAATTTTCAATAGTGTTCTTCCTTATGCCGAGATACACCCACACACCAAATTAGACGTTGGTACTTCACTTATTTTTCAAGATATTCATCTCACAAGGTTCAGACATACATGGCATCAGACATACATGACGGTGGCCATCTTGGATTTTGACGTGGGTTGCACCCACACACCAAATTTGAATGCGGTCCTTAGCGCACGCACGCAAACACGGACGGACGGACAGAGGGGAAAGCCATAGTCCCCCTTTCGCTACCCTGTGCGACGGGGGACAATAAGTGCAAGATGAAATAAATGTTGAAGTAAATGAACTGCAATTCCGACTTTGAGGATCCTCCAATCACACAAATATGAACACAGGGGAATATTAAAGTAAAATAAATGCCACTTAGGTGGTCCCAATGAGTTATTTTGCAAAGGTGACAGCGATGGTCTGGTCCCAATGCCTCCTGCGCCGGTGATGCGCACAGAGCCGTCGAGCGAGCTGTGAAAACGGCCTTCTTTTGTTCTCTCCGAACGAAGCGCCAAGAGCCCCACAAACCGCCGCCAAGACCGCATCCTCGCTATCGAAATTGCTAACATTCCACCACCTACAAACAGAGCTCTTCTTGCCAGCCCGCACAACAATGGCTGAACCTCCTCCTCCAGCACCAAAAACCCAAGAGAGCGATGCATCTTTGAACAGTCCTTTTTCCTTAGAACTTTCTCGCTCTGATGTCGCACTGGCCAATCGCCGAGCCCCATCAAATCAGCCCATGGTTGTGCTCGACCAATGACGAACTTCGGGGTGTGGCCTGCCGGCTTTGCTTGGTGTGAGCATCATGAAGGCGTGGCTTACTTGCCGATCGGCAATGTTCGGGTACTGTCTGCAGTTCCGGTGGTTGTTGTTTAAACGGAGGTTTTTATGGCCAGCCTTGTAGTTGTAAAAACGTAGGGAAAAGCCACAGGAGGCAATCACATACTGGGGGAAAACTAACCTTAATCCCGATCTAGTTAACACAGCTTCAACCCCGTGTGAAGACACATAAAAAATCTTAAGCTCCAGTCTCCCTACTTAAATACATTGAGATGTCTCCGACGCGTCCACGGTCCTTGCTATGTTTATACAGTCCTACAGTCACGTGAAAAAGTAAGTACACCCCATGTAAAGTTTTGACTTTTTCAACATATTTCAACATACAGCTATTTGATCTTCATTTCAACAATATTGATAGATAAAGGTGATATAATATAACAACAAGCGTTACGCCTAGGTCCCCCGTCGGGGAAGTGATGTGGGTTGACAAAGTGGAAGACGCAGAAAACATGCTATGATATATTTCGCTCACAAGGTTCAGACATACATGGAGGCAGTCATCTTGGATTTTGACGTGGCGACCCAATTTTCAACAGGGTTCTTCCTTCTGCCGAGATACACCCACACACCAGATTAGAAGATGGTACTTCGCTTATTTTTCGATATTTCGCTCACAAGGTTCAGACATATATATGGTGGTGGCCATCTTGGATTTGGACGTGGCGACCCAATTTCAATAGCGTTCTTCGTTGTGCCTAGATACACCCACATACCAGATTAGAAGTTGGTACTTCGCTTATTTTTCAAGATATTCAGCTCACAAGGTTCAGACATACATGGCGGTGGCCATCTTGGATTTTGACGTGGCGACCCAATTTTCAATAGGGTTCTTCCTTATGTCTAGATACACCCACACACCAGATTAGAAGTTGGTACTTCGCTTATTTTTCAGGATATTCCGCTCACAAGGTTCAGACATACATGGCATCAGACATACATGGTGGTGGCCATCTTGGATTTTGACGTGGGTTGCACCCACACACCAAATTTGAATGCGGTCCTTCGCTTACGCACGGACAGACGGACGGGAAAACCATAGTCCCCCTTTCGCTCCGCGGTGCGACGGGGGACAAATATCATGAAACATTTACATTTTGTAGTCCATTGTATAATTTAAATAAACATAAATGCAAATTTCGCATGTGGAAAAAGTTAGTACACCCCGACATTTATCACAACTTCAAATACCTAAAATTAGAATCAGGTGCACCAGCTCAGGTGCAAATGATTAGAACATCGTTAGAGAGGATCTTGGAGGAACCTGTCTTATTTAAACCTCAGACATTTAGTTTGGTTTGCTCTTTGTTGTTGAAGTGTGCGGCGTCACCATGCCTAGATCAAAACAGCTCTCTGAGGCCTTCAGAAAGAAGGTTATAGATGCCTACGAGTCTGGGAAGGGATTTAAAAAGATCTCCAAACAATTTGAAATCAATCATTTGACTCCGGAAGATCATCTTCAAGTGGAGAAGATTCCAAACAACTGCCAACTTGTTCAGGCCAGGCCGCCCCAGCAAGTTCAGCCTGAGAGCAGACCGCAAGATGCTGAAAGACGTCTCTAAGAACCCCAGAATGTCATCACGAGACCTACAGGTAGCTCTTGCCACTTTGATGTCAAAGTGCATGAGTCTACCATTAGAAAGAGGCTGCACAAATTTGATCTACATGGGAGGTGTGCCAGGAGGAAACCTTTGCTGTCCAGAAAGAACATCAGGGCAAGACTAAAGTTTGCCAATGAATACCTCGGCAAAGACCAGCACTTCTGGAACAATGTGCTCTGGACAGATGAGTAAAAGGTAGAGCTATTTGGCCACAGTACCAGAAGACATGTTTGGCAAAAACCAAAGACAGCATTTGACCACAAGAACCTGATACCAACTGTAAAGCATGGTGGTGGAAATATTATGGTTTGGGGCAGCTTTGCTGCATCAAGGCCTGGGCAGCTCACCATCATAGAATCCACTATGAATTCTTCATTCAACCAGAGGGTGCTTGAGGATAATGTGAGGCCATCTATCGGAGAGTTGAAGCTCAACTGAAGGTGGACCTTGCAACATGTCAATGACCCTAAACATACCAGTAAATCCACCAAGGAATGGCTGAACAGAAAGAAATGGAGGGTTCTGGAATGGCCAAGTCAAAGCCCGGATCTAAATCCCATCGATATGTTGTGGGGGGATTTGAAATGAGCTGTGCATGCAAGAAACCCCTCAAACATCGCACAGCTGAAAGAATTCTGCATGGAGGAGTGGGCAAAAATTTATCCCAGTCGATGTCAGAGACTGGTAGACAGTTATAAGAAATGCCTACTTGAGGTTGTTTCTGCCAAAGGGGGCAATACCACCTATTAGAGCCAAGGGTGTACTTACTTTTTCCACATGCGAAATTTGCATTTATGTTTATTTAAATTATACAATTGTTACGGATTCGTCACTTCCGTTGTTGGGGTTTTCATCCACTTGAAATATTTCGGATTCTATGTGCTATTATTGTCTTCCAAAGGTTTATTGTTTATGAACTGTTTTCAAAAGGTAAAAGAATTAATATTTTTAAGTAAACCGGAACCTGACGACGACGACGACGAGGAGGAAGAAGAAGACGAAGAGGAAGGCGTGGTGAGAAAAGTGGGACAAGACGCGTGTCTTGAAGCTCCGTCGTGAGCGTGATCGAACGAAAGTCGTGAGTGAACTTTGAGTTTCCTTGAAAGGAATTTCCTGCGATAGGTGTTGTCGCTGGAGGATTGAGAAACCTGCATAGTCAGGTATAGGCGTTGAGGTTCCAAAGAATCCTCACCAGGTCGCTTCGACTCAAGTAAGAGCCGTTGGCCATTTTGATCCTCACGCTTCGTTCACCAGAAAAGGTTTTGCTGCGCGTCAGCTTTTCTCACCATCCTGTCGTCTGCCAGGGATGTGTGTGCGCAAAAGCGGCATTTGAAGATTACGTGGCGGTTCGCTGATTGAATGGTGAATGTGCACGTCTGGATCGCGCCTTTGGGATTTCCCTTTCCGACGCCAGCTTGCTTTTTGTTTGGACCACGTGACGGTCCACGCTTTACCTACGCCTCATCACTACTCGCAGGAGGGGATCACCTTTGAGTTATAGACATTGAGGAGTGTTCTTTTTCATTCACTGGGAGCGCAGTGTTATCTTACTTTAGCTGATGGTACCATCTTAAGATGTATTGAGTGCACTTTTGATTGCTATTGGTTGTACCGTTATTCTTGTGTGTGATTTTTAATACAACATTTGTTTGTTTATAATCATTGGTGTGGTTTCACTATTGATTACTGACACAGCATATGTTTTTCTGCCGTGGCTCCTCTTGGGGTTCGGAGGTTCACCGAGACCAGGAGGTCGGGGAGGAACACGTAACACAATGGACTACAAAATGTAAATAAAAAACCACCTTTAGAGGCCATTTTTCCCCGCAAGCGGGGGTTGGCCTTTTTCGGGAACTGTGGTTGTTGTTGTTTTTCGGTCCCCTTTTTGAAGCAATGTTTTACGGCCGGATGCCCTTCCTGACGCCAACCCTTTTTGCCGCCTTTAACGACAAGCAGGGAATTACCAGTGAACTGGTACTCAATTTGCCGACCTCGGAAGGATGACAGGCTGAGTCAACCCCCCTGGCATTAATACAGCGATTGACCGGGATTCGAACCCAGGATCCTAGGATCCTAAAGCCGGCACCCTAGCCGCTAGCCCAACACCAGGGACTACAAAATGTAAATGTTTCATGATATTTGTTATATTATATCACCTTTATCTATCAATATTGTTGAAATATTGGAGATCTCGCGAGATCTTGGAGACGGCGGCAGGGATTTTCGAAGCTCCACACGGTCTCCACGTTTTTCGAAGTTGTCTGTTCACAATTGTATTTTGTCGAAACTGTATTTATCTTTCGGTGTGTGAAGTTATTGTGTGCAACTTTGGTTTTCTCGGTGTTTATCTTTCATAAATTGATCGTCTGTTTGCCGTGTCGCGAGCAAGGCCTTTGCCGCGTCGCGAACGATTTGAAATCGAAGTTAAGTGATTGTTCCCATTTGTATTTTCGTTAAAACTGTATTTATTTATGGTGTTGTACGTATATTGTGTCCCGACGAAGATTTTTCGGTGCAAATCTTTCATACCTGTATTGAAAATCGTGTTAATTCGTGTCGTGTCTTGAGGCCTTGTACAGTGTGCACTGTACAACCTTGAGGCTTTGTTTTTCTCAGCGGTCCGTCGTTTGTGATCCAATAACTTTCGTTCTCTGTATTCCCAGACTTTTCACCCATAGCCTACTTCCTTGTGTAAATCTCAACTCAAAAAAAAAACACAACATTTCCTTCTCTGTTCTCATTCGTTTATTCGTTCTTATTCGTTCGTTCGTTCTTCGACCACGTGTTTCTCCGCCATTTCCCCAGATCGTTTTCACTCATTAACCTTCAATGTTTACACTTTCCCCTCAAGTTATGTATTCCGTCATATTTTATAACACCTTTTTCTTCTTCTTCTTTAAAAGGCTGCTTTCGACTTGCTCACCAAATCAATTCATCCCAAAAAAAATATCCATCTCCTATAGTGCCTTTTTTCTACATTCCCTAAACTCTCCTGCACTCCATCCTCCATCCAGCGTCCTTAAACGTATTTTTAACTCGAAGGTCACAAGAAACTCATTTTGCAATAAATGTTCGTTTCCCATAAATCGTACACTTTCAAAAATCCAATCTCACCCCTCCCCTCCAAATCTTCCCCATAACCCCTCCCCTCCAAATCTTCCCCATCACCCCTCCCCTCCAAATCTTCCCCATCACCCATCCCTTTCAAATCTCCCCCCTTGCCCCCTCCCTCCTAAACTACCCCCTCACCCCTCCCCGCCAAGACGCCCCCTCGCCCCTCCCCTCCTAGACTCCTGCCTCACCCCTCCCCTCCAAATCTCCCCCATATCCCATCCCTTTCAAATCCCTCCCCTTGTCCCTTCCCTCCCAAACTCCCCCCTCCCCCTTCACCCCTCCCCCCTCACCCCTCCCCTTCAAATCTCCCCACCCTCATTGCTTCTCAATTTCCCCCCTCTCACTCCCCCTCCTCAAAGCGTCCTCCCCGCTTCTTCCCCCTTCAAACTCTCACCTCCATCTCCCCCAACCTTCTGCCTCGCTCTTCCCCCTCCTCAAATAACACCTCATTGTGGCTCACCCAATCACCATCAAACCTTTTGTCCGCCCCATCCTTCCCTTTCTCCGAGCTATTCTGAAATCTCTGACACACCTTCAACAGCTCTCCCTACCTCTTCCACCTCTTCCACATCTTACCCTACCCCTCCTCCCCCCTGTTCTGTATCTGATGCTCCCCCTTCCTCTTCATTAACGGTATGGACCTCAAACATCCGGGGCCTTCGTTCAAACTTAACTGATCTCTCCATACAGGTTGCTTCTGTCAAACCAGACGTGATCTGCTTAACAGAAACTTTCCTCCTTTATGATGTCTCTGATTCCATAGTATCTCTCCCGGGCTACTCCCTCCTCCGGTATGATAGACCTGAGCCTCGTCCTGGAGGCGGGGTTGCTATCTTTATCAAAAACTCTCTTCCTCACTCGCCCTGCACTGCACTCTCTCCACCTCACCCCCAGGAATACCTCTGGCTACGGCTTCCCCTTCGCTCCCACCTCTTGTTCATATGTGTGTTGTACCGTCCACCAAACAGTGATGACTCCATCTACATCTCGCTGTCTGATGATATGGACCAACTTCTATCTACTCATCCCAACTCTCTCTTCCTCATATGTGGTGATTTCAACTGTCATCATGCCAGTTGGCTGGGTGTGGGTACCTCTCTCACCAGCCATGGCTCCTCAGCAAAGGACTTCTGCGACTCACTGGGACTGACACAATCTGTCAATTTCCCGACCCGGATCTCAGTCAACGGAACATGTTCTCTTCTGGACTTGGTTATGACTAACTTCCCTGAAAATGTCTGCTGCTCTTCTTCTGCTCTGATCGGATCATCTGATCATGTCCTTGTTAAAGTGGACATCTCTGACCATCCTCAGGGAGCCTGCTCAGCGTCGACGAGTCTGGCATTTCACTCAGGCCAACTGGCACGGTCTTCAAGCAGCCATCAATCATCTGGACTGGTCTCCCATCTCTACCACCTCTGACATCAACTCATCCTGGGAATTCTTCCAAAGTAAATTGCTCTCTCTCATGCACAGATTTATCCAATCTCGTCTTCAGTTGTCATACCCTTCCTCCCGTCCATGGTACACGGAATCTTGTGGTGAGGCTGTTGCCCAGAAACAACTTGCCTTCGTCTCCTGGAAAGCAAATCCAACGGAAGGAAATCTCATTTCCTTTCACAAAGCCCGAAACAAGTGTGTGTCCACCCTCAGGAGAGCCAGGAAACAATATCTCTCCGTTCTCAAGACCGAACTCTCTTATCTGTCTCCCTCTTCCAAATCCTGGTGGCGTCTGGTCAAATCCGTTTCTGGTGTTTGTTCCCCCTCCATCCCCTCCCTTACCTCAAACGGCTACACAGCTGACTCCGCACGTGAAAAAGCTGAATGCCTCAACTCTGTGTTTGCCTCTAAATCTTGTGTCCCAAACCCATCCCTCTCTGTACCCACCATACCCAGTCGTACCCTGCTGCTCCTGGACTCCGTGTCCTTTCCTCCTGACAAGGTGGAAAAGTTTCTGTCAACCCTCGACTCTGATTCTGCAACTGGACCCGACGGCATCAGCCCACGGGTCCTAAAATCCTGCTCTGCTGCTCTATCTCACCCTCTCTCTGTTCTCTTCACCCTCTCTTTTGCTCAAGGTCAACTGCCATCTGCTTGGAAATCAGCCAACATCACCGCTTTGCACAAAAAAGGTGCAAAAACAGATCCTAGCAACTACAGACCAATCAGCCTTCTCCCAATTATCAGCAAAGTCATGGAATCCATCATTGCTTCGGATATGAAATCTTTCCTCTTCTCCAATGGCTTGATCTCTGATCATCAATTTGGTTTCAGACCAGGTCACTCTACTCTGGACATGCTGCTTCTGCTGTCTCAACAATGGATGGAGGTCCTCAATGCCAAACAGGAAATTAGAGCTGTCTCCCTCGACATATCACGTGCCTTCGACACGGTCTGGCACCCCGCTCTGCTCACCAAACTCTCCTCCTTTGGTATCCATGGAAATCTCCACGCATGGCTGGCGGACTTCCTCTCTAGTCGTCGTCAACGTGTGCCCCTGAATGGGTTTCTCTCATCTCCTCTTCCTGTTCAGGCTGGAGTTCCCCAAGGCAGTGTTCTGGGCCCCGTGCTTTTTCTGGTTTTCATCAATGATCTCTCTGACTCTCTCGAAAATCCTCTCTATCTCTTTGCTGATGACTCCACTCTCTGCCGCTCCATTCCTCTTCCCTCAGATCGGCAGTCTGCTGCCTCCTCACTCTCTGAAGACCTGGACAAAATCACAGACTGGTCAAACAAGTGGAACATGTCTTTCAATCCTGACAAATCTCACACTCTTACTATGTCTCTCCGAAAAGATCGACTGGACAACCCTCCCATCTACTTTCTCAACAATCCTCTCCAAGAAGTTCTGTCGCTCAAGATTTTGGGTCTCACTATCTGCCATGATCTTTCTTGGGAAAACCACATTTCCAAGCTGGCCTCCAAAGCCAGTCGCCGACTGGGCATCCTCCGTCGTGCGAAGTCCTTCCTCGGCACACCTGAGCTCCTCACCACATACAAGGCTTTCATCCGCAGCTCAATGGAATACTGTTCTCCCCTCTGGGCCGGTGCTCCTGCCTCACACCTAGCTCGGCTTCACGCTGTTGAAACCAAAGCTTTCAGAATTATTGGAATCTCCCGCGATGAAGCTATCTCTGAGGGCCTTTCACTCACTCACCGCAGGCAGGTAGGTGGTCTTTCTGTCTTCTACCGATTCCTCTCCGGCCTTGCACCCCCAGCTCTCTCTGTGCTCTGTCCCCCAAATATTTCTACAGGTCGCACAAGATCTGCCAGCAACCCTCTGATGGTTAAACTGCCGAAATCTCGGCTCTCTGCTCACCTTCACTCTTTCATTCCTCTTTTCTCCCGCCTCTGGAACAAACTCCCTCACTCCCTTCAATCCCACTCCTCCCTCCAGGTCTTTAAATCAGCTGTTCACCACCATCTCTTATCTTCCCCCATCCAAAACCTTGATCTTTTCTACCCCCGCTAATTCACCCCAGATCCACCTTGTTTGAAATTCCAACTTCTTTCCTGGAAGTCCTGGCAGTGTCCATATGTTTTATACCTCTCCCACCGCCCCCTTCCCACGCCCCCCCCCCCCCAAAGCCCTCGCCCTCTCTCCCCATCTTGTCTACCGCTCCCTATGTTATATGTTTTATGTGTCGGTTTGTCTTTCTGTGTGATTAATGTTCGCTCTTTCACGAGCCTCGATCTTGTATACAAAAAAAAAAAAAAAAAAAAAAAAAAAAAAAAAAAAAAAAAAAAAAAAAAAAAAAAAATGAAGATCAAATAGCTGGATGTTGAAATATGTTGAAAAAGTCAAAACTTTACATGGGGTGTACTTACTTTTTCACGTGACTATCTTAATATGGTATTCCATCACCTAGCCCCACAAACGTAATAGTATTCACAAGAACTAAAGTGAAAGCTCCATTTCTCCAGATTTCTTGCACTGACAAGACCAACCATCGTTACTGAATCAGGAAGACCAACCTTCACAACATTGAGCGTATATAATATGTTCTTGTTCTGAATCAGGAAGTCGGTAACTTCCTATGTCGGGATGGCATGGACACTCCAAAGGTTTAGTACATCACAAATCTTTTTTTTTTAAAGTACCTGGATACCAAAAGCAGTCATCTGTGGAGGATTTCACATATAACATTGATTAAAATTAAGGACAGCATCACTGAACTACAAAACTGATCAACCAAAATATCTGCTCTGTCATTTTTAGCTCTCGTGGAACGAACTTCAGGGGAGCTTATGCGATGGCGCGTTGTCCATCCATCAGTAAACACTTGCAACTTCTCTGAAACCGCGAAAGGGATTGTGACCAAACTTGGCACAAATTATATTTGTTATGTTGTGACTAAAGTTTGTTCACGGCATTAAAAAAAAAAACGGAGTCTAAGCGGGTATATGAGGGGTCAAAGTGGATCCAAGTTTGACTCCCCAAAATAGGAATTTGCTCTTTCCTCTGAAATTACACACACCATTTCGATGAAACTTGACCAGAACCTTCATCCCCCATGATGTCCCGAAGTTTGTTCACGGCATGAAGAAAATTAGTCTAAAGGTGTCACGGGGGCTCAGTGGGTCCAGGTTTGACCCCCCAAAATAGGTATTTGCTTTCTTCTAAGAAACTACTCACAATTTCGATGAAACTTCACCACAACTTTCATCACCCTTGATGTACCAAAGTTTGTTCAAGGCATTAGAAAAATTGGGGTCTGAGGGGGTATATGGGGTTGGGGGAGGGGAAGGGGGGGATTGCCCCCAAAAGGTATTTTTTTTTGCTTGTTTAAAGTCTTATGATTATGTTGGAATGGTTCTACATGCCGCACTGTCTTCAATTAAATTGGTTTAAAATACCTTTAATCAGTGCAGTGCACTGTTTATTCTACCAGGTGAGCACCAGGGGTATTGCCCCTATGTTTATTATTGTTATTACTACAACCACCCGCTCCCTATGGGAGCCACCAGGGAGGGTTATGTTATTTTCTTTGATTATCAATACCATAGCAGAATACCATCCCCCAAGGATCTTGCTCCAAGCGTGCAACACGTTTCTCTGGCGCATCCCTTTATTTGGGCAGTGCATAGGCAACAGACTGCTGCTTTGATCGCTCACAAAAATAAAAATAACCTGGGTTACATATACGAAGCAAAAACATGCGTTCTGCTTATTTGCATATGTAATACATTGTGATTATAAAGCTTGCTTATATAGGAAGAACTAAATTTTTATCTAATAATCCTGGAAAGATGTCGAACCTTGGAGCCATGATATTATCTGAACCAATCACAAGGAATTTTTCATCGAGTTGCCATTCCTTGGTTACTTAGCGACAAATTGTGTCACGATTGATGGCTCTCCGCTCCTTGTTTGGTTCTCCTCCGCTTGGTTGGTTTTTCTCTTTTGTTTGGCTTTCCTCTACTCCCCTTTGACTCTCCTCTTTTGTTTGGCTTTCCTATTCTCCCATTTGAATAACCACCCCTGTGGCTCTCTGCTCTGCCCCTTGGCACAGCTTTTTAAATTCCACCCCTCAACACCAGAGGATGAGCTTTTTCAAAGTATGTTTAGTTTGGGCATGGGGTGGGGGGGGGATGATCGGACCCCTAAAATCTGAGATGGAATGACCAATTCACACCCATTTTGTGTGTCGATAGAAAATCTTATTTACCATATGCCAATTATGCCATTATCATTGAAATAGGATAAATTTCTAGTTCTTTTAATTATTACTATCAATTATGCCATATTAATTTTAATAAATATGTCAATTAATTTAAATGCTTCAGCAAGCACATTAATTTTATGCATGTTTAAAAAAAAATTGTGCACGTTAAATCTGGTATCAAAAGATACGCAAGACTTCAAAGGAAAAAGTCGTGGCACAGTATTTGCCTATTTGCGGGCGTTACGGAGAAATAGCGACATTTCTACAGGGGTTGGGGTTCATTTCTCCCCTCTACCACCCCACCCCCCCCACGCTCCCCTGACTTCCCACCTGAATCGGGTCGAGTAAGTGGAGTCTTTTGTTAAACAACAGGAACTTAAGGTGCAGGGCCTGTTACTCACTGGATGCAGATTGTTGATTGACCAATTATCTGCTGCCTCACATATGGGCTTACCCCCACTTCACCAAACAGGACATTATCATCCAACAACTTATCTCGTTGCCCTCTCAAAATTCAAAGCACCAGTTCACCATTTTGGGTTTTTTTTTCTCACAGAATCATTCTTTTCACTCATATGCTGCTAACCCACCACAACGTCCTCTTCTTCCTCGTTTGCATGCAGCACAAGGCTGCTGGGGCAGCAGCATCAGCTGACAGTGTGCTTGTACTTCTGATTTGCTGCCCTCTTTAGGTTAGGGCAGGAAACCATCTCATTGATGCTCACCTTTTACATTCCCACTCACTGATCCAATTCATTTGCACTGCTGAGATTTTCCTTTTATCTGTTCAGTTGTCGCCCTGTGTTGACTCGGACATCTTAATCGGTTTTATTTCCCTCTCCCTCCCCCACCCCAAAACATCTTCACTTGTGCTTTGTTCATTCATTACCTGGTTCTGTTCACCTGTTGCTGATATGTGAACCTCTCGCCTCGATCTTCAATCCACATCCCCCAGCGGAAGGTTTGAACCAAAATGTGTTAACAATCTGATCACCGTTTTATCCTGCGTGCAGCAGTTTATCTTCAAAAACACAACAGTTGGATCATCACATAACGTATTTTGTTGTGTGTAACAGATGCGCGGCTTGGTACTATTATTGCATGGAGGTTTATCTCATTTTCATCAACACAGAATATTAATTTTAAATAAAACATTTGTATAATTGGTTTACAAGATATAGATTACATATATAAAGGTAGATGGTAGTTCACGACGGATTGCTCCGACATCACCATTTCTCTAACCTGCTGATTCTCTTTTCCAGTTATTGAATTGAAGAGTGAAGATCGGAGTCGATTCCTCGATGCTTTGATCACATTACTCTCCTAATTCTTCCTTCCTTCCTCCCCGACTTCGAGCAGCAATTCTGAATTAAAGTTTTGTATTTTATATTGCAAATAAACATTCATTTTGACCAAAGTCTTTTGTGCACAAACTTACACCTCAACAATCAAAGTTAAAATAAATCAAGACCATCAAAGGAAAGATGAAGATAAACAAAGATTCCAAACATTTAATGTTTAAAGATAAGCAGAATGTCTCCACGTTATATTTACAACAAATATCATGGAGTTTCAGTCCAAAAACTACAATCTCACCATGTCACATTATACCATTGGCAAACCTGAATGGGAAAGAGTGGCAAAAGGAGGGGAGGGGTGGTGGTTTGATACAAAGAGGCAAATGAAAAACATTGCATTTATGACTGAAGGCCAGAGGGAAGAATTGTGGTTTGCAGGTTAAGGATCAAAATTAGGGCTGTGATTGACATTCTTGCAAAAAGGATGCCACCAAGGCAGGAACGCAGTTTTCTGGGATCACCAGACCTGGGAAGAGGTCGACAAGAGAAAGGAAGGTCTTTATAACCGTCATGTGCTTGGGTGTTACGACCACACAGATAGCATCGGAGAAGGCGGACGAGATTCCAAGCAATTTCAGTACATTTACCATTTAAGCAAATTACTACAGAAATGGGACTCGTGCCACGTTTGCCATAAAAAAAAAACCACAACAACAACAGGCATTTTAAGGCCATTTTCCCTGCAAGAGCGGGGGTTAGCCTTCGCCATAAAAAAACCGAGCGAGCATAAAAAAAAATCATGAAAAAACTGATGTGATTGCAACGAGCATGTTCGGCACAGCCTCGGCACAAGTATTTATCAGCGAAGAATCGCAATACTTTTACTTTCATGGATTACACAACTTCCTGGTCATGCAGAGTTGTGTGGCTTCCCCTTCAAAGTATCTTTATTACAAGTGCCCCAATTAGCAAAATAGACCACTCATTGCACAACTCTACTGCAGATATAAACAACAAAAGATAAATCAGAGATTGCAAACCCTCGCCAGGGTGTGTTTTTAGTAGTTTTTAAGGCTTTTGTGTTAAAACAAATATGGTGGCCCAACCACGTGACCGATGACGTCATGTTTTTTCCCCCTCCACCAATTTATCCATAGATGACGCTCAAGAAATATCATCTTGATCGGATGAAGTTTTGTGCTTGTCGAATTATGACGTCAATGGAGGAGCCTATGACATCATTAACATATATTATTCCCCATGGAGAGTTCTTTACAATGAGTCATCACTTCTTTTTTTTTCGATGCAGCGCTTTCGGAGATATAGAGGTGCAAAGTTTTTCCAAGATGGTGCCCGTACGATGTGAATAATGTAATAATTATCATTAAAAATTCTTCAGGAAGAGGTGCACCAATGGTGAAAATTTCCTGAGAATTGAACCAACGGTTGCAGAGAAAAAAAAATTCATCTTGATCGGATAAAGTTTTGTACTTGTCGAATTATGACCACAATGGAGGAACCTATGACTTTAACATGTTATTCCCCATGGACAGACTTTTTTTTTTTTTTACGAGCCGTCTCGATTTTTTCTATGCAGCAGATATAGAGGTGCAAAGTTTTTCGGTTTTTCCAAGATGGCCCCCGTACCACGTGACCTACGACGTCATTATTTTTAAAATCTCAGTTGGAGGCGCACCTACGGTGAAAATTTCCTGTCAATCGGGCCAGACAAACAGGTTGCAGAGAAAATCATATTTATTCTGTGCGGACAAACAGCCAAACATAACGGACTCAGATGCAAAACCCTCTCCTCTGGTGAGGGTAACAAACCTATCTCCTATACATATAAAAACTAAAAACAGTCCATCCGTGAAGCCATGTGACGATATCTCTATTAAATACATACCGTTTGAACGTTAGTTGCACCCTGAATACATGTACGTCACTTACATACTATTGGAACGTACCTTTTAGACCACTTAGATCAGTGGTCCACGACCCAAAATTTTAAATTGCATTCGCCTCGTGACCCAAATGGTACCGGTGATGCTTTCAACCAATTTTGCAAAAAAAAAAAATGTAAATTTGTGAAAACCCTTCATAAAAAAACAGGATTTGAGGGGGGTTTTTTTCCCCAAGTTTGGGAACCTCTGCTTTAGACCTTTGAAGACCCTTTAAACGCCATCAAACATTTACATCCTTCAGAGCCCTTATAGTCTGGGATCCGAGACCTCAAAATTTGATTTTGAAGTGACACCCCTGCTATAAAATGTTTGACCCCTAGATCATGTCTGTGGGGGTGTTAGCCACCAGAAAAGTGACTTTAGCAAGGTAGTTTGGATTGCGCGAATTCTGTAAGGACGTTTTTTAACTTGGGGCGTCAACTGTAAAAAAGCAAGAAATTTAGGGGTAGGGGAAATTCAATTGACCATATATCCCATAATACAGGGGTGAGTGCAACAAATTACCACTCATTCTTTTTGTTATAAATTTGGCTTTTATATGAAACATGATTCAACGTGATTGGACCATCCATGAGGTCAGCAGAGGTCAAAAGGTCACGGAAAGTGGGTTAAGCTAAAAGTTTAGCTCCTTTAGTAAATAAAATCACATTTTTCCTACTTCAAGCTCAATATAGCCAAACTTTTACACCCAAAATATGTTGTTTGTACCCCTCTGATGTTTTTGGGAAAGAAATGCCCCGACTGAACTTAACTTACTGGCATGTATGTCACTTTAGATTTGCATAACTTTTAAAAAATCACCAAAATCGGGCATTCACACTATCTATTTGCACGGTACTCTTCAACATGTTTTAAAACGACAAGTCATACCACATACTGTCTGGAAAAGTGTCATTACCTCTATTTACTCATCATCATCACCGTCATCAGTCAGAAGCCGTCCACATTTTTCTCTGTCGCCATTGCAGGCACATGCAATGAATGATGCATGGTACTCCAGCTTTCGCACAAGGGCAATTCCTCAGGCAGTTCGGTTTCTTCTTACATTTGCAGTACTTCAACTTCGCAACAGAAGGCTTTGATGGCTTGCTCTTCATGACAGGAATTAACCTGTCATCATCCACACTCTTGCCATACTCTTCAAGTGGAAGAAGCACTGGATTGTTGAGTGAAGCTTGCTTGTATAAGCTGATCTGACAAAGGCTCCTGAGAACGTGGAAGTGAAAAGCATCTTCTGTTGGAGGAAGGGAGTGCAGATCTAGTTTGCTAGATGCAAACAAGTGGGCGCGGAGCTTATCCAGGGATGAATACCCTGGCTTGCTGTAGAGATCACAAAAGAAGCTTCGTGCTTCAGTTATCACCTGATCATGTGCAGAAGGTCCGGATTCATGTCGGATGAAATTGGACAACGCTGGCTGTTTGTCAACATGCTGGAGTGCGACTTTCACTGCTCTCTTCATACCCCGTTTGAAAGGATAGCTCACCGAATCACAACCTGACAGAATGTAGGAGATGAGCAGTGTGTCTGTGAGTGCCAATACGTCCTTTCCAACTGCTGTGGCCAACTCATTCACCAAGTCATGGATGGGGAGTCTTGGAGAATTAATACTAATTACTGGTGTTATGTTACTAAAACTTCAAGAGACTCGGTTTAGCAAAATCAATGGTTTATTCACTTTAGAGAATTTGTTGTATACTAAGCCGAGATCTTTAATGAGTCTTTGTTCCAGTCTTTGTTGAAGCTTGTTTGGTAGGTCTTGGTTGAAGCTCGGTCTGTAGGTCTTTTGAAGCTCGTTCAGTTGTTGACAATCTCCAGTTGGTTGATCAGTTCAACTGGTCTTCAGTTTTCACTCCTCTTCATTCACTCTCCCAGTCCACACTTTTCAGTCCACTCTGCTCTCTCTGCTTTGTCCACTCTGCTGCTCCCCAATCGCAACTTTCTCCTGGTTTTAAAGCCCCAAACTCCTTTGATGTTGCGGAGCATGCAGGGTGTTTCTGGTTCCCTTATCCAAAACCTTATTTGGCTCTCTCTTGGCCAGCTAGTACTTATTTCTGTTCAAGAGGTCAAATGCTCTGACCTGCTGAGGAAGAATTTGCAGCCTGTGTGCAGTGAACTGAACATAGGCTATTTTTGATAGACAGGTGGCGGTCCAAGAGCGTTACACATTTTGTCTGAAATTAACTCTCCCGACCACCTGTTAACTCTAGTTCTATGCTCTTTTGCTCATTCGTAAAGTAAAACATATTTCACTTTAAACAAGATTACATTGATATATATTCGAGCAATATTGTCAATATGAATATTTATTCCCTGACAGGAGGAACAGATCATCCTTTTCCACCCATAACTCAACAACGTTTGTCAACCGAGGGAAATGATACATTGACAAGACGATGATATCTGTATCTGTAGCCTGAATGACAACTACGCTGTTGTCACAGCTAGCAATGTGAGCAAAGATTCTGGTGTCCGCCTCCTCGTGGTTAGGGCAGTACAGCTCATCAACATTGGTATGTTCCATCTGCGTCACATGAGTTGCCTGGGCGTTGACCCCAAGGACCAGGCAGAAGCCATCAGGCCAGGATGACTCCTGGGACCAACGTGAAGCAAGATACGACAGCAGATTGGTCTTGTTACAAGGGTTTGACAGGAATGTGTTCCAATCAGGGATTTTCATGATGTCCGCTGGAACAAACTCTGGCAAATTGGTATTTGACTCCCGTCTCTGGCGTTCAACCACTTTTAGACTCTTTAACCCAAAATCATATTGATCGCCCACGAAATGCACTTCAGTGCAATGTCTGGGTTTCATGTTCAAGAGTTTGTTCCTGTACCTTTCCTGAAGTTGGTCAAATGTACTCGAACCAAGTGTGTTGAACCGCTGGATGAATGCCATTGCATCGACTACATAAACTGCATCAGATGCAGAAGGAGGCAACTTTTTTAACGGTTCCCATGACTCGGCAACCTCTGCCTGTAGAGTGGATAGATAGTTGGATTTGCAACCTTTCCGCATGGAAAATCCATTCTTCTCTGGCTCAAACAACGAGGGAGGGTACTCAAGCCATTCGTAACTAAATGCCTCAGTCCGTGCCTCATCACTCAGGTCCTGTGCGAAACAAAGTGCCCTTGTCACTGCACTCTCCTCTCTGATGACTTCTTTCACAGTGTCCATCTTTTTCTTACTTTTCTTCAGATGTGTGGCGAATGTTTCTATCTTTGGTTGGACAATCTTGTCTCCATTCGTCGTCGTGGCAGCATCCATTGCCTCCAAGCCTAGACGTTTGGCATCTACCAGGGTAGTTGCTGCAAGAATCTGACCTGTGGATATGTTCATTAGTTTATCTGTCGCAAGTGAAGGATCGAATGGGTTTTGCATCTTCTCTTCCACGGTCCGTTTGATCTGCAACACGGCTTCCATGTCGTCTTTCCTCAGCTTCTCGTGGTGGTCAGATTGCGGCGAGGCCATGTGTGCCATCTGTTTTACACTTTCAGAGACAGAGGTCATGAACGGTAGAGCCTTGATGTACTTTTCTCGTGCTGATTCAGACTGTTATACCCTTAAAGAGGCTTGTTTTGCCTTCCCTATTGTAGGTCTGTTCAAGGGCAAGGTCTGTCCACACACCATTAAAGTCTCCTGCAGTCTGGTGAACTGTGAATTTGCCAGCTGCAAACTCCTCGTGCACTTCTGGTGCTGTTTCTGGAAGCTTTTGCATCTCACTGAGATAGATCGGAAGGCAGGACATGTACTTACTATGGCCGGAAGCAATGGTATAGGGTAGCATATTCTGTACCTCTTGTAAGTGCTGTTGCCAAAGCCCAGCTCTCTCAGCATGGATGTAATGCCTTAGGATAAGCACCATGTCTATGTACATGCTCCAAAGATGGGCTGTCACTCCTAATCCCTTCTCAAAATCTCCCCAGAGCGACTCCAGTGACTCTAGGCATTTCATGACTTCCTTCATGAGTGCAGCAAATTCGCCCTTCTCTTTCCTGTCAAAGGCATTTCTAAGACTTTCAAGCAGAGACGAAAGCAAAGAAAGTGTCTCCTCATTCTTCTCAAACAACAGCCATTTCTCAAATGCCTCCCACTTCAGCATGAACAATGCCTCACTCAACCATGAATGATAACGGACCATCTTATAATAATCTTTTCCTGCCATGACTTTATTGGCTGTACCTCGACCACAGATATCACTAGAAACCAGAATGTCCTCTATGCCACTCTCCATTATGAAAAATCCAATAGATCCCAAGAAGTTCTGGGCAATATGGAATCCTCCAAGTCGAACAATAACATCTTTGTACTTTTCCGATTCCTTCCTAAACAACCCCTTTACTATGTCATATATCGCCTGGTCACAAGTCACCACCGTCTTAGCCTAACCCATCTTAAGACTCAAGGAGACAAAGTAGTCCAATGAGGTCTGGACTACATCTGCGTTGGTTGGGTTTTGTGGAAGCAATGGTCCATAACCAATCTTTGTTTTCTCTGTATGTTGCCCAGATCTGTATTCAAAGAAGCTGCTCCATGTCAGGCTACCAGTGTCCTTGTCGTTTTCACCCGTCATCAACTGTGTTGGATACATCCTCAGTAGGAACCAAACGATGTTCTTGTCAGCTAGAAAGCAGGCTTCCCCCTTGTCATCATGAGGAAGTTCAATATCATGTAATGACCTAGCCTGTCTTCTGTCCTTCAGTGTCAGTTTACTACTTACTGGAACGAATTTGTCTGGTTCACTGATAGTCAGTTTCCTGGTTTTCTTAAGGGGCACTGCCCCCACTACCTCCCCACTTCCTTCTCCCTCAAATGTGTACTGATAAATTATATTTGTTGTAGCATCAAAACTACCACCATCTTGTGTCTCTGAATGGAAGTTTAAGGCTGAAGATCGATGGTAATCATAAAGATCAGCAAGAGTGAAGCAAGTTGCTGAAACAAATGTAGCATAATAATCCCTAGCACCACACAAAAGATGAAAAGCATCAACCACCACAGTAAACCATCACTATTACGATCAATATAGGCCAGAAACAGTCGAGGGATGCAAAGAACATATTGTGACATATACATATGTGAATTATTTGATAAAGGAGCTAAATTTTCAGCTTAACCCACTTTCTGTGACCTTTTGACCTCTGCTGACCTCATGGATGGTCCAATCACGATGAATCATGTTTCATATAAAAGCCAAATTTATAACAAAAAGAATGAGTGGTAATTTGTTGCACTCACCCCTGTATTATGGGATATATGGTCAATTGAATTTCCCCTACCCCTAAATTTCTTGCTTTTTTACAGTTGACGCCCCAAGTTAAAAAACGTCCTTACAGAATTCGCGCAATCCAAACTACCTTGCTAAAGTCACTTTTTTGGTGGCTAACACCCCCACAGACATGATCTAGGGGTCAAACATTTTATAGCAGGGGTGTCACTTCAAAATCACTTTTTTACACATTTCCAGGCCTCGGATCCCAGACTATTACACCCTATGTACCTTTCAACCCCTTGAGACCCTGTCGACCCCAAAGACCCTCTAAACCTCAAGGCCCTCAAAAACACCAATAACCTTCAGAGTCTTTTGACCCACAAGAGACTTTAGACCCCTGAGGCCCTTAAGACACCTCAAGACCCCTTTCACTTTGAGAAACTTTCAACACATTTAGACCCCTTCACCCATTTAGACCTTCACCCTTCAGGAAATCTCATTTCCTTTCACAAAGCCTGAAACAAGTGTGTGTCCACCCTGAGGAGAGCCAGGAAACAATATCTCTCCGTTCTCAGGACCGAACTCTCTTATCTGTCTCCCTCTTCCAAATCCTGGTGGCGTCTGGTCAAATCCGTTTCTGGTGTTTGTTCCCCCTCCATCCCCTCCCTCACCTCAAATGGCCACACGGCTGACTCCGCACGTGAAAAAGCTGAATGCCTCAACTCTGTGTTTGCCTCTAAATATTGTGTCCCAAACCCATCCCTCTCTGTACCCACCGTACCCAGATGCTCCTGGACTCTGTGTCCTTTCCTCCTGACAAGGTGGAAAAGTTTCTGTCAACCCTCAACTCGGATTCTGCAACTGGACCTGACGGCATCAACCCACGGGTCCTAAAATCCTGTTCTTCCGCTCTTTCACTCCCTCTCTCTGTTCTCTTCACCCTCTCTTTTGCTCAAGGTCATCTTCCATCTGCTTGGAAATCTGCCAACATCACCGCTTTGCACAAAAAAGGTGCAAAAACAGATCCCAGCAACTACAGACCAATCAGCCTTCTCCCAATTATCAGCAAAGTCATGGAATCCATCATTGCTTCAGATATGAAATCTTTCCTCTTCTCCAATGGCTTGATCTCTGATCATCAATTTGGTTTCAGACCTGGTCACTCTACTCTGGACATGCTGCTACTGCTTTCTCAGCAATGGATGGAGGTCCTCAATGCCAAACAGGAAATTAGAGCAGTCTCCCTTGACATATCACGTGCCTTCGATACGGTCTGGCACCCCGCTCTGCTCACCAAACTCTCCTCTTTTGGTATCCATGGAAATCTCCACGCATGGCTGGCGGACTTCCTCTCTAGGCGTAGTCAACGTGTGGCCCTGAATGGGTTTCTCTCATCTCCTCTTCCTGTTCAGGCTGGAGTTCCACAAGGCAGTGTTCTGGGCCCTGTGCTTTTTCTGGTCTTTATCAATGATCTCTCTGACTCTCTTGAAAATCCTCTGTATCTCTTTGCTGATGACTCTACTCTCTGTCGCTCCATTCTTCATCCCTCAGATCGGCAGTCTGCAGCCTCCTCACTCTCTGCAGACCTGGACAAAATCACAGACTGGGCAAACAAGTGGAACATGTCTTTCAATCCTGACAAATCTCACACTCTTACGATGTCTCTCCGAAAAGACCGACTGGACAACCCTCCCATCCACTTTTTGAATAATCCTCTCCAAGAAGTTCTGTCACTCAAGCTTTTGGGTCTCACTATCTGCCATGATCTTTCCTGGGAAAACCACATTTCAAATCTGGCCTCCAAAGCCAGTCGCCGACTGGGCATCCTCCGTCGTGCGAAGTCCTTCCTTGGCACACCTGAGCTCCTCACCACATACAAGGCTTTCATCCGCAGTTCAATGGAATACTGCTCTCCCCTCTGGGCTGGTGCTCCTGCCTCACACCTAGCTCGTCTTCACGCTGTTGAAACCAAAGCATTCAGAATCATTGGAATCTCCCGCGATGAAGCTAACTCCAAGGGCCTCTCACTCACTCACTGCAGGCAGGTTGGTGGTCTTTCCGTCTTCTACCGACTCCTCTCTGGCCTTGCCCCCCCCCAGCTCTCTCTGGGCTCTGTCCCGCAAATATTCCTACAGGTCGCACAAGATCTGCCTGCAACCCTCTTATGGTCAAACTGCCAAAATCAAGACTCTCTGCTCACCTTCACTCCTTCATTCCTTCATTCCTCTTTTCTCCCGCCTCTGGAACAAACTCCCTCACTCTTCAATCCCACTCCACCCTCCAGGTCTTTAAAACAGCTGTTCACCACCATCTCTTATCTTCCCCCATCCAAAACCTTGATCTTTTCTACCCCCACTAATTTCACCCCAATTCCACTTTTTTGAAATACCAACTTCTGTCCTGGAAGTCCTTGGTGTCCTTGTGTTTTATACTTCTCCCTCCCCCCCCCCCCCCTTCCCACGCCTCCTCCCCCCAAGCCCTCTCCCTTCCACACATCTCCCTGCTCTCAAATGTTGTGTTTGTGTGCTTCCCCTTCTCTCCCCATCTTGTTTTCCGCTCCCTCTTTTTATATATTTTGTTTGTCTGGTTGATTTGTTTGTGAAGTAAATGTTAGCTCTTTCACGAGCCTCGATTCAGTATACAAAAAAAAAAAAAAAAAGAAGACCTTTACACCCCTTCAGTCCCTTGACTCCCTTTTTTTTCCTTGACTGAAGGAAAAGATGAACAAGTGGAAGGAATGTATGGAGACAAAAGGTCTGAAGGTGAATATCGGAAAGACGAAGGTGATGGCAAGTGGTAAAGCATGTGGTGAGGTGGAAAGAACTGGGAAGTGGCCGTGTGCTGTGTGCAGGAAGGGTGTCGGAGTGAACTCCATTCAATGTACAATGTGCGCTGAGTGGGTTTATCAAAAATGTAGTGGTCTGAGAGGGTCATTAACCAGTGTGGCAGCTACATTCAAGTGTAAGGTGTGCACAGAGGGAGCTGCAGATGGAGGAAATGTTGAGTTGGATCTTGGAGACGGCGTGAAGTTGGAAGGTGTGAAAACATTTTGCTACCTCGGAGACAGGCTGAATGGAGAAGGTGGATCAGACTCTGCAACGGTTGCTGGAGTGAGATGAGCATGGAAGAAGTTTCGGGAACTGAGTGGCGTGCTGACGAGGAGGGGAGTGTCGTTGAAGCCGAAGAGAAAGGTGTATGCTGCATGTGTGAGAAGTGTTATGATTTATGGGAGTAAGACATGGGTAATGAACGTAGAGCAGCAACGAAGGCTGGAAAGGGTGGAAATGCGAATGGTTCGGTGGATGTGCGGAGTATCGTTGATAGAGAGGAAGACAAATAATGAATTGCAAAAGATGATAGGAATAGAGCCTGTGATTGATGCTGTGAAGAGGAACAGGTTGAGATGGTTTGGTCATGTGTTGAGGAAGGATGAAAGTGACTGGTTGACAAGAGTGATGGAAATGAATGTTGAAGGAAGTGGAGGACGGGGAAGACCGAGAAAGATTTGGCTAAAGATGGTCGAAGAAGAAATGTGGGCAAGGGGGTTAACAAGGGGAGATGCAGAAAATAGGGCAAAGTGGATAAGATCGTCACGGGGACCGCAAGGCTAACAGCTTTAAAATGCCGGTTGTATGTCACCGGCGTTTCACAAGAGGCGCGACACAGTTAAAGCATTGAAGTCGTGTGATGATAATCACTTCAAGACAAGTAAATATAAAGAGGTTGGAAAAAAAAAACATTTGTGCAACGAATTATAAACTTAGACTCTCGGTGCTTTAATAGATTGGGTAAAAGATTGGCAGACTTAATTCAGCAAGGACACATATAAGGTGTTGGGGATGGTTGCTTTTTGAACACCTGATTGAAACACCTCGGAAATGCTCGTTTAAAATTAACCACAATTCTCCCATCCCCAAATCTTGCATTTAACTTCCTATTCAGTTTAAAAAACAAGCGTTACGCCTAGCTCCCCCGTCGGGGAAGTGATGTGAGTTGACAAAGTGGAAGACGCAGAAAATATGCTATGATATGATATTTCGCTCACAAGGTTCAGACATACATGGAGGTGGCCATCTTGGATTTTGACGTGGCGACCCAATTTTCAATAGCGTTCTTCCTTATGCGTAGATACACCCACACACCAGATTAGAAGTTGGTACTTCGCTTATTTTTCAAGATATTCAGCTCACAAGGTTCAGACATACATGGCATCAGACATACATGGCGGTGGCCATCTTGGATTTTGACGTGCGTTGCACCCACACACCAAATTTGAATGCGGTCCTTCGCTTACGCATGCACACACGCACGTACGCACGCACGTATGCACGCACGGACACACGGGCGGAGGGGAAAACCATAGTCCCCCTTTCGCTCCGCGGTGCGACGGGGGACAATAAAAACTGCGGTGGCACAACACTTTGTGGAAATAAACATCATGGATTATTTGCTTATGTACGTACCGACAATCCGTTGGTCGTCTTCGGTTCGTAATCGCACCACTTGCACTTTGAGAGATCCTCCAGACCTGGAGGCCATGACAGCCTCGACGCGGCCCCAGGAACGCAGTACGGACCCTCCCAGGACGTGGAAAGTACGGTTACGAAGACCGATGTCACAGGGGAGGCCGAGGCATGCTCGTCTGCACCTTCCCCGCCTAAACGGAACAGGAAAGGAGAAAATAGGTTTACTTCTTTTATTTTTACAACTGCATATACTGGCTAGGTTTCTCCATAACGCTCGTCCTCTCAAACAAATAAATAAACAAATGGGTGATGAGAACCAAGTTAGGAAGACAAAGCGACGTGCAGGCATTACCAGTACGCATGGCTACACAGATCTTTCGAAGCATTGTACTGATCTTCCCAATGTGGTCTGGCTTCTTCCGCCGTCGCCTGTTTGGTAAAACAAACCGGTTACACATTGCCGAGGATGTTCGGAAGATCTCTTAACGAGAACTTACAAATGCAGCAAGCGGCTGCGTTTGCACAAAACCAGTACGGGCAAACAAAGGAAACAGTTACATTTGTACAAACAGTTACACTTGTAATCACAAGTTGATATGCACAATGTGAGATCATTAGCCCGTCCCCTGCGGTTTTGTAATCACTTCTGTGTGTCTGTCTGCCTCTGTCTGTCTGTCTGTCTGTCCGTGTCTGTCGGAGCCGTAACGTTTTTACCATTTGAGCTATCGTCATCAAATTTTCACCAAAGCTTTATTATGATAATACGGTGAAGGCAAATTAATAATTTGGTCAAAAGGTCAAAGGTCAGCATCACATAAAATCATCAATTTTCAACCAATTGACCTGAGATTTCAAATTACCATTTGAGTTTTGTCATCAAATTTTCAACAAAGCTTTATTATGAGAATGTGGATAAGGCAAATTAATAATTCGATCAAAAAGCAAGTGTCAGGTAAAATTGTCAATTTTTATCCATTGACCTGAAATTTTAAGAATTTGCATATCGAGTCACTGAATTGGTTCACCAATCAAAAGGTAGTAGGTGATTATTTGTTTTTAGATCTAAAGTTCAAAGGTCAAAGCTGCATAAAATCAATTTTCATTTTGTATTTCCCTGTTTTTGTTATTTTGAGCATATGGATGAAGAAGAAGAAGACGTCTGAATAAAAACGGATGCAGATCGGCTTTGCATTTTCAGATGCTTTCTCGTTTCATTATGTATTCAGTGTTATGTTGAGCTAAATGAAGGGTCATAATACACTTATGGACCAAGTTTACAATCACATCCTCAATGGGAAAAGTTTGTAGATTTCAAAGTACTAAGGATGAGACGAGCAGGCAAATTGACCCCAAGCAGACACTACCTACATTTGATAAGAATTGTTCTGGATTTTGTTCATTTTATCCAAACAAGCAATGATAAATATCTTGCAGATGAAAACATTACCAATTGTTCAGAAAGACGCACAACCAACCAATTTGTATTAAACTCTACTCTCACCAATTTGGATACAAACAGGAAACAGAATGTTTAGTCTTTACGGTGGCATTTCATCCGTGGTATATTAAATAATTTGCACCACAGTGATCCACATTACTTGTTGTCCGGAGAGTCAATGGATGCCCAGTTCCTGAAAGTGAACGTTGATGAGTTCAAACCAAAATGTTGATGAGTTCCAGGCGTTGTCCATTACTGTACACTGGCCTTTGGTGCTGAAAAAAAATGCTCGCACTCACTTTGCGGTACTTAGCACAGATGTCTTGGATATTCTCCGGTCGAGGTTGGATTCCTGTGTTTGGACGATGGATGGAATATAAGCGTCGACGAGCAGACGTCTCCTGCACCAGAATCGCTGTACGCTTCCCATTCCGTGCCTAAGAGGATAGTGTACAGCACATCAACGGGAAACCCAGACAGACAAAGGCACGTATGAACAGAAGGATGTAAAAAATAGATGATCACCAGAAATGTGCAACAGACCTGTAGGGATATATAAAAGCTCTCCTCCGTTCCACAAAGCTCGGCCCATCGATCCATTACCTCATCCCAAGAAACCCCTCTTTCAACCAACACCTATGGGAAAAAGGAACATGTTAATAGATGTGAACAGAGAGAACGGAGGAAACATAACGGTGAACAAAAGAGGGGCACTCACAGTGTGTAGTTCAATTAGTCCTGTTGAGCTGGACTCAAACTTCTGATAGTTGATTCTCCGAACCCTTTCGGTACCAGAACCCAGGTCTGAGGGATACAGTCATCGTGAGTTTTCTCAACAAAAATATGGGAAAGAAATGAAAAAGCAACATGTGTCATTGAACGGCCATTTTAAAAAGGATTCCATGCATGGGTAAAAAAAAAACCCACCAAGAATTCCCATGTCGTATCGGCCTGTGCGCTTGGCTTGACGGATCACCGCTGCAAGTGTATCGGAAAAATATTGGAAAAGCGAATTTTGCTGGGAAACTTCCATTCCCAGAATCCGGTTCAAAAACTTTCCCATGCTGTTGTAATCTTGGGGGAGGAAGAAGGAATGGCATTGCAAGATGTGTTATTTTAAAATTCAAGAATAAAAAGAAGAGAAGAAGTTTGCATTAGCTCGTAATGTCCTGATAAACTTTACTGATAATGATAAACTTCATTAACTTGTCCTGATAAATAAAGATGGCATGGAGCAAACATGGATGGGATGAACTCTCATTTATAAATGTTAAACATTCACAGTGAAGGTCAATCTGGGCCTCCCCCCCCCCCCCTCCCCTCCCCGGAATGAAAGCCACCCTCATTGTCCATTTAACTTCAATAAATGAAAAGTGAATTCAAACTTCCCTGGCAAGCATGTTTTGGGATGAGGGGGATTAAGAGTTTCTGTGAAAGTGAGTTAGTCCACATCGGCTAACAAGATAAACAGTAGGTTTAACATTCTATGCTCCGCTGAAGAGTGAACATCCAACGCCACTTGCACCCGATTTCCAAAGGTGGAAAACGTTCTTAAACTTTAATTTGATGAAAAAAAAAATTTGTTTGGGAAACTATCCAGACAAGGGTTTCATATTCTTGTGATTATAGGGCCTGAAAAATCTCATTATGCCCATAGAAATGGTATCAGATGAAACCTTAAGGAATTATGGCGAAACAATAAAAATGCCAAACAACTTACTTCTCACATTTAAAAAATCTCTATTATTAATGTGTGTGTATGTGTATGTGTATGTGTATGTGTGTGTGTGTGTGTGTGTGTGTGTGTGTGTGTGTATATAAAAGAGAGATAGAACTGAGGAACATAAATGAAAAAACGAGGTGTGTGTGTGTGTGTGTGTGTGTGTGTGTGTGTGTGTGTGTGTGTGTGTGTGTATCTGAGTTGTGTGTGTATCTGAGTTGTGTGTGTATCTGAGTTTTGTGTGTGTATCTGAGTTTTGTGTGTGTATCTGAGGTGTGTGTGTGTGTGTGTATCTGAGTTTTGTGTGTGTATCTGAGTTTTGTGTGTGTATCTGAGGTGTGTGTGTATCTGAGGTGTGTGTATCTGAGGTGTGTGTGTGTGTGTGTGTGTGTGTGTCCATGTCGATCCAGATTTCCACTTTAAAGTTTTTGTTCTCTTCAACCACTTGTCCTATTGATATGAAACTTTAAATATCGGAGGGACTCCCCATGCAGAATATTTTGTTGATAACTCTCGACATCGTAGGTCACATGTTATGGCAGCCATATTGGATTAAAATAAAAAAATTTGGACATAATCTTCTCTGAAACGACAACAAAAACAAGACCGAAAGTCTAATAACGGCGTAGCCGGGCTTGTAAAATATTATAAACCACAAACACACATGATAAGCTTTTTAAACAGTCGCTAATGCTGTTTATAACTTTAAACAAAGACATTTGGAGGAATCCCGACATCCGTGAGGTAAGCTTTACTTACAGAACTGAGTGAAGATCTACTGTAATCGATATACCCCACAAGGGTTGGGTAAATAACATGACCGTTCCTGCCGCTTAAAGTAGCGTTTTTTGTAGCGGCCTTTTGAAACCCACCAATTAAGGTCTTGTTCTGAAAACCACCCATGAAACCCAATTGTCCTGCTGTTTAACACGAAAATGAAAGGGAGGAAGACCAGGGTGTGCTCATTTACCAAGCAGCAAGTTAGCGCTTGCCAAGCCAGCCGTTCCTTTACGGTTTTGAATGCCGTGCTTGCTCGAATGCTTAAACCACTTGGCAATCTCTCCACAAGAAACTTGGTAAATGAACACACACCCAATGTTCTTGAGACCCGACGATCGAGAGACTGTAATCTATATACCCAAAAGAGGAATGACCCTTCTGCCGCTCCCATAGTGAGCGGGTGAACGAGTAAATTAAAATGTCGGTTGGTGGAGTCAGCCGTCGTAATGATATCATAGACATATTGACGTAGCGTTAAGGACAGGCACAAAACTGCTGCTACTTGAATATATAGAAGATGATATATTTTAACCTCCAGTAACTTTGCAGTCACTACGAAGGTATTAGTGTTACGATTAGATATAATATAAACGTTACGTTATCATTATTAAAAAATGATATTACTAAAAAAAACCGAGGCTAATTCCTTACTTCTGCATTATTCGTACCGTACACCGCTTATCATCGATTCATGAACCATACACCGCTTCAATCTAGAAACTTTGCAATAACGACAAAGGGATTGCAGTGTTATAATTATATTTACTATCTATATAATAATAGCGTAAGGACTCGACTTTGTTATCCCTTTTACGCCGCACCCAGTGACCCGATTCCCACGGCACTAATGGATTTACGATCTACAAACCGCGCTCTTTGTTTATCACGTACAGACATACTCGAAAAATCTGAATTAGCCGACGTTGGGGCCCAAAAGCATCCGATTAACTGCCGATACGACGCCATCGTATTGGCGTCTGCTGGGCGAAGGCGAAGCAAGCCGTCCGCTGATTGGACAGGCGAAGGCGAAAGCAAGCCGTCCACTGAGTGGACAATCCAGAGCATGCATTTGTGCCGGTGTCGGCGATCGTTGTTCATATACGCACTCTTCATTCTCATCTTTCTTCCTAACTCTTACTCGGACAAAGAAATCCCCTATGCCATCCATAATGGTACACTCTATCCATACACCACATCCTCCCTTCCGTGGATGTTCCACGGGTTTCGGCTAGTATTATTAGTATTAACCCTATTATCATTATTACAAAAACAACACTACTGTATTGAGAAACCTGGGCTAATTTGTCTGAAGCAGCCTGAAGGTGAGGCATGAAGGCATGAAACCTAGGGCCTATATGTACTGTGTCGTTGGAAGATCCGTAAAGTCTATGCTTTCGATATTTGATGATCATTTTCACAATCGGTTTGTTTGTTACACACTGAATGAAAAGCGTAAAGGTAGAGCATGGCGATTGTGATATATGACAGGTTCGACGATATGTTCGGCCTGAACGGCATGGGAATCAAAATACCGGAGTGTGGAGTCAGCCGTTGTACGCCGTAATGACATCAGACGTAATCACATCACCATGTCATGTGACCAGATCCTCAGCTCTGATTGGTATACGTTTGAGGGGACATACATACATACGGACAGACAAACACTGTTCTAGACTGCTTTGTCCTATGGGCTACGCCATAAAAATTGAAACTTGGCATATGTCATCAACTCCTCATGGGGTATATAGAGCGATGACTATGATGTCATCGGTCAAGTGGTATTCCAGCAGCAATTGGTTGAATTGAAATCTTTATCCTAAAAATTGGAAACTTCATATATCTGATCTACGACCCGATGTGTGAAGAATTATATTTATGACGTCATTGGTCACATGGTTTGGTGGCCATTTTGGATTGAAAACAAACAATAAAATATGTAGAAAAACCTCTTCTCCAGAACCACTCAACAGATCAATGCACAACATCACATATGATCGATCAGCGATGGGGAATATAATTTGAAATATTTTTCAAAGTCACCGACATTGCAATTTTGCCTTAATGTGCACAAAAGTTGTCGTTAAATATCCTAATAATCAATCAATAGATCTATGGATAATGTCAATGTATATAACATAATAGGGTGCATGGATGATATGGGTATATGGGCCGTAATAACAGTGGGCCATAATAGTAGCATGTTGAGTTACTGATGGTATTTTTGTTCAGAATGAGCACGCGACGCAAGCCGATGTGCTCCACCAAGTGCCTTTCTAGTTTAATATGTGTTTCTTTATTGGGAAGGGGCAGGGGTGGATAACCACAAAAAGTTGTTAGGTATTAATAAGGAAACTTACAATGGAAAACGGTTTATAAAAGATGAGTCAGTGTGTCGGTGGAAAAAGTAAGGCCAATTAATTATCTCGACCAATTGAGGATTGAGAAGGGCTCACACCTAAAGGTTCTCTCTCTCTCTTGTTTTGTTATTAGGGGATCATGCCTGAGACTTTTTAATACTCTTCTCTCGTCATAGCCGTAAACATTTGGTTGAGAAAATTCCCCGTCATCAAGGAAGCCATTCCCGTTTTCTTTATAAAATTCTAAATAAAACAAGCTGACAGTACATTCTGTGATAAGAAATAATTTTTTATTTTCGTCAAGAGTAATATTGATGGAAAATTCCAGTATTGGCATTATTATTTGGGATCTTCGTCCTCAGAAACAAAAGTGTTCATTAATGTGCAAAACCTGTGGTGTAAACTGTTATAGTATGTCGAAAGAAAAATTGGGGTCTTAGTGCTCAAGTTAGTGAGCCTGGTGTTGGCTTAGCGGTTAGGGTGCCGGCTTGGGATCCTAGGATCCTGTGTTCGAATCCCGGTCGATCGCTGAATTAACACCAGGGGGGTTGACTCAGCCTGTCATCCTTCCGAGGTCGGCAAATTGAGTACCAGCTTGCTGGGATGAATGATCCGGGTGTGTACCCCGGTTTAGAATAGGTACACGGTATCGCTGTGCATCGTAAGAGCGTGACCAAGGGTTGGCGTCAGGAAGGGCATCCGGCCATAAAAACATTGCCTCAAACAGGGAACCAAGATCGTCACGGGGCCCACAAGGCTAACCCCCCGCTCTAGCGGGGAAGAAATGGCCTTAAAACGATCATTCATTCATTCATTCATTCATTCAGTGCTCAAGTTAACGAAAGCAAAACATTTAAGGAGTCCAGTAAAAACACACCTTCACAAATCCTTACCTTTGTCGAGAGATGGAAGACCGGATTTTTCATCAATGTTCACAATCCCGACTCCAACAAGACCCTTTAGGATGTCTGTACAGACAGATAGGTAAAAAATCTCACCCTCAAAACTGGCACATTAAACTGGCAAAAATAAAATAACAATCTCAACACTTGAGCAAGTCACATTTACTTCCTGGTTTTAATACAAATATCATGGCTAGCCTGTCATCTTGCAGACTCACCCAAATCCTGCCCCAGCATTCCCCACAAGCTCAGAGTTGGATCACTCTACACCTCGCCACCCCCGTCATCATGTCCTCTTTGCCATGTCATTTACATCTTCAATGAGCTTTGACATTTGTATACAAAAAGAAGAAACAGTAATTGCCATCTCTTGTCAGTACCTTTGACCTACCCTTGAAAAATTCTCCTTTGTAACACTTGGGAGGAAGAACTAGAGGAGTTTCCAGCCCAACAATCGAGCGCATCACAACCTCCAGAGCTTGCCGCCCAAACTGTCACAAAGAACGGAAAACAATGACAGAATTGAAAACGATGAATATCTAGATGAAGGGTCAATTGGTCAGTTACAGAGCAAAGAAACTTCCATCTGTGTAATTGGCCTTGGATTGCGCAAGTGTCTGCGACACTGACAATAATTGATAGTTAAAGTCTGGTGTAATAGTCACACAATGAATTTGGTTAAACAAGCAGCATTTTTGACCAATCGTTCAACACTGAACGACGAATGAACACTTTGATATCATGAAAACTTGTGAGAGTACGTTGTACTCGGAATGAAATATTGACTTTGTGAAAATTATCACACTCTCATAAACCATAAAGTCGTGTGAAAAGGGGATATCGAGAAGTTATGTGTTTCAATCATTTGGAGGAGGAAATTCCCCACTGAGCGCAATGGGAAAAGCAGCGCCATTGTTGTGGCATCGCTGAATGGCAGAGACTGTGGCAGAGTGCCGTGGAAAGTAATGGCATCTCCATAAAAGTGTGTGCGTGTGCGTGTGTGTGTGTGTGTATGTGTGTGTGTCAGATCCACTACGAGCCTTCGATCAATATGTTTTAAAAAATTGAGAAGAATCCTCAACTACTCCAAAAATTAGATCGCTCAATGATTCGTGCACACTTTGTTTTTTTTTTTTTGTATACAAAGTCGAGGCTCGTGGAAGAGCGAGTACACTACAGTACTGGTACACTGGACGTAACAGGACGAAATAAACAGCAGAAAGGGGGAGGGGGAAATGCCAACATCGGAGTTGAAGGCAAAGATAGCGGGAGACCTGGACAAGCAATGAGTGTGGGGAGGAAAGGGGGCAGGACAGGGTGCATGGGGTGGACAAGATGGACACGAAGAAATTTGGAAGGAGGAGGGATTGAGGTGGCGTTGTTAACGAGGGTAGAAAAGATCATCGTTTTGGATTGGGGACAATCTGAGATGGTGGTGAAGAGCTGTCTTGAAGACCTGGAGGGAAGCTTGAGATTGAAGAGAATGTGGAAGTTGGTTCCACAGGTGGGAAAAAGGAACAAATGAGTGGAGGTGAGCAGTCATCCCGGATTTAGGTTGATTCACTAAGAGGGGGTTGATGGTGGACCATGTGTGCCCTGCAGAAACCTGGGGGTGGGGTCAAAGCATGGAAAGAGCAGAGGGTGCAAGACCAGAAGGAGGTGGTAGAAGACAGAGACCACCAACCTGTCTGCGATGGCAAAGTGATAGGCCCTTGCTGAACCCTTGCTCTTCATGTTTTTCTTTCTTTACGTTGAAGGCTCCAGTCAAGGACTATATAGTCCTCATCGAGGCCAGGCCTAAATAAAAGAGCTGCATTGATATAAAAGTGAAGAAGGCAAGAATAGTCCAAGAGTTTTTGAGAAAGCAGAAAATCTACTTTCTGAAAAGGGGAAGATCATAAGTGTTTGGAAAGACATGGGAAGGTAAAGAGTTCCAGAGTTTGGCAGTGGAGGGGAAGAAACAAACATCATAACGGCACACCCTTGAGTTGGCATTGGCCACATAATAATCATGATGTAGTGGCTTGTCGAGTATTCCGTGGTCTCGCTAATGGCGGAGGTATACAAGCAGCAAGTTATTGGGAACAGATTCGAGCATGGCGTACAATGCCTCCTTCACAGTGAGATCACTTTCCTCAGTCGGAGCAGATACAGAGATCAGGGAAATGACACCCAAAGACTAAAGAATCCTTAGTCTCATAATATGCTCGTTGACCAGTGTTACCTCGACTATCATGGGAGTCAGCTTATTGGACACAGCTATAGAAACTCCCTGGGCATGGTAACTGTCAAGCGACCAGACCAGTAGTAGGTGTAACCACCCACCATGATCTCACCACTATCCGGCCTCCGAACCTCATAAAGGGCTGATGTTCTGATGAACACTGATGTTCAAACGCTCGAGCTCAGATGATAGCAGAGACAGGTGAGCTCGGGTCGAGCTCGGATTAATCAAGGCTCGGGTCAATCGGATTAAAAATGATATGTTTGACCTTGAGTTGGTATTTGACCTTTTGGCTTTAAATACAGACTTGGCATTTAATATGGAATTTTTTTTTCTTCTTGACTTGGGTTTACTTTCTGAACTCAGTATATCAATCTGGTGAGTTTCTTTTACCGTTCGGTGATGTCTTTGTTGAAAGAACCATGTCACTGATTGTCTTTCGCAGCAAGAAGTCAATAACATGATTATATCACAGGTGGCATGACAAAATGTAAGGACAGGTACATTTGACGATTGGCTTCACAATCGGGTATATAAGGGTTGTTGCATTCTGTATTAGTGGAAAACAACTGCTGCACATCTACAAAAGTTATTGCCGCTTCCTCTGGAGATGGTCCGTCAACTTGACAATGCTGTTTGTCATGGAGTGGTGGCTTTACGAAATTCTGGCATGAAACAGCGTGCTATTGCTCGGCAGTATGGCATCACTCAAGGTCAGGTGTCAAAGATCCTGAAACGAAATGCTCAGAGGGGTGTCCCCACTCCAATACCGAGGCCAGGACGTCCACGCAGAACCACAAGGAGAGATGATCGCCAGCTGCACCGGTTAGTCTGCAATGGCCGTACCAAGTCAGCTAATCGGCTTAGGGCTGAATGGCAGCAACTGACAAATGTGCCTGTACCCAGAAGGCTAGTCAACCAACGACTGGTTCAAGCAGGCTATCGTGCCAGGCGTCCCCTGAAAAAGCCACGTCTGACCAGACAACACAGCCAACGCCAATTGCAGTGGGCCGGAGAGCACCGTCAATGGCAGCCAGGACACTGGAATCACGTGACCTTCAGTGACGAGTCTAGATTTCTGGTGTATCGTCAAGATGGCCGCGTCCAAGTGCGCAGACAAGTGCATGAACCCACAACGAAGATTGTATAGTGCCAAGAGTCCAAGCTGGAGGTGGTGGGTTGACCGTTTGGGCTGCTTTTCATGCAGGGGGCAAAACTGACCTGGTTGTTCTGAATGGAAACCTGAACCAGTTCAAGTACAGGGTCATTCTGGAAGAAACATTGCTTCCATTTGCTCGCGCAGCCTTTCGAGGAAACTTTGTCTTCCAAGATGACAATGCACGGCCTCATCGTGCTCGCATGATCCAACACTTTCTTGCTGACCATGGTGTAGAGCATATGGAGTGGCCTGCCATGTCCCCGGATATGAATCCGATAGAGAACTTGTGGGCAGAATTAACGCGTCAAATCGACAACTTGGACCAGCAGCCGATCTCTGTGCGTGAATTGCAGAATATTGTCACTGCATGGCAAGCGATTCCTGTCCAAACCTTGGCAAATCTCGTGAACAGCATGCCTCGACGTGTACGTGCTCTCCTGAATGCTCGTGGGGGTTACACGAAGTACTGAACTGTAATTTTACTGTCCGTGTCCGTGTTTTACTGTCCGTCCAAGTCAATCGGATGAAAAGTGATGATTTTTCAGATGAAAATGGATGATTTTAAAAGTTTGACCTTGAGCTGACCTTTGACCTTAAAATAGTTCGTTTCCCAATTCACCGAGGCATTGTGCAATTGCTATTGAATTTTCAAGTCAATCGGATGACAATAGATTTTTCTGATGAAAATTGATGATTTTCTAAGTTTGACCTTGAGTTGACATTTGTCCTTTTGACCTCAACAATAGTTGGTTTCCTTACTTAGTGACTCAATATGCAAATGTTAAGTTTTCAAGTCAATCGGATGAAAAATGGCAATGTTAGAAATTTGAACTCAAGATGACCTTTGACCTCAAAATCAATAGGCTTCTTCCTTATGACCAACTCCACCATCTGGTGAAGTTTTGTGAAGATCGGTTTAAAATTTTGACCTGTAGGCGATTGCCAGTCAGACAAACAGACAAACAAACAGACAAGCAGTCAGACAAACAAACAAACAGAACAATGAACAAGACCAACCAATATACTTGAAATTTTTTAAATTTTTCAAGTAATAAACAAAATTATACCACGCATTGATCAAACATTATGGATCTTGATAAAAGTAAAGGTCTACAGACCTCAGATCCTCAGAGCAGACTTTAAAAGACCTCAGATCAACTTACCGACAACACATCACCAGATTAATAAATGTAAAAATGCAATATTTATTGAATATCCGGCCTGTACTCAAGCATTTTTATTTTATTTTTTGCAAAATTTATTTTAAACTTCTCAGGTACAACCAACAGGTGTGGTTGCCTGAGCTCTCTCTGACTGTATGATGTAAATGGGAGAGCTAAGTAGGCTCGTCAACATACCCAGTTAAATTTGAGTGCTTAAAGGTCCACAGAAACCATGGAATTCTGGTGTTGCACCCTCTGCCTTCTCCATCCTCTGTCCCCCTCATGTAACTGCAGGATGCTTGCAGTCCACGAGCAACCCGTTAAGACCCTCCCTCCCCCTCCCCCCTTCCAAAAATTTTGCTTATGTATCCATCTTCTTCACTCCTTGCGTTCTCCCTTACCCCACATCGTTACCTGCATCCCTTGTTTGTACGACTCCGTCTACCTTCTCCCACCGCCCTGCTGTTGACATTTCCCCTTTCTCCTGCATTTCCCCTTTGCTGTGATGTGTCCTGATCTGTTCTGAGCCCTAGCTCTTCCACAAGCCTGGACTATTTATTAAAAAGGAAAATCAATTCATGTTTGGTTTAATCAACAGATATGGCTTCACGAAACACTTTTTTTTGTCTTCTTAAATGAAGAAAAACGAACGAAATGAATCAAACGAATCAAACAAAACACTTTCTTCTTCTTTTTTTTCTTTCTTCTTAAAAAAACGTTTTTTCTTCTTAAATGGATAAATTGAAACGAAGATTTTAATGTTTTTTAATGTACTTGTATGCTCGATTGGCCGCACCCCAAAAGACGGTGATGTGATGCCTCATATATCAGGTGATCCGCTATGTCACCTGCAGGATACTTTTGCTTCAATATTTATGTTTACGTGCAGCCTAAACTCTGAACTCTGAAAAAGTACCGAGAAAGCCAGCTAGATGCATTGTTGCTGGTTGCAGCAATGCAACCAAAATCCTGTGAGTATTCATGTTTTCCCAAAAGATCCAGCTGCAAGGAAAATATGGATAGCCAAGGTAAAACTGACCAGAGGAAAGTAGCATGGCCCAATTGGTTCAAGCGTCACTTGCAGCACCAATTTTGAAGATAACTCGAATGACACCGGCCTGTATTCCCAATTCGGGATGAGAAAATTTAAGCGATTAAAAGGTGACGCAATCTCCACGACGATTAGAGATAATTCTAATCTTCTGGAAAATAAACTATAACGCTATAACAACAACCGTCTCATTGAATAGAATTTCCCATTCTCATTTTTGCATTTCATTGTTTCTCCTTAAAGTTTTGGCAAATTCCCTTCTGTTGGTCATAGTAGTTCCACACATCCATATTCCTTGTTTAATGATCAAACACTCAAACAGCTGAACAGAGGTGTAGAATCTGTCGGTGTACAGGGAATAATTCTGTCCTGAGAATTCATCAGTCATTCGAACAATCAAGTTCCCCGTAACCCCAGGGTTATCGATAGCTTCGGCATCATCTCTCCTCCCAATGTAAACGTCTCAGCATTGCGAATATACCCATTTTCATTATCACAGAGGAGAAAAGTCTTGATTCCCCCCCAATGGATCGGCTTGTCCTTCGTGTACTGGTTGAATGACAGTTTGTTTTTAGTGGGGACGATTCCCTCATCAAGTGAATGTCCTCATACTGGAACAAAGTAATGCTTTAATTTCGCAATCAAATAATTTCAACGCTGGGCCTTGGTCTATCCCTTATACCACGACCACGCCCTCGATCTTGGCCACGCCAAGGGATTAATCGTTTTTTCTCGTGGCATAACCACCATTCACATGGAATATGCATATCCCCCCCCCCCCCCCCCCCCCCCAACCAACACCTCTGGGAACTTCCCCAGCAGTCAGTATTGTCAGTTTCACTTTCCCCGTTTGAAAAGTCATTCTCCGACTCAAAATTACTCATTACTATAATCGTCATCATCCATACTTTCCTCATCTGATCTCGATATCTCATCAACTGACCATAACATTTTGACTCATTTTGGAACAATTTTGAGCGAGAAATCTTCAAAAACTTTTGTGAATCTTGTGCAACTACTTCCGCAGATCATGCATTCCGTCGTGTGCACGAGGATGGGTCGACTGGCGTGTGTATAAAAGCATGAGCACAGCAAAAGCCTCCCTCACACTTGCACCTCCAACGAGACTCTCAGCACGCACACCAGGCCAGGAAGCAGCGGGAGAACCACCAAAGTGTGCGCACAGCAAAAACCTCACTCTCACCAAGAGAAATTAGCAGCGACACAGACCGAACATTAGGTGTTACATAATGGAGCCGCTAATTGTTCAGGAAGTGTGAGTGATATGTTTGTAAACAAGAGAAAATTAGCCTTAGACCATGTATAAAACGAGCTCCAATACAAGCCTTAAACCAGGAAATAAATAAATAAACAAATAAAGCCAATAGACTGACTTGCCAGTGTAAATGGATGTTTGAATCTCAACAGTGTCAAAGGCCTTAAAGGTGCATAACGGTGTATTGCTGTGGACTGTTCAAATATTGGCAATCACGTAAACCTTTAAAAAAGTTTCCATGATACCGATTCGTGGATGAATGGGTTCTGCAAATCAGACGGACTGGCACAAACTTCAAAAGGCCTATGCAGCACTCGGTACTTTCAAGTGAACACTGTAGTGACCAACAACCCGTCCATGTTCATGTCATATTTTACAAAAAACGTACAACACAATGTAAACTAGAGGAAAATGTTGTTCCAACATCAGAGGGTCACCATATTAAAATTTAAAACCCAAAGATAATGTCAATATGGGATACTGCAGGCTAGCAACCCGTAATCAGTTCTTACTTAATGTGGGAGAATGGGGATTAAAAACAAAAAGTGTGCAACCTTGTTGTCAAAATTGTATCGGCTGAGATCTCTCGACTCTGTCGCTCGTCTGTCTCCGTGTGTAAGAGCTCCCTGTGTGAGGAAAATAGGAATGAGGAAAGAAATAGAAACCAACATCAACAAAGTTGCCTTTGAAAAGGAGGTATACAAACATGGGGAAAAGCATCAGTATTACTAGCAGAGTATCCGCCCGACAGGCGATCTTGTTCCAACACGTTCTTCTGACACACCCCTTTATTTCGGTGGTTTATAGGCAACAGACCGCTGCCTCAGTCACTCCAGAAAATAAAAATAACCCAGGTTACGTACATGAAGCAAAACCATGTGTACTGGTTGATGTGGCAAGACAGTGGCTAATGGAGAATGATTGTTGGAAACAGGCCGCCGGCAAGTTGAATGTTGATGATGTGTGGAACCTCCTCAGCACTTGCCTTTCTTCTACCTATTTCGTCTTTGACAGCACATTTTACAAACAGGTGTTCGGCACTGCAATGGGCTCCCCGGTGTCTGCGGTGGTTGCCAATATGGTGATGGAAGAGCTTGGGACACGCTCCATCCCATCCCAACACAGCCACATGTCTGGTACCGCTATGTAGATGACACTTTTGTCATCTGCCCGAGCACGGCTGTTAATGCAATCCAGGAGGGCATCAGCGAAACGTTTGCTTCCATCAAATTTACCTGTGAGGAAGAACAGGATGGATCGCTTCCGTTTCTGATCGTCATGGTGACGAGGAACCCAAATGGAAGCTTAAGTACCGTAGTATATAGGAAGCCCACCCAGACCGACCGTTACCTCGATTTTACATCTTGCCATCCAACGCACCACAAAAGAGCTGTGGTGAACACACTCGTAAAAAGGGCAAGGAATATACCGTCCACCTTGGAGGACAAAAAGAGAGAGATCAAGCATCTCAAATGGGTATTGAAAGCCAATGGCTACCCAGACCACCTCTGCCCAAAAAATGAAATGGTACTGGCAGCTCCAAGAACCCAGGACGCGCCACAGGAACCACCTAAGGGCTTCTGCGTGCTGCCATTTGTGCCAGGAGTAGCCTAAAGGATTGGCAGGATTTTGAGACCGGTCGGGGTGAGGATTAACGATCAACCGATACACATCGAAACATGCACTGACCAAGGTCAAAGACAAAAGACAAAAGAATGACTGCCCAGGTGTGGTATACACTATTCCATGTGACTGTGGTGGAGAATACATAGGCGAGACCAGAAGAACCTTAGACCAGCGCATTCATGAACACCAGAAGGCCTTTGAGTGTAATCACCCGGAAAGATCTGCTGTCGCCAAGCATGGAATAAGGGCGGCCATGTTCCTTTATGGGACAATGTGAATGTGCTGGCGGCATCCCGAACTGTGCCAGGAGGCGATTACTGGAGGCCTGGCACACTGGCCACACGAGGGCACCGTTGACAGACGAGACGATGGTGTTACCACAGGCATACGGACCTCTCATTCATAAATACACGAGACACAGATGCTGGGAGGAGGACAAGGACAAAGTGGGACACAACCGACACAGGCAACAAGGATAACAAAACACAATACACCGCTCAAACACTGGCAACACAAGCCGATCACGGGGCAATGGTCACAGGTCTTGCAACACAGCTTTGTGATTGGTTGATAGAATAGACAGCCCATTCCCCCAGGTATATCTGGGAGGAGGTAAACAAGGGAATTTCGCTTGATAAAGGCTAGTGGAGGCCCAGTGTACGCTGGGTTGCTGGCCAAAACGTTAAGTTTTTAAGACAAAGCTATAGGTTGGAGAACGCTAAAATGGATATACATACATATGTATGTATGCAACACAGCTTTGATATATCACTATATCACTATATCAAGAGATATCACTTCCGCTGAACTTGGGGATGGTGAGTGAGCTTTAGCGTGGCTCTTCCTTTTGTATGCATCTTCTACACATATCACACATCTTACATACATATCACGATACATACTTGTCTGATATACATGCCTGTTGTTTCTGTCGACTAAGAAGAAGACCTTTGTTGGTCGAAAGCTTGTCGAGAATTAAAGATCGACCGTCCTGAAGCTACGTCCGCGTCTGATTTAATCTCCCGATTATTTATTTAATGCAAATGAGATGCCCTGCTCGTGCTGTTTCTACCATTTCTCACAGATGTATATATATATATATATATATATATATATATATATATATATATATATATATATATATATATATATATATACAGTGGAACCTTGACTTACGAGTGCCCCAACTTACGAGTTTTTCGAGATACGAGCCGTCGCTCGGGCGGTTTATTGCTTTGAGATGCGAGCCGAGATCTGAGTTACGAGCTTTCGCCACCCGGTCAC